>NC_132847.1:21832500-22136250 GCF_048164855.1 Canis lupus baileyi | reverse complement strand
GGGGAGGCCAGCCCTCAGAAGGCGCAGTCACAAATCTTGTAGAACTTTGGACTACCTCAAATCTTGTAAAACTTTGGACTAATACTGCTGACCTGAAGCAGTTGATAAACACATATTCTCTGTATTATATCATATACTGTATTTTTAGCATGAAGCTAGAGAAAATACTAAGAAAAAGGAAATATATTTACAGTACTGTTCTTTATCAGAGGAAAAAAACCCCACATATACGTGGACCTGCACAGTTCAAACCCATGTTGTTCAAGGATCAACTGTAAGATCACTTCAGATGCACAGAAACTGATTACATACAGCAGATATAGTACGAGTTTCCTACTGCTGCTACAATGAACTAGCCTACACTTAAGGTGCTTAACACTGATTCTCTTATACAACTTGGGAGGTCAGAACCCCAGAATCAGTGCTCATAAGTCACTGTGTCAGCTGGTTCCTTTTAGAGGCTCTGAGGGGCAAGGGTTCCTTTGCTTTTTTCAACCTCTCTTGGTTGCTTATATTGCTTGGCTTACAGCCCTTCCCCCTCCTTCAAAGCACAGCACTGCAGCCTCTGCCTCTGGCAGCACATGCTCTCTTGATTAGGCTATTCATGATTACATTTAGGGTCCACCAGGATGATCTTATCTCAAGATCCTTACTTTTAATCACATCTGTCAAGTCCCCTTTGCCACATGAGGGAATACTCACAGGCTCTAGGGATTAGGACTTTGCTATCTTTGGAGGTTATTCTTCAGCCTATTGCAGATACCTTAGGACCTAATTCTTTCCACACCCTGGTTGAGAAAGGCTGTCTGTACCCTAGACTCAGTAGATTTACAGATGGCTCAAAACTGGTTGTGCCACATGACTGAGACTCTGAAAGATAAAACTCCACAGTCTAATTCAAAAGTGTGTGACTTGGTAGCATTCTGTGTATAATGTGTGGGAAAAGCTTCCCGATGTCAGCTGGCAACTCTAGGAGAAAGGTGTGACTGGACTTTTATTAGAAATGACATCTGAAATGAGCATGAGTCCTGCTCTTCCAGGTCTGGCTGGACCCCAATGGAAGGAGGTTAGGACTTGGTGAGAAGGCCTTGCTTGCCTACCACACTGGAATGCACACTTGGTGAACAATCAGGATTGATGGTGAGGCAGATAGTTGATACATAGGATGGATATAGAGAGAGGGACAGACTTCTTTATGATGGCAGCTCATGCTCCAAGCCAAAGGTGGCTTGCTCTTGATCAGAGCTTTCCAAAGGTGGATGTGCATAGTGGAGAACTTCCTCTTGTCTAGAGAGCCCCAAGCTGTGATGGCTACCTGGCAAGGGCATGTGGGGAGAGACGACGATAGGTATTGATTTAAATGATTACTTAAGGTTCCTTCAAATGCCAGTGCCCCATTTGACTACTGTGAATTTTATTTGGGGGAACCGGAGTCCCAGTGAGGGAGGTCACTTCCTGGATTTCTGAAGTTAAGAGCAGAGCCAGATATTAAAACCTCTTCATTTTTGGTCACCTTCAGATATTAATAATGCTCACTAATAACTCCTAAATTATCAAGACAGTGAGAACCTACTTCTCAAAAGTACATTGGAAAGTGGAAGTTGAGTGAAGTAGCTTTAGGTAATAGGAAGCAGTCATTTCCACCAGGAAGGGAAGCAGAGCAGCTGAGTCACCTGTGTTGCTATTGAGCCCCCCCAAGCCTGTCAGAGGCTGCCTGCAGGGGGTTGAAGTTCAGGAAATCAGTCCAAATTTCATGTGGAACAATTTTAATGATTCTAGATGCAGAGCTCCTCTGAGGGGACAGATTTTCCTACTGAGTAAGTTGATACCAGAAATAAGCAGTTGCCTGAGGACATGTATTTTTAAGGCAAAATCTTGACTATTTTTAATGAACGTAAGAACCCAGGGAGCTAACATTACATGTCACAATCTCTGAGCACTGATCGATGTTCTTCTTAATCCTGTAGAATTTCTCCACATATTCAGAGCGGCCTAAGAGCTCTACAAAATCTTCATCGTGAGTGATGACCAGAAGCTGGAAGTTACGCTGCTGTGAGCGACTCTTAATTATCCTGAAACAGTATATTCAGAACATTTTATTACTGGAAAGCTTAAATAGTCCTTTCCTTTTATATGAAAAAGCCACTGAGAACCTTGTCACAGTGGATGACACCATGTGTGCTGTGATGACCAGGGCCCCTGCCAGCCATGCAGGAAGCTGGAGAGCCTGGGGTGGCCTGAGGCCTTCAGTCCAGCTGGGTAGGAGCCCCCATCTCCTCTCCAGACAGTGCAGGTGCCCACAGTTGACTCTTCACCTAGGTCTGACTCAGGCACTGATAAGAATACATGATCTAGTTTCTTCCAGAACACAAAGTTGTTACTAAAGCAGGTAGAAATGTTTTACCTAATTTTCTTTAATATCTGTGGTGTTCAACTTTAGGAGTCTGACTTATTCCTTTGTCTGGGGTTTTTGTGTTTTGTGACCTGTTACTAATTCTCTCTGGAAGAAGAAGAAAAAAAAGACCAACTACAGGCAAGGGAAATTACATTTGCAAGTCCCACTACCTTCTTGGGAGCTGAGTCTACTTAGAATTCTGCCACCACCAGTTACCAGATGCATCATTAGTATGACACACAGGAGACCTGAGTGGGTGTACTGGGAACATTTTTGCTCATTATCTATATGCTGAGGTAACTACCTAAGAGACTGAAATCAAACTTTTTCTTTTAACTACTCATTTATTTATCCCTTGCCTACAGCTGGATGCACTTAGCTTTCAAAAGTAGTTGACCTTGTGTGATGGGCACACAAGACTACCAAGAGATGGCTGAGAAAGGGGCCCCATCCCTTCATCTCTGCCAGAAAGAATGTGTCTGGAGCCAGAGTACCCAAAACAGCTTCTCTAGCTTGGAAAAAGTGCCTTTTCTTTGCCAGCACAGTCTTTCAACTGCTGTCCATCCCTGGAGCCTGTACCAAGGGCATGTGAATGTGGCAAAGGTGTGTGCAATTTTACTTTCTAGATTCTACTTAACCACTATTCCACTTTTTGAATAAGAGCTGTCATTTCTCATAAAGCTGGGGAGATGGGCAAAATCCACTATTACCACCTACAAATGTTTTAGCAGGGCAGCTAAGGCCTCTACATGATGTGTGGGCATTGCTGGTGCATTTACAGAAAAACCAAACCAAGCCAGGAAACCCTTCAGTTTCCCTATGAACACACTCGGGGAGATGCAGGATGTGTCTGGGACTGCTGTTCACCACCTAGTTCTTTTTTAAGTATCTGAAGAATTACTATCAAAGGTCTGGCACCAACCAGTTTTCCCACAGAACACCCATCCAGAGAGGGTTTTCACCGTAATTTTTAAAGTAAGGTAAAGAGTTCTATCATAACCTGCCCCCAAACCAGAGATTCTTACTCAACAAGAGCATGTGCAAGAGACTCAATGTTTTCTCGGTCAAGATTTGTTGTTGGCTCATCCAAGGCAAGGATGCCACAGTTCAAGCAGAATGTTTCAGCCAACGCCAGACGAATGATGAGTGAGGCCAGTACCTGGAATAAAGCACCAGAGCTGAGTTGTGCATTGACCTTTTTCTCATTCACTTTAGGAAAACAGGCAGACCTGGCCTAATGTCTTTATAAGGGAAAGGATCAATGTCACGAGGTCACTGACTTTAGGCAAATCATTGCTCTTTTATATGGGAGAGTCTGGCACTGTGATCAGACTCTTAAACCCTTCCAGAAGGTGAGCCATCAGGTATATTATCTCAGCCTATCGTGCAGTGAAATAAGATGCTAAAAGCAATGGTGATTTTACTACCCCCAAATACACACAAATCATGTCAGCTATAATGAAACTTGAGAGCACACGTTTGAATCGGAAATGCATTACTTTTACTCAAAGTATAAGATTAACAACCTTAAAAAATTCAAGTCCTATTTTACTTTCCTGATAATGATATTTGTTAGAAAACGTAGACACGTTACATCTTCCAGAGTCCCACACACACTTTTCCTCTGTGAGTTATCTTTCAATCTCTATGTTCTATGGTGCAAAAGGGGCACCAGGTACTGTGGTGTTATTTACCTAGACTTAAGTGTAAGCCAAGAGAGAGAGAAAGAATAGTCCTGGATCAATTTACCAGGAGTGTAGGAGTATGGTTTTATTTAAGCTTACCTACAGGACATCCAAGGAACTGACACTTTGAGGTACTTTCTTGGTTAATTAAAAACCTAATGCTAAAACTCTCAGATGCAGCTGAAGCCATCTGAGGTATAAGGGGCACAGAATCAAGAGTGACAGAATAGTCTAGAAAGTAGAAACTACTTTTGCGTGAGCCGTCAATATCTCCTTCCACCAGTCTGTGAGCAAAGGAGCATCAGTGAGTGGAGTTAGTGATTTCAGGGCAGTTTAGAGCTTCTCTCTGATACCCAGGGCAGACTGGCAGACTGAAGCCAGGATCATAGCTTGGCCCTTTGGGGAAGACACCTTTTTCCTGTATTTGAACCCTACTGCAGCTGCCTCTTTCACCACCATGTACTCAGAGTAGAGTCTAAATGAAGTTCCTGGCCAACTTCTTTTTTTTTTTCCTGGCCAACTTCTAACAAACTATTTGTCTTCTCCCCCAACACCAAAGAAGCAATTAATACTAATTTTTATAATTTAGAGTGTCTATGGGAAATCTACTTTGTTCAGAAAATAATTTTCAAAAGTATTTTTAATCCAAAGGGACATGTTTCAAACTCTATTTTCTTATTCATTACCACTGAAAATCACCAAAGCAAGTAGGAATACTGATTATAGATCATAAATTTGTCATTTTTGCAAAATATGATTAAGATAATAATCTGCATGTGCCTTAAATTGGTATCTGCCATCTGGGCTGACAACAAAATACATACACGCAGGATTGTCTTTAAGCAAAAATTGAAAATTATGAAATACCTCAGATAATGTGAGCAGCCATTTCTAGAATCTTAAGATTTTGTTAAGAAACCCAGGAGTTCAGAAATGTTATCAAATATAATCCGCTTCTAATCTGAAAAGAGGAAGCTCAAGAATCTAAGCCACCATGGTTACAAACCTGTGCACAAAGGACCCAGCTTTGTTTCCAAAGACACAGACCAATTTTCCTGACTCTTTATTTAAAGCTTTACTCCTCTTTCTGATTTGCTCTGTGCTCCCTATCCAACATAGCCTGTTCTGCCAGCCTCGTGTGGAGCTAAGTAGCCTGGCTCAGTAGCTGAGGGGTGTGTCAGGGTGTATGTGGTACACGCACAGAGGGGAGAGGCAGCTGTATGTGTCATGGCTTCTGGTCTAGCAGAACCTTCTTTTAACATTTTTAAGCAATCTTTACACATGATGTGGGGCTCAAACACAACTCCAAGATCAAGAGTGCACATTCTACCAAATGAGCCAGCCAGGTTCCCTTAGAGGATCCTTCTTTCAGAGGGTGTGCAGGCCAGACCCATTGGCTAGGCCGATGGCAGAGGTTGGCAGGGACTCAGTCTCATGATGGGGCAGCTTTCTCAATGAGAATTTTACATTTTAGTGCCTCACCTGGCTCAGCCTAGGATCTGACTTAGTAATACTGCAGGTCACTCAGTCTATCATCCCACCCCACCTTTGATTGTTCTGAAATCAGAATGCACTCTTGCAATTAGTTGCATTTTTTTCTTTCTTGGTGACACATAAAATAGTGTTATGTCTTAGAACTGATGACACATTAACTTTATTCCTGTAAGGAGTAATATGATATAATGGTCACAAGCTGCATGTTCTGTGTTTGGCCTGTCACGTGAGAATGTTTCCGACCTTTCTCCTAAAGGACCATCTATGTTGCAGGAAATGCTGATTAGAACTAGAAGAGTGTAACGGGATAGCTGATCTGATCAACTTGATGCGGCAACAAAGAGCGCTGTGAGGAGCTTCTCAGCATTCACAGGCAGCCCTAGTTGCTTTCACTGCACTGACAGCAGTTTCTTCCCGTCAATTCACTGTGCACAGGTTACTCCCTAGGCTTTCGAGATACCTGCCTTTTGTCCAGCACTGCATCGTCCTCTCATATCCAAGGCTGTGTCTCCTTTTAGCATCACCACGCGGTAGTTATAATTCCGCCTTTTATCAGAAGCGGATACATTTTCATCGGCATCAGACCGAATTTCTATGTATTCAATATCTAACATACAAAAAAGAAGATTTCAGAGAAACCTACATTCTGTAGCTTCTTGTCACTTGCAAATATCAAGTAAGCCCCCATGAAACAACGTGTGAAGCTGACATTACCATTCAAACTGGCTGAGATGGTTCATGAGGCAAAAGCAACCCCAGATGCCCCAACCTTCAGTCTCCACTCTGCCTTTCTTAGTTCCCCTATTAAGAGTTTCCTCCTGCTGGTTTTCTTCTTATCGCCTTTCAGCTTATCCATATCTATGCTTCAACAGAATCTATTAGGTCATCAGTTAAATATAATATGTACATAGCCAAATATGTAAGTCCTGTCAGGCTTTGGAATAGAAAACTTTGCATTTTTTTTTTCTTGCTACAAGATGTCGTCAAGATAAGAATTCTTAGAAAATCTCCAAGAGATGTTTAGAAAGGGGTCTAGGAGGTAATGCTGGCATGATGAGAGATCCTATGTGCCAAGAACTAGGGACGGGGCTTTGGAAAAAGCATTCACAACAAACCATGTCAATTACCTTGTCCACGATAGGTACTTCGCCAAAGGTCACGTATAATTTTGTTGATTTCCTCCATTTTCATACTGTGAAATTTCATGATTGCTCTGGAAGAAGAAGCCATTGATACTTAAAAGGTAAAATAATGTAATGGTAAGATTAATGATATGTAATAGTATATTTTAAGAATATATGAAACATATAATGTATACTGTAATAAAAGAAACATCTTAACAATCTCATGAAATAACGAGTATTTCCAATGATAAAAGCAGAATACAGTAAGAGCTAGAAACAGGAACCAGAGCTACAACACTGCTGCATGGTCATGAATGAATGCAGCCAGGCACGTTCCCGGGCTCCTGAGTCCTGGCCCTGCCCATTGTCACTCCATGACAGGACAAATACTCCCTGAAAGAAATATTTAAATACTGTGAAAATCTCAGAAACTTTGTGGACAACTTTTTCCTTGGCTTACTGGAAGGACTGTAGCCACTAAGGCCTACCAGGTACAGAAGGACCTGTTGAATAAATGGATGGTAGTGAGTTAAATATGGGGGGCGAGATGTACAGGGTCCTCTACTCTGTGGGGACATAGTGTGACTCTGAACTGCTGTCTTTTTTCACTTTCTGTTACTATTAAAGTTTACCACAAGTGAGCCTGTTAAGGTATTTTAAAATTCCTCAGATGTGTGAGCTTTTCACCAACCAGAAGGTGTGGTTCAGAGAGAACAATTTAGTAAGAGACTTAAGCTGAGCTGAACCTCAAAATTTCTATTTTCCCTTCCTAGTTGAGGGATTAAGAAATCTTACCTCCAAGTATATGCATTAATTTCCATTTGGCCTGTCAGCTTCCACCCCCACTCCACAACATACTTTAAAAAACTAATACTTTCTGAATTCCAAAAAAAAAAAGGGGGGGGGGAAGAAATGTTAGTTTTTAACAGGCTACTTTTGTTTTTACAAACTTCATTCTTACTCTAGTCTCCTTTCATGAAAAAGCCCTTTGGTTCTTTGGAAATGGGTTTATGAATTAACAAATGTTGCATCGGTGACAAAAAGGCAAACATCATTGCCATGACCATACAGAGGATGTGAGGTGGCTCTACTTCCATTTGCAAGTCTCTTATCTGATATATACAAAAAAAGAAACTGAACGTAATGCTACTGCCTCTGCAGAATCATTTCATGATCTTTTGGTTCACCAGCAAGAGAGAAAGAAATGACTCAACATAAATACATTTTAAATATCAGATGAAGGATTTTGAAGTAATCAGACTGGAAAAAAACCGTATATTGTGCTTGCTGGTGAGAATGCTGCAAGCCTCCATTTTCCAATTCACACGCCTATCCCAGCCTGACATTTCACATTCCTGTCAAAAGGACGGACCAAATGTCTAAGTATTTGCCAAATAAACAACAAAATTCCTTGAGAATGTTCTTGGGACCAATCACGTAATCCATAGCTCTTCACACATTATAATCCTAATTTTTCAAATAATTTTATAAAAAGGTCATCTTTTCATTCAATTTAAAGATCTTTTATAACTAACCTAAATAAGCAAACCCACGGTGGAGAACAAACTCCAGGTGTCCAAGGTATACACACACAGCCCCTGCCATGGGTTCCTTATAGAACAGAGGTGGTGTATCCTGGCCTGAGAGAGACAGCACTACAAGAAACGGCTCTAGGGGATCCCTGGGTGGCTCAGCGGTTTTAGCACCTGCCTCTGGCCCAGGGCACAATCCTGGAGTTCCAAGATCAAGTCCCGCATTGCGCTCCCATGTCGGGCTCTTGGTGTGGAGCCTGCTTCTCCCTCCTCCTGTGTGTCTCTGCCCCCGCCTCTTATAAATAAATAAATAAATAAAAATAAATCTTAAAAAAAAAAAAAAAAGAAGCAGCTCTAGTCCTGAGAGAGATCTGGATCCCCCAAGAGGTGTGTCACACCAAGTTGATGCCTATTGGTTGGCCAGACCATCAGCTAATCTTTGTATTGTCTCTCTCCAGTATGGAGTTTACCACACCACTTGCAACAGTAGGGGATGATGAAGATAACCACATTAAATCCACTTGAGAATAGTGACATTAGTTGTTACTACTAATGACCATTTACTTTCTGGTAAATAATTAAATGTCATTTAATCCTTACAACAACACTGAAGAGTTATCTTTATTTATCCTCATTTTACCATCAAGAAAACTGATACTTTAACAATGAATTTTCTGAAAAAGAAATCGATCCCATTTATAATAGCATCAAAACCAATAAAATACTTAGGTACGAATCTAACCAAGGAAGTCAAAGATCTCTACTCTGAAAACTTCAAGACACTGTGAAAGAAATCAAAGACACATATAAATGTAAAAGTACCTCATGTTTGACTGGAAGAATTACTATTATTAAAATAACAGAAGCCATCTAAAGATTCAGTGCCATCCCTATTAAGATCCCACTGGGATTTTTTTTACAGAAATAGAGAAAACACTCCTACTATGGAACCACAAACTACCCTAAACAGCCAAAGAAGTCCTGAGAAAGAACAACAAAAGCAGGAGGCATCACACTTTGATTTCAAGCTATAGTCTTAAAAACATTATGGCACTGGCATAGAAATAGATCAGAAGAATTTAGAGCTCAGAAACAAACCCAAACATAAGCAGTCCAACTAATATTTGCCAAGGAAGCCAAGAATACTCAATAGAGAAAAGACTGTCTCTTTCAATAAGTGATGCTGGGATAAATGGATAGTCACAAGTCAAAGAATGAGACTGGACCCCTATGTTCAACCACTCATACAAAAATTAACTCAAAATGGATTAAAGACAAATTTGAATGTAAGACCTAAATCCATGAAACTCTTAGAAGGAAACATGGGAACTAAGTTCTCTGACATGACTTTTTATAAATTACACTGAAAGCAAAAGTAAAAAAAATAAAAAAATAAAAAAATAAAAAATTGGGGTGCCAGGGTGGCTCAGTCATTTGAGCATGACTCTTGATTTTGGCTCAGGTCATGACCTCATGGTTGTAGAATCGAGCCCCACATTGGGCACCCAGCACATGGAGTCTGCTTGATATTCTCTCTCTCCCCCTCTGCCCATTCCCCTGCCTTGTTCTCTTTCTCTCTCAAATAAATCTTTATATATATATAAAAAAAAAAAGCTTCTGCACAGCAAAAGAAATCATAAATAAAATGGAAAAGAAAGTCTACAGAATGGGCAAAGTATTCACAAATGATGTATCTGATGGGGTTAATATCTAAAATATATAAAGAACTCAGAGGTACCTGGGTGGATCAGCAGGTTAAGCATCTATCTTTGGCTGAGGTCATGATCTCAGGGTCCTGGGATTGAGCCCTGTATCAGACTCCCTGCTCAGCAGGTAGTCTGCTTCTCCCTCTCCTTCTGCCCCTTGTGTTCGCTTCTTTTGTAAATAAAATCTTAAAATATATATAATATATATACACAAACATATACATACATATACAAAGAACTCCTTTAATTCAATAGCAAAAAAAAAAAACGTTGACTCTTGAACATGGAGGTTAGGAGTATCAAGTACCACACAGTCAAAATCCATATGTAACTGTGGCTGCCCTAAACCTAACTTCTAATAGTCTATTGTTGACTAGAAGAAGCCTTACCTATAACACAAAAAGTCAATTAACATATATTTTAAATGTATTACATACTATATTCTTATATATACAGAGATAGCCAATAAAGTACATTAAAAGATGCTGTCACTAGTCTTTAGGGAAATACAAATTAAAACCACAGTGAGATAACATCTCACACCTGTTAGGATAGCCATCATCAAAAAGACAAGTGATAATGAATACCAGCATGGATGTGGAGAAAAAGGAACCCTTGTGCACTGTTGGTGGGACTATAAGTATAGCCATTATGGAAAGCATTATGAAGGGTCCTTAAACAAAAAATTAAAAATAGAACTACCAAATGGATCTAGCAATTTCCACTTCTGGGAATATATCCAAAGGAGATGAAAACACTAAAGAGAAATATTTACACCCCATGTTTATAGCACCATTATTTACAATAGCCACATTGTGGAAACAACCTAAATGTCCATGGATGGATAAAGATATGTAGTGTATATATTCAATGGATTATTATTCAGCCACTTAGAAAATGAGGAAATCCTACTATTTGGGACAACATGGATGGGCTTTGAAGGCATTACTTTAAGTGAAAAAAGTCAGAGAAAGACAACACTGTGTATGATCCCAATTATATGTGGAATCTCAACAAAACAAAAACACCGAACTGACAAAAAAGGGATCAGATTTGTGGTCACCAAGGTGGAGAGTGGAAGGAGGGAAAACTGGAAGAAGGTGATCAAAAGGTACAAACTTCTAGTTATAAGTAAGTACTAGGGATGTAACATATACCATGAATGAATACAGCTAGCACTGCCATATGATATAGAGGAAAGTCGTTGAGGGAATACATCCTAGCAGCTGTCATCACAAGGAGACATTTTTTTCCTTTTCTTTTTATTGTATTTATGGATTCTTTTACCTATTGTATCTTTTTTATTGTATTTCCTTTATTAAGAAAATGGATGTTAGCTGAACCCATTGTACTAATCACTTTGCAATATACGTAAACCAAACCATCACACTACATCTTAAACTTAATACAGTGGTGTATATCAATTATTTCTCAACAATGAAAAAAACCTGAAGTCTGACAAAATTACTAACATGGTTACAATTAGAGAAAAGTGATTACGATGTTAACAGCACTTGGATATCATAATTAAAATTAAAAAGACAGTTAAAATGCCACTTTAAAAAATATTTTACTGATTTTATTTGACAGTGAGTGAGCCTGAGAGGGAGCACAGGGCCAGAGGGGGGAAGAGGAAGCAGACTCCCCTGCTGAGCAGGGAGTCCGATGTGGGGTTCGATCCCAGGACCCCGGGATCATGACTTGAACCGAAGGCAAATGCTTAACCAACTGAGCCACCCAGGCACCCCAAAATGCCATTTAAAAAATATTTTATTTATTTATTCATGAAAGAGAGAGAGAGGCAGAGACACAGGCAGAGGGAGAAGCAGGCTCCATGCAGGGAGCCTAATGTGGATCTCCATCCCCGTGACCTGAGCCAAAGGCTAATGCTCAACCACTGAGCCACCCAGGTGTCCCTTGGTATGTCTTCATTATGTCTCTCTCACCTCTTCCACCATCCCATCTAGGTAACCTAGAAGTTGATGCTTATTTTACAAAATGCCATCTTGAGGGCAGCCCAGGTGGCTCAGCGGTTTAGCACTGCCTTCAGCCCAGGGCCTGATCCTGGAGACCCAGGATCGAGTCCCACATCAGGCTCCCTGCATGGAGCCTGCTTCTCCCTCTGCCTGTGTGTCTACCTCTCTCTCTCATTAATAAATAAATAAAATCTTTTTAAAAAATGCCATCTTGAAAGACACAAGGCTCAAATAGTTTTAGGAGTAAATGTTAGCTCTAAAGTATATAGAGTATTACACAGCAAGGAGAGATATAAGAAAAAAAAGGATATAAGAAAAAAAGTACAGGCTTAATTATTTTGCTTATAGATGCAGATACAAACATTCTAAATAAAATCAAATTTGGTGCTAAGGTAGTAAAAAGACCAAGCAATATCATGATCAGTGTTATCATGACCAAGTAGCATTTATCCCAAGGAAGCAAGACTAGTACAACAGGAAAAATAATTTAAGATAACTCACTGCATTAACAGATTAAAGAAAAAAATGATTATCTCAAAAATTTGTCAAAAAAAGTATTTGATATAAACCCTGAATTCTGACAAAAATACTCAGAAAGTGAAAAACAGAAGAAATTTTTTTAATTTGACAAAATGACTATCAGATATCCACAGCAAGCATCAAATTTTACGTTAAAATAGGAGTACTTCTAAAGTACAAGAGAAAAATGCCCCTTCTTATGGCTACTTTACAACAATATCCTCGAGATCCCTAACAATTCAGTAAGACAATAATAAGAAATGGAGAATAAATGAGGGGAAAATAACTTGTCATTGTTTCTGCAGGTGATATAATTGTGCACTTAGAAAGTCTAAGAAATCAACTGAAAAACTATTAAGACTAATAAGGTGATCAGAAATAAACATAAAAAAATTATAAGTATTATTATGTAGTAAGCAAAATCCAATAGGAAACATAATAGAAAATAGGATTCTACTCACAGTGGTAATAAAAACTATGAAATACCTAGGAAGAAATCTAACAAAATGGTACAGGATCTAGAGGAGGAAGCTATGAAAGCTATAAAAGCTTACACGAGAATAACCCTTACAAAAGAACAGAAAGAACTAATTAAGTAGGAGAAACTTACTACTGGGTGCAAAATGGGAGATAGTTAATGTTCCAGAGAAGTCCATTCCTTCCCCTAAGTAATCCATTAAATTAAATGCACTCCAAATAGAACTCCCAACAAGAGTAAAAAAAAAAAAAAATATTTAAATGAAATCCACAAGGTGACTCAAGTTAGTATGTAAGACATAACAGGAATAAAGATGAAATAAATCCAAATACAGAGAGAACTTTAGTTTATAACTGCTATTTCCCATCAGTGAGAAAAGATTCAAGAGTGTTGGGAAGAGGGAAAAATCAAAACTTTATTTCTTTTGCCTTTTATTTTTTAAAAGAGTCATTTATTTTAGAGAGAGAGTGTGAGAGTTAACAATGAGTGAGGGGAGGGGCTGAGGGAGAGAAATTTGAGCACTCCTTGTTGACATAGAGCCTAACATAGGGCTTGATCTTATGACTCTGAGATTATGAACTAAACTGAAATCATGAGTTGGACACTCAACTAACTGAGCCACCCAGGCACCCCATGCATCACTATCTTTATTAGACCTTAAATTTCAAACTAACTAAAGGATTAAAAGTTAAATAAAATTATCAGAATAAAAATTAACAATTATAAATAAATAATAAAGAAATAAATAAAACCATCAGCTTTGTAGTCTTAGGACTGGAAAGCCTAAGGGAGAAGCTATAAATAAGACAACTAAAGGTTTTCTGGGACTCTTGAGCGGGTCAGCAGTTGAGCGTCTGCCTTCGACTCAGGGCATGGTCCTGGGGTCCCAGGATCGAGTCCCGCATTGGGTTCTCTGCAGTGAGCTTTCTCTTCCCTCTGCTAATCTCTGCCTCTCTCTCTGTGTCTGTCATGAATGAATAAATAAAATCTTAAAAAAAAAAAAAAAAGACTAAAGATTTTCCTACCTAAAAATGAAAAGTCACAAAAAATACCATAAAGTTAAAGGTCAAATGACAAACTGGGAGTAACTACTTGCAAGCAATGTGAAAAGGATTACCATCCAAAATCTATTAAAAAAAAAAAAAGTAGTACAACTCACTAAGAAAAAGATAGCCTAGTAGATTGGTAAAGAGATATGAACAAGCAATTCTCAGAGAAATACAAATAGCCAACCTATGAAATGCCGTTTAACCTCACTACTAAACAAGGAAATGTAAAATTCAAGTGAGAACTTTTTTGTGCAATGGATTGGCAAAAATTAAAAAGGTTGATAATATGAAATGCAATCATGGAGAAATGGGCACTTTCACACACTACTCATGGAAACACAAATTTTGTGCTTTGGGAAGGCATTTTGGCACTAATGAGCTAAAAATGTACACACCCTCTGTCCTAGTAGTAACTGTTTCTAAGAAGCTATCTTTCTGGTATATCTGCCCAAGTGTGCAAAGACATATGTTGTAGCATGTGTAGTATCAAACATTTAAAAGCTTCCCAATATGTCCACTGGTGGTTAAATCAATTAGGTAACATCCATTTCATAGAATATTATGTGGCTATTAAAAATAATGATATACTTACATATATGAATATAAAAAATTTTTCATTACCTGTAAGGGACATAACAGAAAAATACCTACAGTGTGATACTATTCACCTAAAACAAAGATCTATTTGTGTGTACATAACATGCAAAAAAGCAATGGGAGGGCAATGACAATGTCATCAATGTAATAATATCTAAGTGCTCAATAAATTCTAGTCATTGTCACAGAAATGAACCTAAGTCTGCTATAAATCTTGTTCTGTGATTTACATAGTAATGGACAACAGGTGTGCTCGCTTCGGCAG
This sequence comes from Canis lupus baileyi, assembly GCF_048164855.1. NCBI lineage: Eukaryota > Metazoa > Chordata > Mammalia > Carnivora > Canidae > Canis > Canis lupus. The sequence goes on along the minus strand of NC_132847.1, from coordinate 22,121,430 downwards.
CATATATACTAAAAAAAGTAATGGACAACAGGGAAGCACAAATATCTGTAATACATGGCTAAATGGTATAAGTAGTACAAATATCATGGAGTACAGGGAAGGAAAAATCACATCAATGGGAAGGGCTTCAACAAGGTAACATTCCACAGAGGATAAAGAGCACAGGGAAATGTGAGGTGTCTTCAGGGAACAAAATGGTTCGATTTGGTTAGAACATAGTGAATAGTGAGAGATGAGATGGGCAAGACCAGAGGTGGAAAGTCTTTAATATTACAAGTGAACAGGGACCACTACCTTTAGGAAAATACACCTGGTAGAAGTATAATGGGTGGTGAGGGGGAGTGCAATACAGGACTCTGTGGGAGCTGACTGATGCAGGCCCAAAGATGAACTTCACAACACACTTTGCAGCCTGTGGACTTTACAAGTAATAGACATTTAAGAATGACCTTGAAATCCCTGACCTGTAGTAAACTATCATTCTGCTCAGGCAAAGGTAAGTATTTCATGGGCTGGAAAGTGTTGTGGGTAAGTGGTCATCTGAGTAGCTGCACCAGCCCTACCATGTGCCTGAAGTGTGTAGGTCACTCTGTTACATTTATCCTCACTCTTGGGAAGTAGTCTGTTTTGTGAAAACTGACTTTCAGAAGAAAAGGTCCAACATCTAAGACAACAGTGGTTTATAAATTATTTAGTCTTATGTTTAAATACTTTTTTCCATGTGAAAGATTCCCTTAAAAATTTCAGTAAAAATTGGTTGGGTTCAGTAAAAATCCTGGCATCCCCAGGACAGTAATTCAGGATTTTTGCCACTTCTCTGAGTCTATTTTTTTTTATTTTAATTTTATTTTTTAAGATTTTATTTATTCATGAAAGACAGAGAGAGAGAGAGGCAGAGACACAGGCAGAGAGAGAAGCAGGGTCCATGCAGGGAGCCCAATGTGGGACTTGATCCCAGGACTCCAGGATCAAGCCCTGGTCCAAAGGCAGGTGCTATACCACTGAGCCAAGGATTCCCTGAGTCCATTTTTAAAATCATTTTGGACCCAGCCATTAGCAGAGAACTGAACATCTGAAAAGGAGTCAGAGCAGGTACTAAGGGGTTGGAAAAACATCACAAAACCTTACCTATCAGGGAAAGATCTTTCTAGTTCTTACTTCTTCCATTATTTAAACCATAACCAAGGCTCAAAATACTAGGAAAGAAAACTATCATTCTACAAAATTTGAAGTGACGCTTAAAATCTGAAGAGCACATAAAATGGCAAGTGGAAGTGGATTTCTCCATAGTCTCAGCTATTTCACTGAATAAAACATTAAGTAAAAGAGTCAAACACATATGTCTTATTAATAAAAAAATTAGTTCAGAAGTATGATAAAAACTACCAAGTTAATGAAAAGTTACCAAGTTAGAAAAAAGCAGTAAGATAGATTATACTTGCAAAAGACATTTTCCAAGATTATCCTCACTCTTGTATTTAAAAGTGTGCCAAATTTTGAGATATATAAATTGCTAAAAAAAAAAAATTAGCTATGATCACTGCTATTCGTGATCACACTGGATACTCTTCCTTATTGCCCTATTATTTACCACCGTGAGAACTTCCTGTCTCCCTACATTTAGGTCAGCGGAAGCACTCTTCTACAAGGGAATCTTCAGTGTTATGTTCTACTGAGTATCACGTCCTAAACAGTGACTTTCACTGCTTAGCAAAACTCAAAATCTGTCACTTACCAAACCGAAGTTGTACTTTTTTTTTTTTGATTTTTTATTCATTTATGATAGTCACAGAGAGAGAGAGAGAGAGAGAGAGAGAGAGAGAGGGGGGCAGAGACACAGGCAGAGGGAGAAGCAGGCTCCATGCACCGGGAGCCTGACGTGGGATTCGATCCCGGATCTCCAGGATCGCGCCCTGGGCCAAAGGCAGGCGCCAAACCGCTGCGCCACCCAGGGATCCCCGAAGTTGTACTTTTAAAAGAAAAATGACCTCTTTTTTTAGATGAAACCCTTAAAGGTTATTAAACTAATTTCCTAAAACCCTTAAAACTGTTGAGCTAATTTCCTTTAGCCAAATTCTTAAATATCAGCTTTTAAAATTCAGGGAGTGGTTCAATCACTGTTGAATGATAAACATTTGGTTAAAGAAACAAGCAGTGAGTGAGAAACGCCACCAGCCATCTTTTGGTTTTGTAATCTACCTGTGATGCTAGAGAGGCTGCTGATGTGGAACTGTACTGTATTCACAGTGATGGCAAGAATGGTGGCTATGAGGTGAACCCTGATCAAGCCCTCATCCCTAAGTTCTCCTCCAGTACCAGGAGCCGGGTCTGACAGACTCAGAGCTGGATGCCTCAGCTGCAAAACTATAAAAGTTAAGTGTTTCCAGTGAGTTTCAGAAGAAATGTGACTTAACAGGCAACATTCTGTATTTGGGGGAAAATAATAGTGGAAAACCTGGGGCACAGGATAGAACATAGTACTGAATGATTTATTCCAAAAATCACTTAATTGATGCCTTCTTTTTAAAGCAGTAAGAGGTAGTATATTCTAAATGATGTAGTTTCCCCCCATTCTCATATAGTGTTAGTGTCTCTGACCACTGGCAAGCTTATAATCAGTGATGTTTTTAGATGATTACTAATAACAGATGGTAATCAGCTTTTCTTGAAAATGCACTGCTAATTTCCTGTGTTACCCTAAATAGACAGCTGAATGCAACAATTACACTGATTGCATGCTTCATTCTAAGAGGTGAAACAATAAGGGAAATTTTGGACCTTTCTTCTAGGTGAGAAGGCAAATTAAAGGCTCACAACATGAACCTTACGAAGGCCACTATTTGCCAGCATAAGCCCACAAAGACTCAATTTTGGGGAAATCTGTACCACTTTTCTTCTCATTTAGAAAAATCCATTTGATTAGCAGATAACAGAACACAGTAAACAGCCTGTCTTTGTTCCTTAGGCAAGCCTAAATTGCTGGAAAGCACCTCTGCACCTCCCCACCCCCACAAGCTCCTCCTCACTGGCCCCATCAAGCCCACTCTGCTCAGTGTGATGGATCTGGCACTAAGGTACTTTTCTCTACTGAAGTGCCCTTTGTTCATTATTCAAGGCAGAAGGCAGATACAGACTGTTACTGTGGAGCACCTACCATGGCTCCCCTATTGGACCATTAGCAGTTTGCAGTAGGGACAGGGTATGATACTTCTGTCTTCTCACAGCCTGACAAGAAAAGACTAACGGGGTTTTTGAATGAACATGTGCCTGACAGAGGGAATTCATTTTCTACCTGCTGTCAAGGCTTCTTAGGGTATGTAGGGATAGCTGGAAGGTTCCTAGATATAGTCTTCTATTCAGTTAACACATATGGAAACCCCAAGTCTGCAGTTTAATGTAGTATGAGGAGGAGTTACCTTATAGCAGAACACCTACAAGTAAAATTTAAAAGAAGACCAACATGCCTAACTTGGCCCCTCAGTCCTGTCTACCTATCACCCCACTTAACAGCTCCCCCTTCACAGAACTTTTCATAAGAATTAACTATGCTGTCTCCACTTCTTACCCCCATTTTCTCCTCATCCAACTCCAAAGCTTCAGTTCAAACCATGCCACTGACATTGTTCCTCAAAATCAATAACATTTCCATTTGTCAAATTCAAGGGTCACTTCTGAGTCCTCATCTCATCTGACCTCTCAGTAACTCTAGATTCTTTTCTTTTTTAAAAAATTTTATTTATTTATTCATGAGAGACACAGAGAGGCAGAGGGAGAAGCAGGCTCCATGCAGGAAGCCCAATGTGGGGCTTGATCCTGAGACTCTAGGATCACGTCCTGAGCCAAAGGCAGACACTCAACCGCCAAGCCACCTATGCGTCCCAGTAACTCTAATTCTTTTTTTTTTTTCTAGATTCTTGAAATACTTTCTTCACTCAGTTTTCAAGATACCACACCTTTTACGTGTTTCTCCTACTTCAACTTCAGAAACATCTTGAGTCATGGAACCCTTCTCTTCTTTAAGTCATGTCACACAGTATCACTCTTGTGGCTTTAAATACTACATCTATGTTGATGATTCTCAAATTTATACCTTTCCTCAACTCCAGACTCTAGGTTACACATCCAGCTGCTTCAGGTGCCTACAAGTGCCTTACACTTAAACTGTCTAAAACAAAACCGTTGCTCAAGTAAAAATATGTAGGAGCAATCTTTGATTCTCTTCTTTCCTTTTCCTCCCCTATATTCAATTCAGCAGCAAGGTCAGTTAATTTCATATACCAAACAAACTTGAGTCCATCCACTTCTCTTCATTTCCACTGCTACCTCCCTAGTCTAGTCCACCACTATTTCTTGGATTATTACAACAGTCTCCTCACTGGTCTCCTCACTACCTTTGCTCCACTATGATCCATTCTCCAAACAGAAGCCAGGGTAGTTTCTTTTCTTTTCTTTTCTTTTCTTTTCTTTTTTAAAGATTTATTTATATGAGAGAGAGACAGACAGACAGACAGAGGGAGAAGCAGGCTCTCTGCAGAAGCCTGATGTGGGACTCGATCCCGGGTCCCAGGATCACGACCTGAGCTGAAGGCAGCCACCCAACTGCTGAGCCACCCAAGCGTCCCAGTTTCTTCAAGCTATGAATCAGATTATGTTACTTCCCTGCTTTAAACTCTCCAGGGACTTCCTGTCATACAGAGAATAATATCAAACTGTTTACCAATGCTATAAGGGCACCACATACACTGGAGACCATGTTTCTCTGACCCTATTCCCCTGCTCATTCTATTCTAGCCATGCTTACCTTCTTCTAGTCCTTGAATCCCTCCTGTTCAAACTGGTCTTGGAGCCTATACATTGGCTATTCTCTACACCTGGAAGGCTTGCATCTCTTTTTGTGTATATGTTGCTCCCTCTCATCAATCAGGTCCCAGCTTAAATGCCACATTCTCAGAGAAGATCCTGCCTTAGAAAAGGCTTAAAGTAGTCCCTCAATTACTCCCATCATCAAAGTTAAATTTGCTGGGTAATCCTAAATATCTTCTTAATCTTTTTGATAAATACTTGACCATTATAGGGTAAATACAAGAATTCAATTAGATTATGGCTAATATACAGTAAGTACTGATTCAATATTAACATCCTCTCTGTACAGCTCCCACCCTTGAAAAATTGAATCTCAAAGAATGTTTAAATAGAAACAGAAACCTACATTTTCCTATTAATAAAAGTTAAATTCCTTAGTACTAGTAAGGAATAGACAGTTCAAGAATTTATATTAAAGAATGGAACATGACAAAGAAAGCTGGACTAAATGGCCTCTGAGTTTCCCTTATAATTTTGACTCTACAGTGACTCTAATTGACTTAAAAAAAAGATTTCCATTTTATAGACAAGGAAACTGAACCCCCAGGCATTTAAGTAAGTTGCTAAATATCAAAAGTGAGAATCTGAATTCAAGTAGTCTCCAGGGAAAATACTTTAAACCATGTATTATGGATTTTTGAGACTTCAAAAAGGTAGAACTTGGCTCTCTGCTTCTCCCTGTTCAACAGACAGCCTCATCTTCTGGTGCAGTGCCAGCCGCGTCCCCGAGACACGTTGGTGAAGGTCAGAGTGAATGGATTTGGCTTATTGGGTGCCTGGTCACCAGGGCTGCTTTTAACTCTGGCAAAGTGGATATTGTCACCATCAATGACCCCTTCATTGATCTCAACTACATGGTGTACATGTTCCAGTATGATTCTACCCACGGCAAATTCCACGGCACAGTCAAGGCTGAGAACAGGAAACTTGTCATCAACGGGAAGTCCATCTCCATCTTCCAGGAGCGAGATGGGGTCTCCATCAAATGGGGTGATGCTGGTGCTGAGTATGTTGTGGAGTCCACTGGGGTCTTCACCACCATGGAGAAGGCTGGGGCTCACTTGAAGGGCAGGGCCAAGAGGGTCATCATCTCTGCTCCTTCTGCTGATGCGCCCATGTTTGTGATGGGCGTGAACCACGAAAATTATGACAACTCCCTCAAGATTGTCAGCAATGCCTCCTGCACGACCAACTGCTTGGCTCCTCTAGCCAAAATCATCCATGACCACTTTGGCATCGTGGAGGGCCTCATGACCACCGTCCATGCCATCACTGCCACCCAGAAGACTGTGGACGGCCCCTCTGGGAAGCTGTGGCATGACGGCCGAGGGGCTGCCCAGAACATCATCCCTGCTTCCACTGGCACCGCCAAGTCTGTAGGCAAGGTCATCCCTGAGCTGAACGGGAAGCTCACTGGCATGGCCTTCCGTGTCCCCACCCCCAATGTGTCAGCTGTGGATCTGACCTGCTGCCTGGAGAAAGCTGCCAAATATGACGACATCAAGAAGGTAGTGAAACAGGCATCGGAGGGCCCCCTCAAGGGCATCCTGGGCTACACTGAGGACCAGGTTGTCTCCTGTGACTTCAACAGTGACACCCACTCTTCCACCTTCAATGCTGGGGCTGGCATTGCCCTCAATGACCACTTCGTCATGCTCATTTCCTGGTATGACAATGAATTCGGTTACAGCAACCGGGTGGTGGACCTCATGGTCCACATGGCCTCCAAGGAGTAAGAGCCTCCTGGACCACCAGCCCCAGCAAGAACAAGAGGAAGAGAGGCCCTCAGCTGCTGGGGAGTCCCTGCCCCAACTTAATCCCCCAACACACTGAGAATCTCCTGAGCTCCAATTTACATCCTAGACCCCGAGGAAGGGGAGGGGCTTGGGGAGCCCTACCTTGTCATGTACCATCGATAAAGTACACTGTACCCAGCCAAAACAAAACAAAACAAAAAACAAAAAGGTAGAACTTATCAACTTTTACAAAAACATTTTTTTTTCATGACAACCAATAGAAATTATCTTACTGTATAATAGGTTTTTAATGATAGAATCTATTTTGATTCTTATCTCTCGAAATAAACTTGCCTTACTAGGACCAGGTCTCCTATTCCTTAGTGCTCAAAAAAGGTTTAGCAAGTTTATTGGGCAAACAGCATCTGTTGCTGAAGAACTAAAAAAGTAAAAAGCTTCCTAAAAGCATATATGAGATAGCAGGAAAGACTTAAAAGAATTATGAAAGGCAAAAAGGAGGGTATGTATGTGAACATGTAGTCTACCAGGCATAATAATGTCTTGCTAATGCTCTTGTTTCAAAACCTTAAATTTCAATACTTTAAACTGCTGGACCCCAAAACTAGGGGAGTTTTCAACATTTACAAAGGTTAAAAAAACAAGAGTTCTCACTTGATGCACACACAGATTTCTATGAGCTAGGAAAATGTAGAATGTTCACCTATTACACTTACCATGAAAGAGGATAGAAGGTGTGCTCATGGAATAACCGTCTAAGAGTCATTTTGGAATGCTAACTTAATCGAACAAAAATCTTAGTAGTATTAATTTAAAAAAATAACTAACATAATAGGCTCATTCCCAGTTTTCATGGACCCAACTTGTCTTAAAATATTATGAACTTCCCCAAAATTGTATATTCCAAAGTTATGGCTAGGTTATTCTGGGGCTACCTAATATTTTCATCATTACCTAAAACATTCCTCACACTGAAAGCAGGGTTCTCCTGCCTTCCTGAGACTGGTCTGTTGACTATGCACTTCCTGATTAGAAGAGAACCCATCTGTCTAGTTCTCTTAGCACTGGAGAGGATATTTTCCTTTTCAGAAAGCAACAAACAAAACCTAAGGTAAATGATAATTCTTCTGCCACAAATGCCTACAAACATGATAAAGATTTTTAACAAGAAGTATTTTACGTTCATAGTTGAGTTCTTAAGAAATAAAGGAAAATACCCATGTGATGGAAATAAAGGACTGAAAACCAACACAGTGTGTGATATGATACTGTAGCTAAACTTGATTATTGGGGATCCCTGGGTGGCTCAGCGGTTTAGCGCCTGCCTTTGGCCCAGGGCGCTGTCCTGGGGTCCCGGGATCGAGTCCCGCATCAGGTTCCTGGCATGGAGCCTGCTTCTCCCTCCTCCTGTGTCTCTGCCTCTCTCTCTCTATGTCTATCATGAATAAATAAATAAATCTTTAAAAAAAATAAACTTGATTATTATTTTCGTAAACTTCGCATTGGGTACTATCAACCAGATAGAACATAAAGCATAGGGCTTGAGAGGCACAGAATTAGAAATGATCCAACTTAAAGATTGAGACTCTTAATGATCTGTATCACCAACATTCAACGAAAAAATGGAAAAGTAGTAAGTTGAGCATTCAAAGTCCTGGGCAAATGCCTTACATGGGATGAGTTTAAGGTTCAGTGTTTTATTACCAGTGTAGTTCAGGAACTCCCAAACTGAAAAATTAACATAAAAACTGGACCCAGGCCAGTGTTATCCCTGGAGCTCCTAGGAGATAAAAACCAAAATTGCTATGTGGAAGGTCATTCTCACAAGAAGGTCATGAGGGAGTCTCACAGAAAAATAAAAAAAGCACTATGAAAGATAAAGTTACAATTAAGCATTGCATAAAACAAAAAATAATTCATTAGGGGTTAGAATTAGCACAAATAGTAGAAATATACTCCTAAAATGTGAAACACAAAAATCCTAATGTAAGAGTATAAAATATGAATTATTTAAAATGAGTAAAAGACACTTGAGAAATCGAAATACTAAGGAAAAAATATAAAAGAATTTCTATACAGGGGAAAGGAGAAAAAATGAGTGGGAAATATCATAAAGGGAGACAGAACATGAGAGACTCCTAACTCTGGGAAACGAACAAGGGGTGGTAGAAAGGGAGTTGGGAGGGGGGTGGGAGTGACTGGGTGATGGGCACTGAGGGGGTACTTGATGGGACGAGCACTGGGTGTTATTCTATATGTTGGCAAATTTAACACCAATAAAAAATTAAAAAAAAAAGAATTTCTGAAAAAACAAAAGCAAAATAAAACTTAGAGAAATGAAAAGCTTTAAAAAGGCAACTGTTAATAGGCAGGATGAATAGTAGCTAAAGAATTTATGACCTGGAAAATACTTATGAGGAAGCCAACCAGTTTATTACCAATACATGCATGCCTGTGGAGGAAAGAATGAAAAGGCTTATTTATATGCAATGAGAAATGAAGGGAGGAGAATAAAGAGAAATGGGAAAGGATGATATTTGAGGAGATAATACACAAGAATTTCCCAGAAATTATGAAACCTATCAATACTAAGATCAATAAATATGGTACTTGAACAGAAGAACTGAAAACTGACCTACCTCTGGAAGCACTCACACACAAAAAAATGCAGAATGCTGGAGACAAAGTAAAATCTTAGGAGAAGCAGAGAACAAAGGCATATTACTTCCAAAAGAATAGTAAGAATGATTTCTCAACAGTAACAGTGGAAGCCAGGAAAGAATGGAATATTTTCAAAGTGCTAAATAGGCACTTTGAAAAAGGGGGAGGAAACAACCAAAAAAACCCAACCTCTTAACCTAGAACTCTACACTACAAAAATTAGTAAGGGTTATACCCTGGGGAGGATAAAAAGGAAACAGAACAGAAAGAAATGAAGAGTAGGACTTTCAAGAAATTGGTAAACATGAGGGTTTATCCAAATAAGCACTGAGGATGAAACTACTGCAGTAGTAATTATTACTAATTTGAGATGATATAAAAACACAATGAAACTAAAATCCTAGAGAATAGAAATACTGCAGACAAGATCATTCATATTCAGGAAGAAGATCAAACAATTCACATTAGAGCCATAGTTTTTCAGTTTTGATGTGCATTAGAATCACCGAGAAGTTTTGTTCAAATGCTGCCTGCTGGGCCCTGTCCCCCAACATTTCTGATCTGGAGTAGAGGCTGAGACTTTGCATTTCTAACAAGTTACAAGGTGACACTGATAATGCTGCTCCAGGACCTCTTTGAGAATCAATGCATTTGATCTTAAATCAAATACACATATTAAAAATTGAAAGGGGGACACCTGAATGGTTCAGTCAGTTAAATGGTAGACTCTCGATTTCAGCTCAGGTCACGGTCTCAGTGTTATGAGACTGAACCCCTGCATCTGGCTCTGTGTCTAGCACAGAGCCTGTGTGAGATTCTTTCCCTCTGCCTCTCCCTCTCTCAAAATAAATAAATAAAGGTAAATACCCAAATCACTAAAGGAGAGCATATCATTTACAACCTGAAGAAGGGGAAAAAAAGGAATAAACAACAATAAATTAATCTCACAGAAAGCAGGTAAGTTGAAAAAAGGGTACAGAATTAAATACAACTCTATTATCAATTAAAATGAATTAAAAGGACAATTAAAAAAAAAGATGGACAGACTAGATAAAAAAAATCTATTTGTTGAGTATATCATAAGGTTGTAGTAATTAAGACAGTCTCAGTAATGGCAAAGAGTCAGACAATGTGAGCAGTGACACAGAGCAGAAAACGCAGAACCTACTTGCACACACAGGGATTTCTGATATATAACGGAAATGACCACTATAGATCGTTAAGGAAAGGATTGGCTACCCAATAATTAGATTCAGGATGGCTGGTTATCAAGGAAAAAATGAAACTGGGTTCTCACATCACAATGTATATAAAATTCAATTTAGGATTAAATACTTAAAAGTAAAAAAGCAATATTAAAGCTTTTAGAAGAAAAAACAGCAGTAGGAAAGGATTTCTTAAGATACAAAAAAAGCTAATTAGAAAAGATTTATAAATTCAACTGCCTTAAAATAAAATCTGTTCATTAAAAGTTTGAGATGATATTTATAATACATGTAATTAAAAAATTAAGATACAGCTGAGATAAGAACACAGGCAGATCAGTACCACCACTACCAAGACATTAAAAATGGGTGAAAGACATAAACACTTCAAAGAGAAAAAACAAGAGTAAATATGAAAAGATGTTTAGCATCATTAGAAATCAGGGGACTGGCAATGAAGACCACAATGGTTTACCACTATACACCCACCAGGTTCACAAAAATTAAAAAACTGACAAAATCAGTGTCAGAAGATGCTTTAGAGAAAACCCTTACATTCTGGTAACAGTGCAGATTAGTAAAACTACCTTGGATAACAGTTATTTTGTAAAATTGAGTGCAAAAAAAGTTCTACTTGTACATATATCTCAGAGAATCTCTTACACCTTTTTCTTCAGAAAAAAAAAAAGATATATCTCAGAGACATATCTTGGATAACATTATTTTGTAAAATTGAGTGCAAAAAAAGTTACACCTTTTTCTTCAGAAGACCTCATAGGAACGTTCCTAGCAGTAAAGGTTATATTAGTAAACACCGTATACACCATACAGTGTGGTATAGTCCCATGTCAGAATTCTGTACACATCAGTGAAAATGGATGAACTATAGCTATAAAAGCAACATGAGTATATAAAAACAAAATAAAAAAAAAGACAAATCCTAGAAGAGTACACAGAACATTGTATTTTTTAAAAGCTTGAAAAAAAGAACCAATACACACGATGATTTTTTTTTTAAAGCAGAGAAAGCAAAAATCTGTGTCAATTGTCACAGGGAGTAGGGGATGACAGAAGGCTTCGATGAGGAGCATCTAAGTGGATCCTAGTTAGTGACAATGGAAGAGTTCTTGGAATGGCTATGCAGGGTGGTATCAAGAGTACTCTTTAAGATTAATATGCTGTAAAACTTAACTTCATAACTTAAGTAAGCATGCATGTGTGTGTATATACATGTATATATATTTATTTTCCCATTCTGATATATATAACTATATTTAAAACATAAAAAAAAGAGGAAAATATGACTAAAATATGCTAGTTTATACTGACTGCAGTCAGAATCAAATCCCCAGTCTAATACTTACTGATCAAGGGTCTTATAATAAATGTCAAGATCCTTGTTCACAAGCTCTGTTGTTCTCATAACAATCATCATTTCCCTGTGCTTTTCCTCTGCATCCCGAAATTGAGGTTCTCGAAGTTCTCTTTTAAAATGAATAATTTCTTCCTCGTAGCCTTTCTGTCGTCCTATTGCCAAACTGTGATTTCTTTTTATATTGTCTATTTTTTCTTCCAACTTCTGATGTTCACTATAAATGGTAAACATGACAATTAAGGACCATTTTTAGCTTTTAGCAGCCTGAAGTGAAAAGTCAGATCTCTCTAGATAAAAAATAAGTCTCTCCTTGCTTTTTATTTAAGGCTTTAATACTAAAGAAATTTTTCTTCCTTCCCAAATCTCTGAATCATCCAGATTTCTGAACAGCTGATTTCTGTGTGCCAAAAAACTCTTATAACACGCAAACACTGACCAAGTTCCTCACTTTTAGACACCTAAAAAAAAAGTACTCTTGGTGATTAAATTACAAATTCACAAAATTCTGATTGTGAACTGAGAATGCACACTTACCAACACGGAGAAGTTACTAAGTAATAGGTGTCATCATTCCATTCACAATACATCAAAGGCAAAATACAACTTCATCTCAAACTATTAGTTTCTGTGGTAATACTTAGTAAAGGTCTGTACTTTATGAAAATAAAGTTTCACTTGCACAAGTATAGCATAGTAATGATCAAAGAAAGTAAAATACACAAACTTTTCTGGTAACTAGGGAGATAATAAAGATTTGTGTGCTTTAAAAAATCGTATTCATTTAACAATTACTTATTAAGCACCCTCTTATTAAGCACTACAGTTTATGGACATCATTACAGAACTGGCTTGATGATCTGTTTTGTTGACATTTCCATTGCATTCTAATTTAAGACAGATTTGACAAGGAGCACTTGTACTTAGTCTGAATGAATATTAAAAAATCACTCTTATGTAGTACCAAGCACAGAAGAAATTATAAAAATATCTGGTTTTGGTCTTCAGCAGTGAAAAATAAACTGTTTCAACTGTAAGATTATTCTAAAAGCTTCACTCTTTCAAACTTGCCACTGAGAGCACTACTATGTTAAATAGCTGAGGCTTGGGAACTAGGATATGTAGGTCACATTCCAGGCTTTTGTTATAACTTCCTGTGGATTTTTTTTCTGGGTCTCAATGTCCTAATGCTATAAAAATGAGACTGAAGATGAAGAGCTCTTCCAGTTGTAAAGTCTGATTTTTTTCAGTATATGAAAGAGATTTTAAACAGCTAAACCAATAGCGCTTACAGTAAGATTAAACCGTTAGGCTTTATAGAGTAAATTAAAATTTCATTTATAATATCCTTTAGAAAAAAATTAAACATTCTTTGATTCCGATCTAAAGTCAAGTCAAGAAGACAAAAAATCTATAAGGAATGGCTAAATTAATTAGAGGCCTATTTTTAACCAGTTAAGGTGGTTCAAAAATCTATTTGGCTAGTCCAGCCTTTTATAGCAGTCTAATGCTTAAGCATCAACCATTTCCTAGAGAATTCCTGAGGCAACTCTAAGGCAAAAAGGTAGCAACTGAAAGTAAATATCAATAAAACCACATGAAAGAAGTAGCAGACTAATCTTCAAAAAACAAAAACAAAACAGATCTGGTTGGCATGCAATTATAATGAGGACCGTCTAGAATGGGTCTCCAATGACAAATCACTTTGGCACTAAGTCCTCTGGCAGTATTAGAGACTATACAAACTGGGACCCAGGCATGGTCCACAGGCCATCTGTGTTCTTTATGCTTGATACCATTATCTTGTGAAGCAGGCTAGCAGAAATCTGGGACTTTGCATATTTAATCCTGCCCTTCAGTGCAGTAGGACTATAAATTCTGTATCACTTCTTCAGTTTATAAAGCCAAGACTTATGGTTATATAAAAACTCTGTCTACCTTCCTGTAAGTCTCAAGGGATATTTATGCTAAAATTCTTTTTTAAAAAATATGTATTGAATATTCTTCATACTTCAATAAAAAGATCTTTATTTAAACTAAAGACCCCTTTTAAAAACATACTTCTTCATTTGTAAAACCTGCATTTGACCCATTTCCTTCAAATGCTGTTTTCTTTCTTCTTCAACTTCTTTTAGTTCCTCATTTCTTTTTCTTAAAGTAAGGTTATCCTGTAGCCATCTCTCTTGGATCTAAATAATATTAAATTGGTTAACAAAAATAATCAAGTTATCAACTGTGATTCATAATAAACAATTGCTGACAGGTAGTACTAATTATACCTTTACTTAGAATTATGGTAAACTCGACAGAGGGAGAAGCCAGGGTAAAGGGATCTTGAAGCTTGGAAGAATCTGGATAGCCCACAAATACAAATACACAAAACAGATATTTAAATGACAAAATAAAAGAATATAACTAGATGTTTTAGTATTGTATAACTATATCCCATTGGATCATCTTGCATGGTAACCCCACAATAGAGCTTATTGATGTAAAAGATCACAAAAGAACAATATACTATCAAAAGTCTCCTCTCAACTTTTTTTTTCTAGTTGTATTTATCTCCTAACATATGCCAAGGCTGAGATACCATTAGGTATGTCAGGTAAGATCTTAACCTTAAAGCTGACAAATAACAGTCACAAGACAGAAGTTTCACAAAAATAGTATATACCTACATACCTGAAGACACTATCCCTGGACATTGAACTGAACTGAAAATTTAAGAAGTTGACAGGTTCTGAGTAGTTCTGTCCTTAAAAAGAGACCTGATCATGGTGATTATGAACTATGTCGTCAAGAGCCAAAAAGGAAACAGTTTACAAGTTTACAAGTTGACTCTTTGGAATGTAGGGGGAAAAAAATCACCTGCAGAAATAGGTTTGGCTCACAAAAGTCTGAATATAGAAAACTCAGCCTAAGTTCAGAGTCTAGACCTCTCAAGGAGAAAGCTAGGACCCTCCTCCAGTAACCCTTCCAACTGAAATAAACCCAGTATTGCGGGAAGTGGGAGGGAGGGACAGATCTTTGGCCTTACCTTGTTGCCAACAGTAATGGCACAGAAATTACTAAGGAGTAAGGATCTGGGAGGTGGGCCAGAAGAAGGGAAGCCAAGGATTTCTGCCACATGCTTAACCTTGCCCACCTATGAATCACTATTCTGAGGTGGGTTTTCAAAAAAAATTGTCATTAAGGTCACCTTCAGTTTTCCTACAAATAGTAATACAAATACATACAATGGACTAAGGGCATTATTATAAGTAGTTAAAAATAACTAAAATGATATGGTTGTAAACGTCCTTTTGTTGCCAGGTAACCTAATGTACCACTGCAGCTGCTGTGACTCTCAAAAATTCTTCCGTAGAAGACTACACTTGGACTTTTTCCTTATTAGGAACAGAAAACTAAGCACTTTTTTTTTCTTTTTAATTAGGTCAGCTTCTAGTTGCTTTTAACAATCATTTTGAAAGACATACAGTACAGTTGTTAAACAGCACAAGTTTTGAAGTCAGGTACACCTAGGCTCAAATCTCAGCATTACAACTTTCAAATTTGATGACTTTGGGCAAATTAATTTTTTTTTTTTAATTTTTATTTATTTATGATAGTCCCAGAGAGAGAGAGAGAGAGAGAGGCAGAGACATAGGCAGAGGGAGAAGCAGGCTCCATGCACCGGGAGCCCGATGTGGGATTCGATCCCGGGTCTCCAGGATCGCGCCCTGGGCCAAAGGCAGGCGCCAAACTGCTGCGCCACCCAGGGATCCCCGGCAAATTAATTTAAATTCTGAGCCTCAGTTTACTTGTATATATTATGATAATAATTCCACCTGTCATATAATGATGTGAAGACTGAATGAATGAACATATATGTAAAATAATCAGCACAGTGCCTAGCTCAGTAATTGATAGTGAAATGCTTTTTGGGTCAAAAATGTCCTTGTACTTTAAGCGTGAGAATTCCAATTATAGTCTACAAAATATAAAGTACTGGAGAAAGAGGAAAGAAAGCCAGATGCAGTTAAAATACAACACAATTGTTTTTCTGTAATATTAGCAATTTGGCAATGTTAGGTCACATTCTACTTTGGTTACTCACTACTTTTGTGACCTTGGGCGAGGCAGGTCACCTCCAGTTCCTTTCATCTAAAAAATGAGGGACACAGATTATTCAACTTCCAAATTTTTTATTCTGTGGACTAAATTTAGTAGAGCTTAAGTATGTAAATAAGGTACTGTTACGCTCAACTCTTAAATATTAACCCCATTTAGCTCAGATGACAGTCTATGCAGTGTAGTACCTAAAGCAAAATCTAAATATTAACTGCATTCTAGCTAACTGTGATGTAGCAGCACAATGAATAGATTGCAGTTCAGTATCTACCAAGTCTGGCTGGGAAAAACACCATTAGAGAGGATAGCCTGAAAGTTCTGCAATGCTCTGGCTCAGTGATTGAGGATATATATCAGAATCCCTGAGGAACTTTAAGAAGGCACAGATGCTTCTGCCCATACCCCAGAGATTCTGACTTATTGGTCTGTAATGGAGACATAAACAAGTATATTTTTAACAACCCACGTGATTTTTTTAAAATGGAGATGTAATTCATATGCCATAAAATTCACCGTTTTAAAGTGTGTAATTTAGTGGTTTTTGTATATTCAAAAGGTTATTTAAGCATCATCACTAATTCCAGAACATTTACCACCCCCATAGAAACTCAGTCCGTATTAGCAATCTCTCTCCTTTCTCTCTCCTTGCCCTAGCCCCTGGCAACACTCATTTGCTTTTTGTCCATTTGGATATTCCTATTTCATGTAAACAGAATCATATAATATATGGTCATGTTTTTTTGGATTCTTTCATCACGTAGCAAGTTTTCAAGGTTTATCCAAGTTGTGGCATGCATTACTATTTCATTCCTTTTCATGGCTGAATAACATTCCTTTTTATGATGTGATGGTTAATAGTGTCAATTCAACTGGGCCTCAGGGTGCCTAGACATTTGGTTGGACATTATCTGAGTGTCTTGGAGACTATGAACATCTGAATTGGGAGACTGAAACAGGTTGCCCCCCCTAATGTGGGTGAGCCTCATCACACCAACGACAACCTGAATAGAACAAAAACACCAAATCAGTGGTTACTGCTCCTGCCTGAATGTATGAGCTGGAACCCTGGTCTTTTCCTGCCTTTGGTCTTGAACTGAAACCTCGGCTCTTCTAGTTCTTACACCTTCAAACTCAGACTAGAACTATTTCATCAGTTCCCCTGGATCTCCACCTTACTAACTACAGATCTTGGGAGTGCTCAGCCTCCACAAAAGTGTGAACCAATTCCTTAAAATAAACTTCTTTCTATAAATTTGTGTATATGTATATAACCTGTTGGTTCTGTTGCTCCGGAGAACTGTAATACATATTGGATATATCACACGGATCCATTCATCAACTGATGACCATAATTTGACTAATGATGACATATTTTGACTAATGTGAATAATGCTGCTATAAATATTCTTGTACAAGTTTTTATGTGAACATGTTTAAAATTTTCTTGGTTGTGTACCTAGGAGTGGTAAACCCAGGAGATTCTGATGGGTTCCCCTAGCTAACCTTTGCTCTCTAAAACACTCCAACATTTATTTTAGGCCTCAATCACACAACCTTCTAAAGAACCTTATTAAGGAAAGACAAAAGAGATGCTGAAACACACCGTGGGGGAAAAAAAGAGAAAAAGCTCCATGAGGTTTGTTAAGGATATAGTGTTAATAATAAGCTACAGTGTCCTTCTTCCCATGAATGTCTATGGGAAATATTTTTCTTTGGTCTTAATATGGGTCCTTTCAGCTCTCAGACAATGTGAATCTTAATTATAGTTGTGACTTCCTATCTTCCTGTGACTATTGGAATCTTTAGCAAGCATATCACATTTCATGGGCTACATTTTATACACTTACTACTCAATTGCCACATTGTCTCATTTTCCCCACTAACTTAAAATGTTATTTGGCATTACTCTATGTATATAACTTATAATTTCTAGAACAAGGTAGTTTACAAAAGTGAGCTAATACAGTCAGATTCACTAAGTTTAGATCATCAACTTGAAAAGGAAAGAGTCGGGCAGCCCGGGTGGCTCAGCAGTTTAGTGCTGCCTTTGGCCCAGGGTGTGGTCCTGGGGTCCCGGGATCGAGTCCCGCGTCAGGCTCCCTGCATTGAGCCCGCTTCTCCCTCTGCCTGTGTCTCTGCCTCTCTCTGTCTCTCATGAATAAATGAAAAATCTTAAAAAAAAAAAAAGAAAAAAGAAAAGAGTTACAAATGGGTAAATCTTAATGATCTTTGTGTATGTTATACACGGAGGGACACTGATTTATAGACTGGGATTTTAAACAGGCATTCCACCTAAAAGCAAAGGATACATAAGTATCTTGTTATATATGCTATCATCAATTTGTAGTTACTCAGCATTTATTAGATGGCAGAGATTACTTTTTTTTTAAGCTTTTATTTTTGGGATTACCTGGCTAGTTCAGTCAGTGGAGCATGTGACTCTTGATCTTGGGGTTGTGAGTTCGAGCCCCATGTGGGGGATAGAGATTACTTAAAAATAAAAACTTGGGGTGCCTGGGGGTAGAGTCAGTTAGGAAACTGACTTATAACTTCAACTCAGGTTGTACATAACCTCAGGATCATGAAATTGAGCCCCACATTGGGCTCTGGGCTCATTGAGATCCTCTCTCCCTCTACCTCTGCCACCTGTATGTGCACTGTCTAAAATACATCTTAAAAAAATAAAAAATAAATAAAAATCTTAAATAAAACAAAGATTTTATATTTTTCAGTAATCTCTACATCCATCATGGGGCTTGAACTTACAACCCTAACCTCAAGAGCTGCATGCCTCACCGACTGAACCAGCAAGGCACCCCTAGATGGCAGAGATTTACTTTTGACTAATATTCATATATTTGAAATACCTAGCACTATGGCCAGAGGCCCTGCAGGCAGGTGATACAGCTAATCTTCAAACTGATTTTTAAAACACTATAACTAACTAGAATGAGGGATCCCTGGGTGGCGCAGCGGTTTGGCGCCTGCCTTTGGCCCAGGGCGCGATCCTGGAGACCCGGGATCGAATCCCACATCAGGCTCCCGGTGCATGGAGCCTGCTTCTCCCTCTGCCTGTGTCTCTGCCTCTCTCTCTCTCTCTCTGTATGACTATCATAAATAAATAATAAAAAAATTAAAAAAAAAATAAAATAAAACACTATAACTAAATGATTAAAGCATTCATATAGCAAATTTTGTTTATAAGAGCAGGAATAGAGAAATGGTAGACATTAACTATCATGCTTACATAAGGAATGCTGAAGATAATTTCTCAATGTGATTTTAATTATACTGTAGAAATTAATGTCCTTAATGGAGAAAATGAGACAGGAATTAACTGAAAAAAATGACAAAATATACAGATATTATACTTACAACTTTTAAGATTATTATGCCTCTATTCTCGTTTTGTGTGAATTTACGTTTCATTAAGAAAAGACAGAAGAAAAAAAGATATATGCAGGATATTCATTGTTACCATTTGCAGTATAAAAAAAAAGTGATCAATTTATGGCCCACACACAAAATCGAGTATTTCATAATCATTAAAAAGTACATGGTGGATCTGTGAGCTAACTTGATATAAAGATCAAATTGCATTAAGTGGACAAAGGTGGAGAATATGAATGGTATGATCTTATACATAAAAGTAAATATGCTCACATACATACACACAGATATATTATTGATTTATCTACCTGCTGATATGAATAAGAAACTTCTTTAAGAACAAACAAAAAACTGTTAATAGTTATGACATCTAGAAATGAGACTGAGAATTGGCAGAAGGGGAAGGAGAATATTTTTTTTAAAGATTTTATTTATTTATTCACGGGTGACACACAGAGAGAAGCAGAGACAGGCAGAAGGAGAAGCAGGCTTCTCACAGGCAGCCCGATACAGAACTCGATCCCAGGACCCTGGGATTACGCCCTGAGTCAATGGCAGATGCTCAACTGCTGAGCCATCCACGCATCCCGGGGAGGGAGAATTTTAAGTTAAACTTTTTATGTTTAAATGTTTATATTTAAAATTAGCTTTGCGGTGCCTGGGTGACATAGTGAATTAAGTGTCTGGACTCTTGCTTTTGGCTCAGGTCATGATCTCAGGCCCATGAGTTCGAGCCCTACACTGGGCTCTGCGCTGGACATGGAACCTGCTTAAGATTCTCTCTCTCCCTCTCTCTCTTCCACCCTGCTCATGCTCTAAAATCAGTCAATAAATAAAAGCTTTTGTGTTTATACTTTTACCAAATGAGTCTTTTTTTTTTTTTAATAAAATTGGAAAAAAGGAAAAGACTATGTTATTAGAATTGCTTTTCTCTACTGTATGCATTTCTACTCGATGGATCTATTGAAAACAAAAGTAAAAATAAAGTAAAATAAATTAAGTAAAAACATAAAGAGAAGAATGTTACTGGTATAAGTAATATCAAAAGCCAGTAGCAAAAAAGACCTACCTTCTGTGTATCAATATCTTGTCTCATGATTCCCATTTCTTTATTTATATTTTCTTTGTGTTTCTCACATTCACTTAGTTGAGCTATTACTTGATTAAGTTCATTTTCTTTTTGCTGTACGAAAGAAAATTCTTTGAGCATGGAAAATAAAAGTATAAACAAATAAATAATTTTAAGTTTTAAATTACCTTCTTATAGTCATCTTTCCCATCTTGAATATAATTCTCAATGTCTTTCATATAACCATGAATATTTTTAACCTTTTCTTTGATATCATTCATCTGTGGAAAAATATTTATTTTAGTATTTATTTAATACTAATGTTTATATACTGGTTGGGACACGGCATTTAGAAAGATTTATTTCCAAAGAAATATATATTAAGGTAACAAAAACTTAATAGGCAAGCCCAGTGGAGCAGTGGCTTGGAAGTTGGGAGACTTGGGTTCCACTTCCCATCACCACCAAGTTTTATAATGAGACAATTCCCTTTATCATCTATGGGATTGGATTAAATAGTCTCTATTCTCAACTTCTATTTTAGATTAAAAAGCAAAATAATTTAATTTTAATCTTTAACAAGAATTTTTAATGTCAATTATGTCACAGATCTGAAAATACTATTTACCTTATGTTTTTAATTTCATGTGAAACACTAATGTCCAACATGGTGCTCTGAACATTAAGTTTAATATAATGTATTTGATAATAAAAATAATATCTTACTTTATCCTGTGCTATTTTGTTGCTTTTATTTTTTTTGTTGATTAATTCTTCTTTTTCCTGTTGGAACTTCTCCAATATTGTTTCCAAAGGGCTTAACTGCTCTTTAGCATCCTAAAAATAAAAAATACAGACTTATACTCTATCATTTTATTTCAGGTGTCAGACTTTATAGTCCTCATAAAAGCACCTTCTATGTGTCAGGCTTTAAAAATTAACTCATTTGCTTTTTCCAATAACCCAATGAGGAGCCCTACCATTATTTTCATCCCATATGTCAGATCAGTAAACAGGCATACTAATGATTTGTCTGGGGTCATAAGAGCCAATAAATGAAGGATTCAGTATTCAAATCCTGCCTAGCACCTGAGTCTTTCTCTTAGCCACTATGCTACATTGCTTCACCACTGACTTGATTCCTAATCCAGGCCATGTGCCCCAATTATATGAGCATGTGGCTTCAGGTGTAGTTTTTATGAGTTTGTAGGGGCTCTGTGTGACCAAAGAAGCGGTTCAGTTCAGGCCTCTCTTTTACAGATGGGAATATGACTACAGAGGACACTTTTGTCCTTAAGGTTAGTTTGCTAAGGCTAAGTAGGTATTTTACAGTAATAAAAAAAATATAAGTACATTGATGTTGGTGTATCCACACCTATATTGGAAGAAAGGGGGCTTTGAAATAACAAACTATTTTACTAATCAGGAGTCTACGTTGTTCAGCCTTACAACATTTCTAGAGCAGAATTACATGACTACCACTGTTGAAAACAATGATCCTCAAGCACTCTAAAATAATGAATATTGAACAAACCATAAAAGTAGAAATAACTCCTTAGTATCAGACTTCAGTATAGGTAAATTTTTGCATTTTATCATATTGAGAAGAGGTATGGTATGCTGGGAAGTCAAATGTAATAGACATTGAAGACCTATCTGAAAATAAACTGTGCCTCTTACTAGCTGCATGAACTTGGCTAAGACCTGGGGTGTCCCTAAGTCTCAAACTTTTTTTATAAAAGGGGGATCTAGTCACAATTCTCAACCAGGCTAGTAAGACACTGAACTGTTTAATGTTAAAGGGCTTTATAAAGAGTAAAAAACAAAATTTTTAAAAAATATTTAATTTATTTATTCATGAGTGACACAGAGAGAGGCAGAGATTCAGGCAGGGGGAGAAGCAGGCTCCCTGTAGGGAACCTGATGTAGGACTCAATCCCAGGACTCCAGGATCGTGCCCTGAGCTGAAGGCGGATGCTCAACCACTGAGCCACCCGGGTGTCCCAAGAGTAAAAAAAAAAAAAGCTATTACTATTTTATATCATACTCTAAGCCTCTTATCATATGCAATCCAAAAATACTTATGAAGCATTTATGGTAATTAGTGACAGAGTCAGTAATATATTTAGTGCTCACTGAATGTTTATAATTATGAAAAACTAGGTAAAATTGTTATGTCTAAGGGGCACCTGGGTAGCTTAGTTAGTTAAACATGTGCCTTCAACTCAGGTCATGATACCAGGGTTGTGGGACTGAGCCTTGCTGGACTCCCTGCTCAGCAGGAAGCCTACTTCTTTCTCCTTTGCCTTCTGCCATTCCCCCTGCTTGTGTGCTCTCTCTCAAATAAAAAAATAAAATCTTTAAACAAACAAAAAAACGAAATTGTTATTTTTTTTTTAATTTTATTTATTTGAGAGAGAGAGAGAGAGCGCGCACGCACGCGCGCACGAGAGGGGCAAAGGGAGAATCAGACTCCCCACTGAACAGGAGCCCAACGCAGAGCTTGATCCTGGAACTCTGGGATCATGACCTGAGCTGAAGGCAGATGCTTAACTGACTAAGCTACCCAGGCACCCAAGATTATTATTTCTAAAACCGTTCAAAAATTTGAGTGGGCCTTAGATGTGATTAATCTAGATGAGATGCCAAATGGTTTCCATTCCACGTAGTAACTCAATGCCTGCTTACTACAGTGGGAAGGATTCTGAAACTACATCTAGAATCAAACAGAAAAAGCATTACGACTAAGAGATAGGGTCTGCCATGGATACAGGATCGGCAGGTAAGACAAATATCCCAGACAGGCAGGAATCCTTCTGTGTAGTTAGCCAGCCACCTAACCACTTCCAGTAACAGGAAGTTCACTAATTAACCAGGCAGCCAATTCCTCCATATTATGGCCAAAACCTTTACCTATTAATACAAGGTTTGTCAACACAGGAGCCACAAAAGAATTATACTATTTTCTATTTAATTCTCACAATAACCAGAGTTCTAGTCACTATGCCAATAAGAAGCATTTCACATATGTGAACTTATTTAAAAAACAGGTATGTGGGACATCTGGTTGGCTAAATCAGTAGAGTATGAGACACTTTATTTCAGGGTGGTGAATTAAAGCCCTATGTTGGGCATAGAGCCTAATTAAAAAAAAAAGATAAAAAACAGTTTTGTATGAAATTAAAAAAAAAGAAAGATAAAAAACAGTTTTGTATGAAACTTACCTTTATCTCTCTGGATAAGGACTGAACTTCAGTGGATAATTCCACAGTCTGTTCCTCCATTTGCTGTCGACGTTGTAAATTAGTGGATATCTGAAGTTTCTCTGATTTAAGTTCATTTGTTGTACTTTTTAGGTATTGAATCTGTTCCTGCTGGTCCTGTATAAGCTTACGATTCAATTCCATCTTACTGGAAACTACATGAAAACATAGTCACACAGCGATTAGTTTAAGGATACAGAAAAATACTATGATCAGCAAGCTTCCATTTTTATAGCTCTATGGAATTCACAAAGGCTCAGCTTCTGTGGATCCCACCCACTGCAAGAAAAGTGATACAGAATCCCTCCTGGTCACCCATGGGTTAAAATCACAGGGCAGGCAGGACTAAGAAAGAGTAGAGCTCATCTGATATCCATCATTCAAAATCTGTTATGCAAAGCAAGGAAACAAGTAAGGCTTTTAGAAAGAGGATGAATATTGCGAACTGGAAGAAAGACAGTTCCCTGTCCACATGATAGATATAAAATGTATGATAAAAAGCATATGCTAGGATGTTGAAGTCTTTATGGGTACATGAAAAAACTAACTATATATAAAAAAAAAGAGAAAGAAAAAACTAACTATATTACCTGTATCTAATTTGTGTTGTTTTTCTTGTTTTTCCTGGTTTACTTGTTGAACAGTTCTATCCAAGTCTAGTCCTTGCAGCTTAGCTGCTTGTTGTGCAATTTTTCTTTCAACATCTTTAAGTTCCATCTTAAGAACAAAACAGTTATTTCCTTTAACAAACTTACATTATCATTATTTGGTATCTTTAAAAGTTGCTATTATTTTAAAATCTCAATTTGGCACCAATTTCAGATATAATTTTAACAAAGTTTAATAGGATAAAATGAATTTTAATAATTTAAATGATATAAATAATAGGAAACTAAAAATGAAAATGAATCACCATGAAACAGGTTTTATTTGACCTTCAACTACAATAAACTTACCTGGAACCTCTCCATAATTGTAATATCTGTCAGACAAACTTTAGCACTTTCTTCTTCAGGCATTATTGTGCCTAAGAGCGTTTCCTGTTCCTCTATGTCATTCTTTAAGCGCTGTATGTCTCTATTGACATTCTGCAGTTTGTTTCTTAATTCTGGTATTTCCTTTTCCTTCAAATCAATTATGCTTTGCCTTAACAGAGAACACAATTAAAAATAAGCTAACAAATAATAATAATTTTAAAAAAGCTCTCTAAAAAGCTCTCGAATGCTTTCTTATCATGAAATGAAGGTTATGTATTTTTGGCAAGAGTATCATTAAGTGACTGTATCCTCCTCAGGGCATCAGATCAGCGGTACATGATGTCATAATATCTTATTAACGGAGATGTTAATCTTATTCACTTGGTTAACATGGTGTTAAGCCAGGTTTTACCCACTATAAAGTTACTATTTTTGTCTTTGTTATTAATAACAATCCTAGGAATACATGGGGACTGTGTCAGTATCTTGTTTCTCTTCAAATTTTTGCCCACTGATTTTAGTATCCAATAATAGATTTTTCTCAAAACAATTAAATAGTCTCCCCCTACCCCCATGCTGATCCACGGGGGATATATTTCAAGACCCCTGGTGGATGCCGGAAATCATGGATAGCACCAAACATTATATTATTTTTTCTGCAATAGAATTTATAAACTAGGCACAGAGATTAACAACACTAATAATTAAACAATTATAACAATATACTGTAATAAAAGTTATGTGAATATGGTCTCTCTTGAAATATCTTGTACTGGGGCACCTGAGTAGCTCAGTTGTTTAAGTGTCTGGTGATTTCGGCTCAGGTCATGATCTCACAGATTGTGGGATCAAGCCCTGAATTGGAGAGTCTGTACTCCAAGTGAAGAGTCTACTTGAGATTCTCCCCTTCTATGCCTACCCCCACCCAAGTATGAATGCTCTCAAATAAATAAATATTAAAAATATCTTATTGTACTGTACCCTCCCTCCCTCTTGTGATGTTATATGGTAAGTTGCTTATATGATGATATGAAGCAAGGAAAATGATGTAGGCCTTGTGACTTCAAATTGGGCTACTGTTAACATGATGATATGTCAGGAGGACCATCTGCTTCTGGACCACAGTTGATCTCAGGTTAATGTAAAGAACAGAGAAGAAAACTGCAGGTAAGAAGGACTACTGTATTACTGTGATATTTGCCAAACTGAGAGATTTTCAATAAATTAACTGACTATACTGATCAAAAGTGTCAAGATCATGAAAGACAGACTGAAGCACTACTGAAGACTGCAGGAGCCTAGGGAGAAATAACAACTAGGTGCCAGGTGGGATCCTGGGCTGGGTCCTGAAATAGAAAAACAACATTAATGGAAAGACTGCTGAAATTCTAATATGCTTTGTAGTTTAGTTAACAGTGCCACACAAATGTTAATTTCTTTGTTTTGACAATTAACTTATGGTTCCATAAATTGTGAATATCAGGAAAAGCAAGGTGAAGGGTAGATGTGAATTCTCTGTATATTTTTGAAATTTTTCCGTACATCTAAAATGATTTCAAAACAAAAAGTTAAAAAAAATGATAGAAAGGAGACCACTCAGCCAACTGTTACACGTGTTTACAGTACAGAAGCTGTTAACCACTTTACTGCTGCTACTGTTGCAAATGGATTACAACTCCTGTGGCAGGTACTGGCTTCTTATCTATTATTGTTGACACCTCTGAAACAATAAAACTGATGTTTAATCTTAAAAAAAAGCTATCAACTGTACTTCTGAAAAATTCCAGAATTCTTAATTATAAATTAGTATGATGAATTAATTTCTAATGGAGTCTTATAATAAACTAAAGGAAAAACCAGAAACTCAAGGGTTTGCTCTTACATACTACTACTACTTAATGATTTTTAAAAAATCCACACCATGACCAAGAAATGCCAACCTAAAGTGGTCTTTGGCAACAGAAGACCTAGTTTGTTATGCCACTGAGATGAAAAAATGTCCTGAGTAAATATGAAGGTATGTAGATTATGAGTAGTTCCATACCCATGTTACTCCCTGAATCTTGTGATCATAGCCCAGAAGTTGATCTTAAAAAATGTTCCCAGTACCTAAAAAGTTACATAGCTATGATAGCCTAATGAAATCATTCACTTGAATGGGGACATCTTTGTGAAGAACTACATGCATCCATTCAGTTTTAGCCCTATCTTTACATCTTCACATACACACACAAAAAATCCTCTTATTGATGTGGTCCAGGGGTTTTTGACAATTTCTGGCAATTATCTATGATGCTAAACGCTAAAATAAGTATTATCAGAAAGAGAAAAGATGTTTCCCAAAAGAATAGGTTATTGAAATTAGGATGCTTTGGTTTTGTAAAATTTTCACAAACTCAGTTCATCTTTTTGTGACAGCATTCCTTTTCCAAGGGAATTTTATGTAAAAGAAACCAACACAGATATGGTTGGTTGAAAAATCAAAGAAATGGGGAAAAATACTTTTTATTTAACTGAGATTTGTAATAAACCTGATTCAGTATGAAGCAAAATGAGAAACAGGTATATTTTCATCTGAGATTTCATTCATGAAGGTGTTCTTAAACCTTTGGCCTTTAAATGGTTGGTGTTGGTGACCTTTGGCCTTTAAATGAAAATATTTTCCTCAGAGAGAGTAAGATGTGGCTCTTCACTAGCTCTTTGAGCTCACTTTCAATTACTTTTCCCTTTGGCCTCAGGGATTTTGTACTGCCTGGAATGTTCTTCTCCTGGACAAATGCATGGCTAGCTCCCTTACTTCTCTCAGGTCCACACTCAAATGCCACCTTCAACAGCAATTCCCCTCTCATCAATTCTCTACTTCCTTATCCTGCTGTATTTTTTTCCAAGGCATTCATTTACTTGTCCACTACTTATTTATTTTTCCAGTTCAGGTTATCTTACTTTGCATGTGACAATCAGAATGACATATGGGTGCCACTCTAGATACTGGGGTACTATATGGATTAAAGTTAGCCACAAATACTTTGACAGTCTTCTCGCTGAGAGGTGGAGTCTGTGTCCTCTCATGGAATCTTGGCAGGCTCTGTAACTCTGACAGAGACCAAGGGATAACAGCAGAAGTAACACTGTGCCAGTTTCTGGGCCTATGCCTTCAGATACTAGGAGCTTCGATTGCCTGTCTCTTGGACTACTTGCTCTTAGGATCCTTCATTTGGTAATCCAACCACTATGCTGTCAAAATCCCAAGACACATAGGCACTGTGTCTGACAGCCCCAGTTGCGTTCCCAGCCTGTAGTGTCACTGCAAGTCATTTGAGTAAGCCACCTTGAGCAATGGGTTTAGGAGGGTCTTGAGATGACTGCAGCCAACATCTGACTACAATCACATGAAAGACTCTACGAGGAACTACCCAGCTAAACCCAATTATCCCACGGACCCATGAAATATTCTAACAATGACTGTTGTGAGACATTAAGTTTTGAGGAGGTTTGTTACAAGCAATAAATAACTGGAACAGATATTGTAGCTCTTTTTTTTTTTTTTTTTTTTTTTGTAGCTCTCATTTATTCAGCAAATACTTAGCAATGTTACAACACAGATCCTTAAGGAAGTACAACTATGAATAAGGAATGTACCTTACTCTGAGATGGGGAGCTTTGATGGCAAGCGTCATAAAGTATAATACAAAGCTGATTTCTGCTATTTATATTAGTATGACACAGAATGAAGCTCTCAATTCCTCTAAGTGCACTTTCTACCAACTTCAAATTTTATCTTTTCTTTTCCTTTTGTCTCCTTATCACATTCTCTCTATAGACCCCAATAATCTCATTTTCACCCTTTCAAGATTATAGAACTTATCTATTATTGCATAACAAAATATCCCAAAACTCAGTAGCCTAAAACAACAGCACTTATTTCAGGATCAGGAACAACCATATGGGTCCTCCTGACTCAGGCTGTTTCACTGAAATTCCAGTCAAGCTGTTCGCCAGCGGTGCAGTCACCTCAAGGCCTGACTCCTGGATAATCAGTGTCCAAATGGTACTTGTGGTGGAAGGCCTCAGGTCCTTGTCAAGTGGGGCCTTTCACAGGGAGACTCTCATGGCAGGTGGCTTCCCCCATATCCAAAAGAAAAGGAGAACAGGCAGCTGTACTGCCTTACCTAACTAACCTAATCTTGGAAGGGATATGCTATCACTTCTGTCATAATTTATTGGTTTCATAGACCCATCTGGGAACATGGGAGAAGACTATACAGGAGCATGAATACCGGGAGGGAGAGATCGATCACTGGGAATCATCTTGGAGGCTGGCTATCACAAAGCTTATCTTTGTAGCCTTTTCCTGAAATTCCTCTTCAGTTTTCCGGACAACATACTCTCTTAGCTTTTCTGCTTCTAGAGTTGTTCTCAGTCTTATCCATTCAATATATTAACATAAGATTAATTTCTTAAAACACATTTTTCATTAAATCCCCATCATCTATCAGTGAATGTTGTAAATAGGCCTGAACATATAACATAGCCCTATCTTCTCAACTTATGGGAATCAAACTCCCCAAATGATTCCTCTAACTCGAGATCACCTTTCTATTATAGCACACTCTCCTTCCCTTTACACACAGTGCTCTCATTTCTCTCTATACTTGCCTTCTGTTAACTGAGTCAAATCAACTTCCCTACATTTTATTTTTTATTTTTAGAAGATTTTGTTTATTTGAGGGAGAGCCAGCATGCGTGTGGGGGTGGAGGGGCAGAGGAAGAAGCAGACACCCTGCTGAGCAAGGAGCTCAAAGTGGGGCTTGATCCCAGAGTCCTGGGATCATGATCTGAGCTGAAGGCAGACACTTAACTGACTGAGCCACTCAGGTGCCCCCTGCTTCTTTTTAAAGATTTTATTTATTTGAGAAAGTGAGAGCACAAGCTGAGAGAGCAACAGAGGGAGAGGGAGAAGCAGGATCCCTGCAGAGCAAGGAGCCCAATGTGGGGCTTAATCCCAGGACCCCACGGATCATGACCTGAGCTGAAGGCAGACATTTAACCAACTGAGTCACCCAGGTGCCCTCAAATTTCCTTATGCTTTACATTCCCCTCCCATATGTTCTCAAAATCTTATTCTCATTCTGTAGTCTTCTAGCTTCTCTCCTCTTAACTAATGCATTTGTCTGAACCAATTAAGAACTTAAGTGCAGCTTTCTAAATATTCAATTCGGAGAGCTTGTCTCCTTACATAGACCATCAGCCCCTTGAAGATTGTGTCATTTTGGTCTCTGTGACCAATCTCTGCTCTATGTTGTGGAAGACACCAAGGCATCATCACATACTTTTCTGACTTGATTTTATTTATAAATAGGCCATCATATGAATTTCTTGAATAAGTGAGGGAAAAATAAACAAAATCATGATGACTCATTCTTCTTGAAAGTGGAAAAGACATACAAACATAGTTTAAAGTTTGTCTGTTGGGGGAGGTTTTCAGTATTTTAATTCTTTTGATGAATTGAGAAAGTGAGAGATCAGCCAACAGGTCTGTATCTGTCAAAATTTATGCCCTCAAGCCAAGTCTCAGAAATTAACACATACATACACACAAACAAAAAACAGTAGAAATTATAACTGCTCTATGACTAGTTTAAGAAGTCTACTTTTACATAATTTTTTTCTTTTTTAAAAAATTTTTATTTACTTATTTGAAACAGAGAGAGAGAAAAAGAGAGAGAGAGAACACAAGCAGGGGAGAAGGGCAGAGGGAGAAGCAGACTCCCCGCTGAGCAGAGAGCTGGATGTGAGGCTCAATCCCAGGACCCTGAGATTATGATCTGAGCCAAAGGCAGATGCCTAACTTACTGAGCCACCCAGGCACCCCAATAATTGCCTTTTTTCTTCTTTTTTTTTAAAGGATTTTATTTATTTATTTGACAGAGAAAGAAAGCACAAGCAGAAGGAATGGCAAACAGAGGGAGAAGGAACAGGAGGCTCCCTGCTGAGTAGAGAGCCCCACTTGGGGCTTGATCCCAGGACTCCAGGACCATGATCCAAGCCGAAGGCATATGCCCAACTGACTGAGCCACCCAAGGGCCCCACTTTTCCTTATAAGATAAATAACATGAGATGGGACACACTGGTTCAGAATCTTGACTTGTACTTTTATTCATCTAACCCACTGTGGAACACCTACCATATGCCAGGGACTGGATGGGTACCTTTTACAGTGCTGCTGTTCATGTACAGTAATGGTAAATCCCTATTCTTACCTCATAGGGACAAGTCCCAGCATTTCATCACGCCGCTTTTCTTTTTTCTTTAGTTCTGATTCTGTTGACTTGAGTTTATCTGGAGCAAGCCGCAGCTTAGACTGCAAATCACTGATGACTTCCTGTAATTCAGCTTCTGTTTGAAAAACCCTCTGACAGACAGGGCAACATGACTGGTTTTCATCCGTTAGCTGAGTAATGAATTGAGAGTAAACTGCTGTAGCTCCAGCTAGCATGGCTAATTTTAAGAAAATACATAAATTACCAGTGAGAAGAATACACAATATAGTTTTGTCATTATGGTTCTATCTTTGATATATGATTATTCATCATTTATAAACATACAATGAAAAAAATAAAAATTCTGTTATTTACATATTCTTTGAAAGGGGACAATATAGTCAGATTTGTATAAATTACTTTCTGATAACACACAAAAACCATCACAAAATTTTGGAGCATATTGTGTGCCAGAAACTGTTCTAAGAGCTTTATACTATAATCTCATTTTCTCTTCTTTAACATCCTGAGTAGTAGGTAATTATATCCTCTGAAGAAAAGGAATGATTTTCTGAAGAAAAGAATCTGAAGAATCTGAATCTAAGAAAAGGAATGATTTGGTAATTTGCCCAAAGCCACAAAGTCAGTAAGTTGTAGAACCGGGACTGAAACTTAAGACCTTGTTTCTAGAACCAAGTTTTTAAAACTCTCATCCTTCATAATAACCTGTGAGTGAAAATTTACGAGTCAAAGTGCCTTGATAACATAAAGATGGTAACTTACCTCGCTGTTTTGAGGATTTTTCAATTTCTTCTTTAAGCCTATCTAAATCACTTTCAAAGTCCTGGCTACCACAAACATCAAACAGCTTGTCTTCATAACTGGACAACTGCTCTTCTTTCCTTTTTAGTTCATTATTTATATGATTTTTATTTTGCTCAGCCGAAGCTAGTTCTTTGCTAAAATAAGAATATGGATTACAATTTTACAACATGAGAAATGAGTTTGAAAAGTCTAAGTAGATACAAAACAAAATCTGCCAATAAGTATTTCAAATGTTTGCTGTGACTAAGTATTTTTTTTGAGAAGTCAAAGCAACAGTCCATTTCTGCCTGAACTCTACCCCAAAGACAGTGATCGCCTTCCAAACCTGGTCGTTAACCTACTCCCAGACAAATGTGTGTAGGCAAAACTGTGTGATTTCTGGGGGTTCATGTCTTAGATCTCAGGTTAGGAACCTCAGCAAGAATATGCCTGCTGGGCAGCCCTGATGGCTCAGCGGTTTAGTGCTGCCTTCAGCCCGGGGCCTGGTCCTGGAGACCTGGGATTGAGTCCCGCTTTGGGCTCCCTGAATGAAGCCTGCTTCTCCCTATGCCTGTGTTTCTGCCTTTCTCTCTCTGTGTCTCATGAATAAATAAATAAATAAAATCTTAAAAAAAAAAAAAAAAGAATATGCTTGCTGGACATACTGGAGAGAGAGAAGAGAAAGGGAGAACATTCTCTTAATTCCCTTTGAACCTTTCACTATCACTTCCCTTCACTCCTGAAAGAACTATAGGATACACTTCCCTTACACTTACAGGATACAAAGAATACACTTCCCTTCACTCCTGTAAGACCTTTATCCCTTCCTTTTTTTTTTTTTTTAATATTTATTTATTTATGATAGTCACAGAGAGAGAGAGAGAGAGGCAAAGACCTAGGCAGAGGGAGAAGCAGGCTCCATGCACCGGGGGCCCGACGTGAGATTCGATCCCGGGTCTCCAGGATCGCGCCCTGGGCCAAAGGCAGGCGCCAAACTGCTGCGCCACCCAGGGATCCCCCTTCCTTTTTTTTAAAAAAAAGATTTTATTTATTTATTCATGATAGACATACATAGAGAGAGAGAGAGAGAGGCAAGCAGAGACACAAGCAGAGGAAGAAGAAGCAGGCTCCATGCCGGGAGCCTGACGTGGGACTCGATCCCAGGACTCCAGGATCATGCCCTGGGCCAAAGGCAGGCGCTAAACTGCTGAGCCACCCAGGGATCCCACTTCATCCCTTCCTTGTTGCTGTCATCTACTTATGACATTATCCATTCCCTTTCATTCATCAAAGACCTTGCTCAATAGTATAATTCATCTCCACTACAACTCCTAAAATTATCCTAGCCAACCTCCATACCAATATAGATGAGGGTTTGCAGGTTATGATGCACTAGGCAAGTCATTATGAAGTCAATATAATGGATCATATTCAGCATATATTTAAAAATGAGACAATAAAATACATTGGAACAGACTACCCATGGTTAGGACACAAACTATTTTGAGAAACTTATTTCAGATTAATGTGTATAAGTCCATGTGTGCTACATCTTGATACTTTCCATTATGAGTCACAGTAAAAATATGGCAAAAATAAAGGTGATGCTTTGGCCATCCCAGCCACTGAGCAATGGTTGTCAACATCACTATCTTAGCACCTAACACTCCTGACCCCCTCCTTGAAGGTCTATTTTCTCAAGATGTCAAGAACTACTCCTGTCTGGCTCCCTCCAGCTCCCTGAATTCTAGTTTCCTTCACTTTCTCCTCTTGCTTTGCTTACCAACAGTAAATGTTTTTCTCTTTTCTTCATATAACCCCTTTAAGATGATACAGTCTATACTAATGATTCCAATTATTAGTCATTCACAAAGCAACAACTTCCAATCTCCTGAACTTCAAGCTCTAATATTCTATTCCCTAATAGACATTTCCGTAAGAAACACAAACATGGCCAAAAGTGAATTCGTGATCTTCTCAAATACCTGTATTGAATTTTTGACTCTCTTGACACTTTGAGTGCAAAGTGACAACAGAATAAAGTGATCACTTTATTGTGGTAAAAACCAAATTATATAAACTTTACCATCTTGATCATTTTTAAGTATACAGTGCAGTAGCATTAACTATATCACATTGTTGTGCTATACATCTCTGAAACTTTTACATCTTGTAAAAACTGAAACTCTGTAACCATTGAACAACAATTCCCTTTTCCCCCTTTCCCTACTTCTTAGCAACCATCATTCTACTGTTTTCAAGAGTTTGACTTCTTTGGGTATCTCACATAAGTGGAATCATGCAGTATTTGTCCTTTTGTAACTAGATTATTTCACTTAGCAAAAATATCTTCAAAGTTCACCCAATTAGTGCACGACAGGATTTCCACCCCCCAACCCTCAGTAAGCTTTACACTCAATGTGGGGCTTGAACTCACAACCTGGAGAGCAAGAGTCACATGCCCAACTGAATGAGCTAGCCAGGCACCCCAGGATTTCCTTCTTTTTTAAAGCTGAGTAATATATACACAAATATCCACCAAATCTTTATCCATTCATCATCTGGCTGCTGACACTAATGCTGTAATGAACATGGATTTGCAAAAATCTCTTCAAGATCATGTTTTCGATGCTTTTGTATACTCAGAAATGGGATTGCTGCAATATCTGGTACTTTATTTTTATTTTTTTTAAGATCCTCCATTTTCTCTATAACCTATATCATTTCATATTCCCGCTAACAATGCACAAAGGTTCCAGTTTCTCAACATCCTCACCAATACTTACTTTCTGGTTTTTCTTTTTTGGTAGTGGCCTTCCTAAACTGGTGTGAAGTGATATATCATGTGGTTTTCATCTGTATTTCCCTGATGACTCAAGTACTTTTTCATATACTTACTGGCCATTTGTATATGGTCTTTGGAGAATGGGAAAAATTCTTTGCCCATTTTTTAATGCAATTATTTGTTTTTGTGTTGGTGAATTACAGGAGTTCTTTACATATTCTAGGTAATTATCACTTATTAGATAAATGGTTTGAATATTTTCTCCTATTCTGTCAGCTGCCCTTTCCATAATTGTTTCCTTGCTGTGTAGAAATTTTTAAGTTTAACATAGTCGCATTTATCTATTTTTGCTTTTGCTGCCTATGCTTTTCATGTCAGGTCCAAGAAAATATTTGTCAATTTCAATATAATGAAGCCTTCCCCCTAAATTTTCTACCATTAGTTTTACAGTGTCAAGTGTTGCTTTTTGTAAAGGAGAATTTTAATCCTCTCATTAAATTCTGCAAACTTTTAAGGAACAAAAGGCCCAAATCAATTTCAACATTTCACTTGATTTATAAAATACAGAAGAACCAAAGTCAATTAACACAAAACATACCAGTTTATAACAATAAATAATAAAACAACTAAAGCAATGAAAAATAAAAACATGAGATAAGGGATCTATAGTACATCTTCAAATGTTACAACTACTTACTTCAATTTGGCCAGTCTGTCCCTGGTCTGATTAATTTCTTTTGATTTACTATGAAGCCAGTCTTCAAGCTGTTTTTTGTTGGGAAAATATCCTAACAATGAAGTTAATTCATCACTGTGTCGAGATTTTATTTTTCTAATTTGTTCATCTTTGTCAGCCTACAGAAAAAAAAAATTTTTAAAATAAAGTCCAAGATTTTACACATTGTATCAAGAACAAAAATAAATTTTAATTTACAAATCTGAGATCAAGAGTTACATCCTCTACCGACTAAGCCAGCTAGGTGGCTCAGAACAAAATAAATTTTAGACTGATTAAAATTCTAGGCTTAAAAAATAAAACAATAGAATGCAAGAAGAAAATAAAAAAACGTCTTGAAGTTTCACAGTGGGAATTGCCTTTCCGTGCCATAAGAGAAAAGAGTCTGACAATATATAAAAAGTAAAATTTCTGTATGATATATAATAAAAATTAATAGCAATGGGCATGTGTATATACACTTCTGTATTATTAATTTTTGTAATCAGAAAACAGTTCTGCTCCGAAGTCTTTTTTATAGAGTATTAAGCTCACTTAACTCCTAAAATACATTGCCAGCACCACCTAAACACTTCAAAGTGCATCTATTATGAATGTAAATTATTTTAAATACCAGAAAGTATAATTAGAACAAAAAGAAAGTCATACTTTGTCTTTGGTCAGCATTTCCATCTGGGTGCGTGTTGTTGTATGATGGTTTAACTGTTCCATCTCCTGGTCCAATTTACGCAGGGTCCTGTCTAGGTCTGCTTTCTCGTTTTGAAGGCTTATTACTTCTGTTTTTAGAACTTCTACATTGCTGTTTTTCTCAGCCTTGCTTAGCTCACGTTCCTTATTAATAATTCAAACACACAAGTTTATATGTTTTGTGTTAAAATAAAGACAAAATGTATTAGAAATCAACTATTCACCAGAATTACCAAAATATTACTGTTTGCCCTTATCCAAGAAGAGAAAAAGCATAAGAAATAAGATTTTTAAAGAAATTCTTATAAAGTTATCTTACTAGGTTATAATGGTAGAAAATTAGTTAATAAATCTTGGAAGGACAAACAGGAGGGAAAAGTGAGAATTTAGTGTAAAACTGAGAAAAATATACCTACATATACAGTTTAGTGACCCTTTAGTTGGTAATTATTTATCAAGTACCCATGTAACTCATTACATTGCTTGGCATGTAGAAACCATAAAATAGTGTAATACGGTCTCTGACCAATGCTTTGCCATCACAAGGCAATATTGTGACAAACTGCTAAACTGACAAAAATGTATGGTAGATGGTACAGAGCAAATAGAAATGTTTACTTATATTATCAAGATGGGATCTGAGAGGGAGATTAGCCAAGCTTTAGGATGCCCACTTTGGTGGCAGAAATGTGAAGGAAGGGGACAGATTAGAAATGAGGAAGAGAAACTTGGAAATTCATGAAAAGAAGAGATGGTCTAAGAAAATTTCTACCACACACAAAGTGAGAACATGTCAAGAATCATATAAAATCTACAGTGTTTGGAACCTAGAGGGAAAATACTTTTTTTAACTTAGGTAAGTGTTTCTTAGCCAAGGTACTCATAACAATCACCTGGTTTTGTTGGGAACACATTTTTCTTTTTTCTATTTATTTGTTTATTTATTTATTTTTAAAGATTGTGTTCATTTATTCACGAGAGACACAGAGAGAGGCAGAGATATAGGTAGAGGGAGAAGCAGGTTCCCTGTGGGGAGTCTGATGCGGGACTCAATCCCAGGAGCCCAGGATCACGACCTGAGCCAAAGGCAGATGCTCAACCACTGAGCCACCCAGGCACCCCACGTTTTTTTTTCTTTTAAAGATTTTACTTATTACAGAGAGAGAGAGAGAACATGCATGAGCAAGGAAAGGGCCAGAGGGAGCAGCAGATTCCTCGCTGAGTGGGGAACCTGACATGGGACTCAATCCCAGGACCCTGGGATCCTGACCTGAGTTGAAGGCAGATGCTCAAGTAACTGAGTCACCTAGGCACCCCTGGAACACATATTTCTATTCCCCAATCTAGAGATTTTGATTAACAAGGTCTGAGGTAAGGTTTAAGCATAAGTCTTTTTTAAAAGCTTCGGAAGTGATTCTAATTTTCAATCCACCTAGTTCCAGAATCAAAGAGTTGGTATGATTAAATATTCAGATGTTTTCATTTTGTATGAGATTCATAGACAAGGTTGACATTTTTATTGAAATGCCATAATCTTAACGATTAGCAATAGGCAATATACCTCAGAATATAAGATTCTAAACATTTGATATCTTAAAATTAATAGATTACTCAAATAATATCTTACAGCTTTTGAGAGCTCCTGGTCCAGTTCAAGAATCCTGTCTGAAGATCCTTCCAACTGCTGTAATTCATACTTCACATTTCTCAGCTCATTCTGCTTCTTACTTAGGATTTCTGATTTTAGCTCAATTATTCTTCCCAGTCCAGTTTTCTTATCCCTTATCTCATCTATCTGTTCTTGTTTCAGAGTCTCTTTTTCTGCAAAGTCATTCTACATATGAGAAGAATGAGCATTAACAATTTTTTTCACTGAACAATTTATTAATAAAGTTTCTTAAATGCAAAATTAACACATGCACACTAAGGAAAATATAGCAAAGTAAAAAATATAATGACTATCAACCAGAGAGAATTATTAGTAACTACGAGCAAACTTTTTCTTTATAATCACCTTTAAAAAGAAAATTTGGAAGACAAATACTGTATGATCTCACTTATATATGGAATTTAAAAACAAACCCAAAAAACAAAAAAACTCATAGAAAGATTAGATTTGTGGTCATCAGAGGCAAAAGGCGAGAGGAGAGAGAATTGAAGGACAGTGGTCAAAAGGTTCAAATTTCCAGTTATAAGATTAGTAGGTACTATGGATATAATGTATACCATGAGGACTACAGCTAACACTGCTGTATAATACATAGAAAAGTTGTTAAGGAAGTACATCCTAAGAGTCTCATCACAAGGTAAATATTCTTTTATTGTAACTACATGAGGAAATGGGTATTAGTTGAACCTATTGTGGTAATCATTTCACAATATATGTAAATCAGTCCATCATGACATATGCCTTAAGCATATAGAGTGGTATATTTTTTTAAATTTATTTTTTATTGGTGTTCAATTTGCCAACATATAGAATAACACCCAGTGCTCATCCCGTCAAGTGCCCACCTCAGTGCCCATCACCCAGTCACCCCCACGCCCCACCCACCTCCCTTTCTACCACCCCTTGTTCATTCCCAGAGTTAGGAGTCTCTCATGTTCTGTCTCCCTTTCTGATATTTCTAGAGTTGTATATGTTAATTATTTCTCAGTAAAACTGGAAAAAGAGAAAAGAAATTTAACTTAAAATCAAATTTAAAACATAGCCTGTATTTTCTTCATATTTTTATCCTTAAAAAAACTGAGGACAAACATTATATGGTCTCATTCATTTGGGGAATATAAATAATAGTGAAAGGGAATAGAAGAGAAGGGAGAAGAAATGGGTAGGAAATATCAGTAAGGGAGACAGAACATGAAGACTCCTAACTCTGGGAAATGAACTAGGGGTGGTGGAAGGGGAGGAGGGCAGGGGGTGGGGGTGAATGGGTGACGGGCACTTGAGGGGGGCACTTGACGGGATGAGCACTGGGTGTTATTCTGTATGTTGGCAAATTGAACACCAATAAAAAATAAATTTATTATTAAAAAAAAAAACTGAGGAAAGTTGCTTCCATAAAGTTTTGTTCTATCTCATATAGATTATATCCTAACACTAACCTGAAAATCTGACAAAACTCATTTTGTCAGAGGTCCACCCAAAAATTAAAACTATAATATCACTAGAGAATCTGACACAAACAAAAGAATATAGAAGCATTTACCATCAGTTGGCTGGCAATTTCTGCTTCCCTTTCTTGCCTCTCTCTCACAAGTTTGTGAAAATTTTTAATATGTCTTTCACTGAATGGTCCACGCTCAAAGCCGTCCAATTCTAGCTGTGTTGCCAAAGATTGAATTAATGAATCTCTAGCTCGGATATGTTCTTGATGCCGATCTGCTTGTAGCTGTAGACGACCTTTAAAAAACACAACCATAATGATTCTATTTTCAACTGGTTTTTTTAAAAATGAAAAAACCTGGGGATCCCTGGGTGGCACAGTGGTTTGGCGCCTGCCTTTGGCCCAGGGCGCGATCCTGGAGACCCGGGATCGAGTCCCACATCGGGCTCCCGGTGCATGGAGCCTGCTTCTCCCTCTGCCTGTGTCTCTGCCTCTCTCTCTCTCTCTCTCTCTCTGTGACTATCATAAATAAATAAAAAAAATTAAAAAAATTTAAAAACCTGTACATTCATATGCAGCTATAAAAAAAAACAAAACACAACAGAATCTCTTATAGCCTTTACCCAGATCTCCTCATTGGTAAATGTGGTATTGTGACATAATAAGAAATACATATTTGGTCTTTGTCCCTGCCTAACACAAAACAACCAAAACTCTTAGAATTTCTGAGTGATACAGGTGAAAAGAGCATCTTTTGTTATTCATTTTAAGTCCTTTTCAGCCATACTTGAGTTTATTCTAATGAGGTGACTCTTAAAAGGATGAGAGCTGGTTGTCAAAAGAACTATGTGATTATAGAGTAGGAATTTTCAGTATCCACCTTCTCAACTCTACAGAGCAGCTGAAGATTAATTCAATCACCAATGATTTATCCAACCATGCCTATATAATGGAACTTTCCCATAAAAACCCTGAACAACAGTGTTCAGAGAGCTTTCAGGGTGGTGAGAACACATCAAGGTACTGGTTCATGACTCCAGACAATTAGTCTCAAGAGCTGAATTCTGTCTGCTGAGAATTGGAGAATTAAATTACTTGGTATGGAAAAACCCACACATCTGGTGTCAGAATTGTTGTGAGCAGAAAAACAGGCTGCCGCCTCCGTTCCCGCGCAGGCCCCGGGGGCGCCGACGGCCCGGCCCAAAAAAAAGAAAAACAGTATTTCCTTTAGTAATATTTTGTAATACTATAGCATAATTTCACAGTCAGATAGATATTGACACTGATACAATTCATCAGTTTTATTAGATTTCCCCAGTGTTACTTTTATCTGCTTGTGCATATTAAGTTCTATATGACAGTGAACATAATACAGTTCAAATACCACAATAAACTTTTGTAACCATAAGGTTTTATAACTGTAACCATACTTGTTACTTTTTTTTACCTTTTTTTTTTTTTAATAAAAACTTTATTTGAGAGACAGAGAGAGAGAGAGAGAGCAAGCACAAACAGGGGGAGGTAGAGGGAGAGGGAGAAGCAGGCTGTCCACTGAGCAGGGAGTCCAATGTGGGGCTCAATTCCAGGACCCTGGAATCATGTCCTGAACCAAAGGCAGACGCTTAACTGACTGAGCCACTCTGGTACTCCTGTTTTTTGCCCTTGTCCCTTTTATAACCATAACCATACTAAACCTCCTGCCCCTCCTCCTACTCAGTAACCCTGGCAATCACTTATCTGTCCTCTGCTTCTAAAATTCTGACATTTCAAAAAAGTTATATAAATGAAAACATACTGTAAAAGCCATCTTTTGAGATTGTCTTTTTTCACTCAGCATAATTTCCTGGAGATTCATCATTCATGCAGAAAATGCAAAGTTGGAAAAAAGACCAAGTTAACATTTTGTCCTACCCTGCTCAACAAGCAGTTCTGATTTTTCCTGATTGAGAAGCCTTGATTCTTTATTTAACTTTTCCAGTTCACGCTGACAGTCTACCAGTCTCCTTTCTTTCTCCCTTACTGTTCTCTGGTGATTGTGATATAAGTCATTTAGTTGCTCATCAGTCCCTTGAAAAACCTGTGTAGAGAACCAAAATAAAGAGCTTTATTGAATAAATAGAAGTTATCACTCTAAGGTACAAAATATGAAACAAAGCTTATTCAAAATCCTTTCTTTTAACACATACATGGAAGTCACACAAACATCAAGATTTGTATTTTTTCCGAAATATGAGTGGCAAATGGATTCAAATAAGGCTCATTATAATAATCTCAAAATTCTGAAGGAGAATAAAATTCTACCACCACAAACCTTTTCCATTTTCTGTTCCAGTTCACTATTATCTTTCTCCATTTGCTTCTTTCGGCTATCCAAGGCTTTAATTTCATTGTCAAGTCTCATTATTTTAGAGAGATTTTGTTCAATTTCTTTTAGACGATTCTGAAAATAAACCAATACTCTACATAAATTTCACTACAGTTTATAGTGGAAATGAATGAAAAGAATAAAGATGTCCTGGGCTAGATACTTAGTAAAAGTGATCTCTCTCATTTAATGCTAATAATGCTGTAAGTTATAGGAGGCACTGAGAAACTGAGGATCAGAGACATTAAATAATTTGCACAACTTCTCAGAGCTACTAAAAAAAAATCAGTAATTAAAACACCACTTCTAGCTCCAAAGCCCATGTCCTACCCTCAACACCTCCCACAAAAGTCATTCATTCACTGGGTAGAGTCACATTATGTAAAGTACCACATTATAAAAACTTAATCTTTAACAGGCTCATTTATTTAAAAAAAAAAACAAAACTACTGAGTGGGCGAGAAACTCATCATGAGTCACAAGTGCATTCTGAGGCTGAAGGCAAAATTTAGACAGAAAACTATATTTTGATTCAAAGTCTGCTCAAGCGCAGAGAATTCTGAGCAAGTGAAGTGTGACAGATGATCTCACTGGCCTGCTTCCAGGGACAGTTGGTTGCCTGATCTCCTAGGAATACTTAAAACCAGGCTCAGAGTGTTCTTTCCTTGGACTGACACTGAGGATACTCTTCTAATGTTTGCCTCTACAATTCCAAGGCTGACCAATTCCTCTTCTGAGAAGGGGTGCCTGGGTGGCTATGTCGGTTAAATGTCTGACTCAGTTTCAGCTCAGGTCATGATCTCCCAGTTGTGGGATCGAGCCCCAATCAGGCTCTGTGCTCAGTCTGCTTCAGATTCTCTCTCCCTCTCCTCCATACTCTTGTTCTTAGTCTCATTCATATAAAATAAATAATAAAATAATAAAATAAAATAAAAAATAAAAAATAAAAAATAAAATAAAATAAAATTAAATTAAATTCTGGGGAGGAAAAAAACCCTAATTTTAAAAACTGCCACACTAGTAGAGTGCTTTTATATCAACTTTAGCTTTCACTGGTGTACCTAAATACACCCTTAATTTCAATGTCATTTAATAAAGTTATAGTAATACCATATCTTGTGATTTGTATATTAACATGTAGCATGTAATCACCATAAAAACAGGAACTTTGTTTAGTAATGCATCCCCACACATGAAATTGGTGCTATGTTATTAGCTAAATCAAAGGAATAATTTTACCGATTATAATTCATAGCTATCATTGCATCAATGCCTACTATATTGAAGACATTGTTTAAGATGCTGCTATACATTCACTCTAACCCTTACGAGACTACTAGCTAAATAGGAGACTTGGAGGACTCAATGTGCATGAAGTCACATTCTTAATAATGTGAGGTAAGATTGGAGGCAGGGTGGTGTCGCTGCTAACACTATAGGCTCTGGGTACTGGAACAAGGTAAATCTCAACTTTATCTTGCACCATATAAAAAATTAACCTGAAATTGAGCATATACTTAAATGTAAGAATGCAAACTATAAAACAGAGAAGAAAATTTTTGTGATTTTGGGTCAGGCAAAGATTTCCAATTAGGAAACCAAACAAACTGTATGAGGAAAAAAGGATAAACTTGATTTCATCAAAATTAAAAACTGCTGCTCTTGGAAAAGCAGTTAATAAAATACAGTATTTGCAAAACACATACATGATAAGGGCCTATATCCACAAAAAAAGAAATCCCACAGCCAAATAAAAGACAAAAATCCCATTTGAAATAGGCAAATAGGGGATTCCTGGGTGGCTCAGCAGTTTAGTGCCTGCCTTTGGCTCAGGGCGTGATCCTGGAGACCTGGGATTGAGTCCCATGTCGGGCTCCCCGCATGGAGCCTGCTTCTCCCTCTGCCTGTGTCTCTGCCTCTCTCTCTGTATCGTAAATAAATAAATCTTAAAAAAAAAAAAAAGAAATAGGCAAATATCTGAATGATACTTAGCAAAGAAGATATGGCAAACACATAAAAAGACACTTAACATCTATAAGCATTAGAAAAAAAATAAATAAAAATTATGATAAAAAAAAAAACATTTGCAGATACTACCATGCTATAATGGCTACAATAAAAAAGACTGAAAATACTAAATAGTGTGAAGGATGAAGAGCAACTTCACTCTTATATGTTGTTAGCAGGACTACAAAATGGTACAATCACTTTGAAAAGTAGTTTGGCAGCTCATAAGGTTAAACATACACTTACCATACAACCTAGCAACCTACCACTAGGAAGTTACCCAAGAAATTTGAAAAGATATCTTGAAAAGCCTGTATACCAAGTTTATAGCAATTTTATTCCTAATAGCTAGAAGCTGGAGAGAGACTATTATCCATCAACTAGGGAATGAAAAAATTATAATATATCCACACAATTTATCCTCAACAGTAAAAATAAATTAACTACTCATACATGCAATACAGGTAAGTTAAAAAGATTTAAAAGATTATGCTAAAAACCAGAAACAAAATGCTATCTAATACATGATTCCATTTATATGACATTCTAGAAAAGGCAAAACTATGACTTAACAAATCAGTGGTGGGATCCCTGGGTGGCGCAGCGGTTTAGCGCCTGCCTTTGGCCCAGGGCGCGATCCTGGTAGACCCGGGATCGAATCCCACGTCGGGCTCTCGGTGCATGGAGCCTACTTCTCCCTCTGCCTATGTCTCTGCCTCTCTCTCTCTCTGTGTGTGACTATCATAAATAAATAAAAATTAAAAAAAAAAAAAAAAAGAAATTAAAAAAAAAAAAAAAAAAAAAAAA
Source organism: Canis lupus baileyi (assembly GCF_048164855.1). Classification (NCBI taxonomy): domain Eukaryota; kingdom Metazoa; phylum Chordata; class Mammalia; order Carnivora; family Canidae; genus Canis; species Canis lupus. The sequence goes on along the minus strand of NC_132847.1, from coordinate 22,077,208 downwards.
AAGAACAAATCAGTGGTTACCAAGAGCTGAGAGTAGAGGGAGGGGACGACAAACAAACTTCAGAGAACTTTTTTGGGATAATGTGAATGCTCTATATCTTAACTGTAGTGATGGTTATGCTACCGTATGCATTTGCCTAAACTATCAAATTACGTACTTTGCAAAAGGTGGATTTTACTATATGTGAATTGTTTTTCAATAAATCTGACTTAAAAAAATATGGACTTAGGATTTAGTGAAATCTGGACTCAAATTCTGGTTTCACACCATAGGAACATCTGTGCAATGTGAACATCTGTGCCTCAGTTTTCTTGCCTATAAAATCTCATAGGATTACTACAGGGCTTATTACACAGTGCATTTTAAAGCACTCTTATCCGTGACTAGCATATCATAGACACTCAACGAATGGGACCATTCATATCACTTGTGAAAAAAATTCTGTGTTCTGAAAAATGTCTTTTGAGCAGTTTAACAAAGAGACCAGACTGATTCTTAAAAGCCCTGGATATTAACACCTCAGCTATGGTACTACACTCAGAAACTTGTCAGCTTCTATTACTGTCTTTTGTTGGCATTAACCTTATCTGGGCTTGGATCTATTTTGACACCTCTAGTGACTTCATTCCTTAAATCCAGCCAGTCCACCATATCCTGAATATCATTTCTTTGAAATCTGTTTTTTTTTTTTCTCAATTTTCATTCCAGTGTAGTTCACATACAGTGTTATATGTATATGTGTTTCTGTTCAGTCCCTGCAGCACAAAACCCAGGTTCTATTCCCAGAGCACACCACCTGGTAAAAGAAGCCAGGACAAATACAAAGACAACACAAAATGTAGCAGTATTTAAAGCTTAGGTGTTAGTGTGAAATGAGACCATGAGCAAGTTCAGGTATCCAAGAACCATGAACTTATGTGTGGAAGAATACACAAACAGGCCAGAGGGTATTTTTTGAATTCAAAAACAAGTTTCCCAAGGCGTTTCCACTGAAGGCAAAGAAGGGCCAAGGTCAGGACAGATTGTGGTGGGATGAGAATAAAGCAGTATGACAGAATTCCTAAAGAAAGAGGGAATCTATAAAAAATGAGAAGCATGAATGCAGTATTGAAATGAAGCGGGCTTCTAGAGGACTCCTGGGAAGGTGATCGGACTCAAACTTTATGTTTAGTTCCACGAAGGAAAGAAACCTTGTACGTTAGAGCTAAAACCAAACCAAACAAAAACTTTGAAATCAACCACTTAATAAATATTTTCTGAACCACCTGCTATGTGCCAGACACTGGGATAGGCTATGAGGACTCAGAGAATAAAAATTAAACCCAGGGAGAACTAATCAAAACTAAACACAAATAAAGAAACAATATATATATATGTAAGTGATGAATCACTAAATTCTACTCCTGAAAGCAACATTACAGTATATGCTAATTAACTAGAATTTGAATAAAAACTTGAAAAAAAAAAAAGAAACAATACCTCACTATTTGTTACAGCCTTAGTTAGAATCCTGGCACCACTCAGCAAATGCCAGTTGTTATCTGTTTGCCATATCTTGATATTCATTCCTTTACAATGTTGTTTCTACCAAATGGATTTTCTTGATACTGTTTAAGAAAAGTTTGTTTTTCACTGCCTCTCCATCTCTAATTACCCACTTATTCATAGTCAACAAAATCATATCCCCAATTCATTCCTCTCTGGCCAACTCAGACAGAAATTCTCTTTCTTATTCCTTAGAGGTCTTACACCTGTCTCTCTCTGCTGTATGTGTGCCTTTCTAACCAGTCTGCTCCTAAAGAAGGTAAAATGTGTTCCAGTATCTTGGGAATTACCACACAATATCTATACACGGTAATCAGATAGCTCATTCTAAAATATCATTCTTACTTTCATACTTTCATTTTTCACTTATCATTCATACTTTATCATTCTTTTGTCTATTAAACTAAATTCTAAACCCAATGGTTCTCCATAATCTGACTGCAATTCCCTCTCACTCATTTTACCCTGGTTTACTTAACCCAGGCTCTTCCTCACATGATCCTGTTTAATAAACTGTATGTGTGAATACAGACATATAAAAATGTAGATGTAAATACATTTATACTGTATATATACATAAAAAGAAAAACTGCAGGTAGCCTGTATCTGGAAGGTCAGAAATGAGGAGTAGGAAGATTATCTCTTACTTTTCAACTCATATTTTTTCCATAATTTTTTTCACTGTGAGCATATTAGTTTTAAAAGAAAAAAAATACAAACATACATAAAATGCCTTCTACTCAAGTCAGTTTGATTTTTCCCCATTTTTTAAGGAAGAGTTCAGCCATCTCTCCTCCTTTGAAGGCTTTGTGACCAATTTCTATTCAAGACCATCCCCCTCTTTTCTAACAGCTTTATTGAGATAGAATTCACATATCATTAAATTCACCTGTTTAAAGTGTACTGATTTTCAATGCTTGTTAGTATATTCATAGAATCGTGCAACCATTACCATAACCGAATCTTAGGATGTTTCAACTTCCAAAAGAGAAACTGTGTCAATTAGCAATCACTGTTCATTCCATTCTACCGTCTACCCAATGCAATCATTAATGTATTTTCTGTCTCTATAGTTTGCCTATTTTGGACGTTTCAAATAAATGGAATCACATGACATACAGTCTTGTGTAATTGGCTTCTTTCAATTAGTGTGTTTTTGAGGTTCTTGCCTGTTGCAGCATGTATCAGAACTTCATTCCTTTTTATGGCTGAATAATATTTCAATGTAAGGTTATGCCACATTTTATTTAGCTAACGGTTTCCATTTTTTGGCTATTATGAATAATGCTGCTATGAACATCCCTATACAAGTTTTTTTTGTAGATAAATTTTTTTAAGTTCTCTTGGGTGTAAGATTCTCAGGAGCAAAAATGCTGGATCAGGGATCCCTGGGTGGCGCAGCAGTTTGGCGCCTGCCTTTGGCCCAGGGCGTGATCCTGGAGACTCGGGATCGAATCCCACATCGGGCTCCCGGTGCATGGAGCCTGCTTCTCCCTCTGCCTGTGTCTCTGCCTCTGTCTCTCTCTCTGTGTGACTATCATAAATAAATAAAAAAATTTTTTAAAAATGCTGGATCATATGTTAACTCTATGTTTAACATTTCAAGGAATTGCTTAACTGTTTTCCAATGAGAATGCACTATTTTACATTCCCACCACCATATATGAGGGTTCCAATTTCTCCCTATCCTTATCGACACTATTGTATGTCTTTTTGATTTACAGCTATTCCAGTGGGTGTGAAGTAGTATCTTACTGTGGCTTTGGTTTGTATGTTTGTGATGAATAATGGTGTCAAATTTCATGTGTTTTTGGACAGATATATACCTTCTTTAGAAAAATATCTATTTAGATCCTTTGTACATTTTCAAATTGTTATTTTTTTTATTACTGAGTTATGAAGAGTTTCTTACATATTCTGGGAAAAAGTCCCTTTTTAGATAGATGACTGGCAATTATTTTTTCCCATTTTGTGTCTTTTTGCTTTCCTGATGATATAGTTTGCAGAGCAAGTTTTTTTTTTTTTTATTTTGAGGAAGTCCTATTTATCCATTTTTCTTTTCTTACTTGTGCTACAGCCACCACACCTTTTGGCTCCTAAAGAATCTATATTTTAAACTATATTATTTGCATAGCTCTTTAAATTACTCCTCTGTGATCCTAACTATCTTCTTAAAAAGTATCCTTGTTTCTCCAAATAGATTTTAAGTTCTTTAAAAGCAAGGTCCAAAGTTTTGGCCTCTTCATCCCCAAGAGCAACTGCACAGTGCTATGCAAAAAACAATATTCACTAAATAATGCAATAATGTCAATGGATACTGAGAATCAAAATCAAAGCTTTTCTAGTTTACAATCCAAAAATCTGTATCAGGCAGTTGGAGGATGGCAATGAAATAGGAGGACCCTAGGCTCACCTCATCCCACAAATACAAGTAGATAACTATTAAATCATCTTACGTACCCCAGAAGTCTATCTGAAGACTGGCAGAACAAACTCCACAGCTAAAGGTAGAGAAGAGGTCACACTGAAGAAGGTAGGAAGTGTAGAGATGTGGTTTGGGAGAAAAGGGATTATGAGCCCTGGGTGAGGAGGGAGCTGCAGTTGCAGAGAAGAGTGAGGAAACAGACTAACATACAGGGTAGCACACAGGGAAAATGGATCCCCAGAGCGATCGGCTTAGAAAGCGAAGAGGGCCTGAATTTTTTGAGTTCTTGCAAGCAGCCTGGAGTTTCAAAGTGTTTGACTCTAGGAAAGCTCAGAGAGCCATGAGGCTGCTCTTGGAGAAAATGCTGGACAAACAGCCAGTAGTCATATACCGTGGAAAGAGCAATCTAAAGAACACCTGGGGCACACAGTGGGGAGGTTAGTTGTTCATCTCAGAACATGTCCTAAAGAGGCAATGTTCATTCAGGGATTGGTCCAGAAACAAAGGAATTGGCATTTCCCTCCCCAGCCCTCAGGGCCATCTGTAGGAACCAGCAGAGCCCTGACACTCAATACCTAACTTATACCAAGCTACACACAGCCTCCACACTCTAGTGGAACCTCCGGTCCTTGTCACACTCATCTCAGTCCCAATGTAGCAGGTCTCCTCCCCCAAAACACTGGCCCAAATCTCTGCCAACACCCCATCTCCCAACTTGGGAGTTTTGCAAAGCTTCAGTTCTAGTGGCGGTGGTGACAGATCTCATTTCACAAGCAGATCAGAGTACACCTAGTTAAAACATGCCACAATCAGGCCAGGGACCCACCATTGCCCACAATAGGCAAAGACAGCCTCTGCAGATGACTGACTGGCTTGAAGGATAAAGCAGCCAGGACACAAAAGGAGATCACATGAAGCATACATAGGAGATGCTCCCAGAAGGGTCAGGCCCCATAGAACAGGGGACACTATATGGCAGGGCACTACAGGACCTCTTCTTCATAAAGCCATTACTCTCAGAAATAGGAAACATAGCTGACTTTCCTGACACACAGAAACAGGCAGAGAGATAGACAAAAATGAGAAGACAGAGATATTTCTCCCAAATCTAAGAAGAGGACAAGGCCACAGCTAAGGATCTAAGTGAAACAGATATAAATAATATGCCTCTTGGGAGAATTTAAATAAATGATCATAAGGATATGCACTGGACTTGAGAAAAGAAGAAAAGACAATAGTGAGACCATTAACACAGAGTTAATGAATAACATAAGCAAATATAAAGAGCTCAATAAATGAAATGAGAGGGGCACCTGAATGGCTCAGTAGTTGACATCTGCCTTCAGCCCAGGGCGTGATCCTGGAGTCCCAGCATTGAGTCCCACACTGGGCTCCCTGCATGGAGCCTGCTTCTCCCTCTGCCTATGTCTGTGCCTCTCTTTGTGTGTCTCTCATGAATAAATAAATAAAATCTTTAAAAAAATAAATAAATGAAATGAGAAACACATTGATGGAATGAATAGCAGGCTGGAAGAAACAGAGGAAAGATATAGTAACCTAGAAGAGAGGTTAATGGAAAGTCACCCAACTGAACAAAATGGAGAAAAAAGAATTATGCAAAATGAGAACAGGCTTTGGGAACTCAGTGATGCCACCAAACATAATAATAGTTGTATTATAAGAGTCTTAGAAGAAGAGAGAGAAAATGCGGCAGATAATTTATATGAAGAAATAATAGCTGAAAACTTCCTTAATTTGAGGAAGGAAATAGATATCCAGATTCAGGAGGCACAGAGACCCCAAACAAAATCAGTAAAAGCAGATTCACATCATAGTATATACTGTAATTAAAAAGGCAAAATATTTGAAGCATCAAGATGAAAAGAAGACACTTATATACAAAGGAAACCCCTTAAGGGTATCTATCATCTGACTTCTGAGCAGAAACTTTCCAAGCCAGAAAGGAGTGGCATGATATATTTAAAGAGCTGAATGGGAAAAGTCTATAGCCAAGAATACTCTATCCAGAAAGGCTATCATTTAGAATAGGAGATCAAAAATTTCCCTGACAAGTAAAAACTAAAGGAGTTCATGATCACTAACTCAGCCCACTGCAATAAATATTAAAGGGGGACTCTGTGTGTGGAAAGGAGAGCCCAAAATGACAATATGAAGATAGGAAACACAAATCAAGAAAAATGACTGTTTCTGTAAAAAAACCACTCAAGAAATCCACAAAATAAAAACTGTAAAGTATTATGTCATATACCTAAAATGTAGGGAGGAAAAAAGTAAATGGGTTTAAACTTAAATGACCATCAACTTAACATAGGCTACTATATGTAGAAGAGATTATATACAAATCTAATGGTAACCTAACGGTAACAAATCAAAAACCACTAATAAATATGCAAAGAATAATGAGAAAGAAATCGACATATATCACTAAAGAAAGCCAGTAAATATGAAAGAGATAAAGACAGAAAGTATCAGAGAAAATCTTCAGAAACAACCATAAGACAATAAAATGGCAATAAATACATATTTATCAATAATTACCTTGAATGTAAATGGACTAAATGTTCCAATCAAAGACAAAGGGTTACAGGATGGAGATAAAAAAAAAAAAAAAAAAAAGACCTATACCAGAGCCTCGTTTTATTTCATTTTTTGAAAGATTTTATTTATTTATTTGAGAGCGAACAAGCAGTGGTGAGGGGCAGAATGAGAGAAAAGGAGAAGCAGACTCTGTTGGGCAGGAAGCCCGATGAGGTCTCAATTCCAGGACCCAGTGAGCATAATCTGAGCCAAAGGCAGATGCTCAACCAACTGAGCCACCCAGGCGTCACCAGAGGCTCATTTTAGGCCCAAAGGCAGGGGCTGCCTGGGTGGCTCAGTGGCTGAGCAACTGCCTTTGGCTCAGGGCATGATCTCCTTCTGGGGATCAACTCCTATACTGGGCCCCCTATAGGGAACCTGCTTCTCTCTCTGTCTGTGTCTGCCTCTCTCTGTCTTTCATGAATAAATACAATCTAAAAAAAAAAAAAAAAAGAATTAGACCTAGAGGCAGTTGCAGGGATCCCTGGGTAGCTCAGCGATTTAACGCCTGCCTTGGCCCAGGGCATGATCCTGGAGACCCGTGATCAAGTCCCATGTCGGGCTCCCTGCGTGGAGCCTGCCTCTCCCTCTATCTGTGTCTCTGCCTCTTTCTCTCTCTTCTCTCTCTCTCCCTCTCTGTGTGTGTGTGTGTGTCTATCATGAATGAATAAATAAAATCTTTAAAAAAAAATAATAAAGGCAGTTGCAGATTGAAAGTGAGGGGATAGAGAAACACTGATCACACAATTGAATGTTAAAAGGAAGCTGGGGTAGCTGTACTTATATTGGACAAAATAGGCTTTAAGACAAACACTATAACAAGAGAAAAAGATACTATATAATAATCAAAGGGACAATCCAACAAGAAGATACAAAAATTGTGAACATTTATGCACCCAACATAGGAGCACCCAAATACATACAATAGTTAATAACAAACATAAAGGAACTAATTGATAGTAATACAATAATAGGAGACAAACACCCCACTTACATCAATGGACAGATCATCTAAAGAGAAAATCAACAAGGAAACAGGGTCTTTGAATGGCACACTGGAACAGATAGACTGAATAGACATATTCAGAATATTTCATCCTAATACACGAGAATACACAATCTTTTTCAAGTGTACATGAAACATTCTCCAGGATAGATCATATATTAGGCCCCAAGACAGGTCTCAACAACTTCAAAAAGATCAGACATCCCATGCATTTTTTCCGACCCCAAAGCTATGACACCAGACATCAACCACAAGAAAAAATGTGAAAAGAACACAAGTACATGGAGGTTAAATAACATGCTAAGCAACGAATGGGTCACCAGGAAATAGAAGAAAGTACAGGGAAGGGTGCATGGCTGGCTTGGTGGGAGGAACATGCTACTCCTGATCTCAGGGTTGTAAGCTGTGCTCACTTCGGCAGCACATATAATAAAATCAGGATTGTAAGTTTAAGTTCCATGCTGGGTGAAGAGATTCCTAAAAAAATAAATTAAAAAAGTAAAAAAAAATAAAAATAAAAATAAAAAGTACATGGAAACAAATGAAAATGAAACACAACAGTCCAGAATCTTTGGGACATAGCAGAAGTCATTCTAACAGGGAATTTTATAGTAATACGTACCTACTTAAAGAAGAAAAATCTCAAATAAACAACCTAATCCTACACGTTAAGGAGCTAGAAAAAGAAGAGCAATCAAAACCCAAAACCAGCAAAAGGAAGGAAATAATAAAGATTAGAGCAGAAATAAATGATATAGAAATGGAAAAAAGACAAAGCAGGGGCACCTGGGTGGCTCAGTTTGTTAAGCATCCAACTCTTGGTTTTGGCTCAGGTCATGATCTCAGTGTTGTGAGAACAAGTCCGGTGTCGGGCTCCATGCTCAGCAGGGAGTCTCCCTCTCCCCCGCCCCCGTCCCCCCTCACCTTTCTCTCTAATAAATAAATAAATCCTGAAAACGAAACAAAATAGATCAATAAACCCAGGAGCTGGTTCTTTCAAAACACCAACAAAACTGATAAGGTCCTAGCCAGACCCACCAATACACTAGTCAATAAATAAATAAATAGGGGATCCCTGGGTGGCGCAGCGGTTTAGCGCCTGCCTTTGGCCCAGGGCGTGATCCTGGAGACCCGGGATCGAGTCCCACGTCGGGCTCCCGGTGCATGGAGCCTGCTTCTCCCTCTGCCTGTGTCTCTGCCTCTCTCTCTCTCTCTCTCTCTGTGACTATCATAAAATAAATAAATAAATAAATAAATAGAGCACAAAGAGAGTGCTCAAATAAAATCACAAATAAAGGAAGAGAAGTAACAACCAACACCACAGAAATACAAACAATTTTAAGAGAATATTATAAAAAACTATATGCCAACAAACTGGACAACCTAGAATAAATGGATACATTCTTAGGGACATATAACCTATCAAAACTGAATGAGGAAAAAATAGAAAATTTGAACAGACTAATAACCAGCAAGCAAGTTAAAGAAGTAATCAAAAAACTCCCAACAAAACAAAACTCCAGGACCACATGACTTCACGGGTAAATTCTAGCAAACGTGTAAGGAAACATTAGTATCTATTCTTCACAAACTATTCCAAAAAATACAGAAGGAAGAAAAGCTTCCAAATTCATTCTGAAGCCAGTGTTACCCTGATACCAAAACCAGATAAAGACAGCATAAAAAAAAAGAGAGAGCGAACTACAGGCCATTATCTCTGATGAACACAGATGCAAAAATCCTCAACAAAATATGAGCAAACCAAATCCAACAATACATTAAAAAAATCGTTCACCACAATCAAGTAGTATTTATTCCTGGGTTGCAAGACTGGTTCACTATTCATAAAATCAATCAATATGATACATCACATCAATAAGAGAAAGGAGAAGAACTATGTGATCATTGCAGCAGATGCAGAACAAACATCTGACAAAGTGTAACATCCATTCATGATAAAAACCCTCAAAAAAGTGGTTTAGAGGGAACATACTTCAACATAATAAAGACCATCTAGGAAAAACCCACAGCTAACATCCTCCTCAATGGGGAAAGACTGAGAACCGGAATTTCCCTAAGGTCAGGAACAAAACCACTTTTATTCAACATAGTACTAGAAGTCCTAGCCACAGCAATCAGACAACAAAAAGAGACAAAAGGCAACCAAATTGGTAAGGAAGAAGTAAAACTTTCACTATTTGTAGGTGACATGATACTACATGCTATTAATGCATAGTATACTAAACCATGTATGTATAGTATACATACACTAAACTGTATATATGTATAGTACATGTGAACTCTATATATCATACATTCTAAATATGTATATATACACACACACCTGTGTATATAGACATGTAACTGGAAAGACCACCAAAAAACTGCTAGAACTGATAAATTCAGTAAAGTTGAAGGACACAGGATCAATTGTGTTTCTGCACACCAATAATGGAACAGCAGAAAACGAAATTTAGAAAACAATCCCATTTACAATTGCATCAAAAACAGTAAGACAACTAGGAGTAAAGCTAACCAAAGAAATGACAGGCTCGTACTTTGAAAACCATAGGATCCTGATGAAAGAAACTGAAAATGACATAAAGTGGGAAGACATTCCATGCTCATGGATTGGAAGAACAAATAGTGTTGAAATGTCTATACTACCAAAAGCAATCTACAGATTTAATGCTATCAAAATACCAACAGCATTTTTCACAGAACTAGAATAAACAATTCAAAAATTTGTAAGGAACCACAAAAGACCCTGAATAGCCACAGCAATCTTGAAAAAGAAAGCAAAACTGGAAACATCCAATTCTAGATTTCAAGTTATAGTACAAAGCTGTAGTGATCAAAACAGTATGGTATTGGCATAAAAAGAGACACATCAATCAATAGAGCAGAAAATCCAGAAATAAACCCACAATAATATGGCCAATTAATTTTCAAAAAAGCAGGAAAGAATATCCAAGGGAAAAAAAGACTGTTCAACAAATGTCAGGAAAAATGGTCAGCTACATGTAAAAGAATGGACTACTTTCTTACACCATACACAAAAATAAAACAAATTAAAGACCTAAATGTGAGACCTCAAACCATAAAAATCCTAGGAGAGTGTAAGAAATAATTCCTCTGACATAGGCCATAGCAACTTTTTTGACAGGTCCCCTCAGGGAAGGGAAGCAAAAGCAAAAATAGACTATTGGGACTACATCGAAATAAAAAGCTTCTGCACAGTGAAGGAAGCCATCAAAGTAATGTTAACTTACAGAATGGAAGAAGATATCTGCAAATCACATATCTGATAAAAGGGTGAGTATCCAAAACATACGACGAGCTGATACAACTCAACACCCAAAAAACAAATAATCCACTTAAAAAATGGACATAAGACATGAACAGACGTTAGACGTTTCTCCAAAGAAGACATCCAGACACATGAAAAGATGCTCAACATCACTGCTCATCAGGGAAATGCAAATCAAAACTACAATGAGATATCATCTCATGTCTCCCAAGGTGCTGCTGAGGATGCAGAGAAAAAGGAACTCTTGTACACTACTGGTAGGAATGCAAACTGGTGCAGCCACTCTGGAAAACAGTATGGAGGTTCCTCAAAAAATTAAAAACAGAACTACCCTAAGATCTAGCAACTGCACTACTGGGCATTACCCAAAGAACACAGGAACACTAATTCAAAGGGAGACATGCACCCCTATGTTTGTAGCAGCATTATTTACAACAACCAAAATATGGAAGCAGCCCAAATGTCCATCAACCGATGAATGGTTAAAGATGTGATGTATAAAACAGTGGAATATTAAATAGCCAAAAAAACTGATGAATTCTTGCTATTTGCAACAATATGGATGGAACTAGAAAGTATAATGCCAAGTGAAATAAATTAGAGAAAGACTGATTTGATTTCACTCATGTGGAGTTTAAGAAACAAAACAAATGAGCAAAAGCAAAAAAAAAAAAAAAAAAAGGAAAAAGACAAACCTCTAGAAACAAACTCTTAACTATAAAGAATTAATGGTTATCAGAGTGTACATGGGTGAGAGGATGGGTGAAATAGATGATGGGGATTAAGGAATATTTTTGTCATGATGAGAACCAGATGATTACAATAAAAACCTTTTAAAATAGACAAATAAAAAATCTTTAAAAATCTATACCAGTATTTGGAGACAAGTTTAAAAAGCCAGATCAGTAACCTTTAAATGATTTTTAAAAAAATCTTGTAGTTCTTGTACCTGTAGTAGTTCTTGTACCTGTAGCCCTAAGCACCATATACCATGTATATCCTTCACACACAGGAAACACTCAATAAATGTTTAGGAAATCAGCATTTTTATTTATGGTCTTTATAGCCTTTCTTATAAACCACAGAAGTTTAGAAAGCTGAACTCATATGCAAATATTATCAACATGTTATGCATCAATTCCAAATTCTGTACAATGTTAAGAACATCCTGAAAATTACAAAAATTCCCTGGAAAGATGTGTCAATTAAAAAAAAATCTCCTTAAGAATATAGAAATGTGGAAGGGGAGGTGGGTGAGGGGATGGGGCGACTGGGTGATAAGCACTGGGTGATATGCTACATGGTGGCAAACTGAACTCCAATAAAAAAAAAAAAGAATATAAAAATGTGTAAAGTGGGGTCATTATTCAATTACTAAACATCTACATTAGTAACTTAGTATGACGGTACCATTCCTTCTACTCTCAAATCCAAGCTCTTTGGGCAATTCTAACACTAACCATCTATTACACACCTAAGATATTAACCATAACTTTATATAGTGTCTGATAATTTTTTCAAGAAATATATATATTAAAATTTATATAAAGTGCTTTAGGGGTGCTACCACGATAAAAGGTTACTTTCTTTTTTTTTTTACTTTCTTATTATATAAGAAATCAAATTACCTTCAATGGATCAAGTTCGTTCTCATAGGATTTGACAATTTCCTTTGATGATGTTAACTGGGCTTCCTTACTAGTAATCTGATCACGTATCTCACAAGCTTTTTCCTTATTTTGCTTCAAATATTTTAATTCTGTTTGACATTCTTTTACTTTCTGACCTTGTGTCTGACGTACCTGCCGAAGTGTTTCCAAGGCTTTAATGTACCTTTGGAGATATTAAATAAAAATCAAACTTCTGTACAAGGCAATTACAGTAGATTCAAATGATGGAATATTACACAGTTGTTAAGATAACATTTACAGAGTTATTAGTAACTTACAAAATGCTTATGATATAATGGTAAATGAAAAAGTTATATAAAAATTATTAGCCAGATCAAGAGAGATGTGCAGAAAGTAAACAGAAAGGAAATAGGCCCACTGGTTACTACTGGATGACAGATAATAACTGATGACATTTTACTTTTAAAACTTTTTCTCTTTTAAAAAAAGAAGCATCCAAATTATATCATTGCTCAATATTTTAATGGGTTATAAAGTCTCATTAAAGGTTACAAACCTTGTTGCTGAAAAAATCTCATCAAATTTTTGCTTCAGGGCCTTTCCCTCACTTAAAGGCCAATTAGAGTCTTCTTGGTGACAAAAAATGACATTATTTAGCACAGACTTGGAAACACCAAGAGAACTTATCATCTCTCGGTCAATTTCTGCACACTTAGAGCTGAGACTGACCTTCTCACCATGCCTACAGAAAACAAAAATTGAGAATTTATGTAAAATAAAAGAACCCCTCCATTTGTACTTATTTAACTGTTTAATCAATCCTTTATGCTGTACTTGTTTTAAAAAAAAAAAGAAGAAGAAAAAAATAAAAGTCCCCTCATTCATCCCATTACAATATTCCTCAGGGTAAAAAGTTTAACTCTTAAATGATCAGCAGTTCCATTATGAAAAGGAGGTAAAACAGGGCAGGACAGGAAAAGATGCCAGAAATTGATTTTTTACATGTCTGTACTTTTAAATATGATAATTTAAAATATTTATAGATGGTAAACAGAGAAAACTACCTTACATCTCCAGAACTTGAAAATAAGAGAAATAAGAGGCTTAAAAGAATAAAACAAAACATGATGGTCCATAGTAGACAGGCAATGGTGCCAATAAAAACATGTGAAGACTATGTTGTTTAGATAAGGACTGTTCAGTAACAGACACGCTGTGAAAAGAGAACAAACTTTAGTGATACTCACCTAAGCAAATCCAAGGAGGATTCTTAATCAGTAGACCTCAACTTCTAAGGTGACAGAGACAAATAAATCCAACAGAGAAGTGTCTTTAGGGTCTTTTATTTTTTTTCTTTAGGGTCTTTTAAAAGATGAGCTCCCTACATCATTATACCTAGGGCCAGGAGCTTCCATGCCCTTCAATTCCAAGAGATCTCTCAATACCTTTCATCAGAAGGACAAATTCAACATTTTCTTTCCTATCTTCTGTTCAGTATCTGTTAATAACTAGATTAGGAGGGCAGAAGCAGTGTCTGTGTTTATTGTCATTTATATATTCCAATATGCATTTTGAAAACACTACACCAAATACACTGAGAATGTTTTATTGGGGGATTGAATGGACACAGATCAAGAGGTTATCTGGGTAGCCCAGTGGGTCAGCGGTTTAGCACCGCCTTTAGCCCAGGGCCTGATCCTGGAGACCCGATATCGAGTCCCACGTCGGGCTCCCTGCATGGAGCCTGCTTCTCCCTCTGCCTGTGTCTCTGCCTCTCTCTCTCTCTCCTCTCTGTGTATTCTCATGAATAAATGAATAAAATATTTTTAAAAAAGGAGATTATCACATTAGACCAGGGAAAGATGATGGTAGCTTGAAATCGAATGGACACTGCACAGATGGAAAGAAAGATTCAACAGACCTTTAGGTTAAATTCACAGGACCTGGTAATGAACTGAATATAGAGGGCAAAGAAGTGTCAAGATAGAGGTTATTGGTTTGTTGTCACTGTATGGATAGGGGTGCCATTGGCTATGATGAAGAGCACTGTAAGAATATCAGGGTGTGGGAGGTTTGTTAGAAGGCACCAAGGAGAAAGACTTGGTTTTTAACATGTTGAAACTGAGGTGTCTTTGAAAGAACAGGTAAAACATGAGAAAGACAGCTGCATACATGGGTCTAAAAACAAACGTCTGGAGACCTAAATCTCTGAGTCACCTATAAATACACAGTAATTTGAGTAATGGATAAGAATGAGATTAACTAGGAAGAAAATATAGAGCAAAAATAGGAGAGGATCTAGGACAGCCTGTTGAACTCCTACCTTTATTGGCTGAGTAGGATGTGGCCATGAAGAAGATAAAGAGAAAACAGTGTCACATCATGGAAGTCTATTAAAAATTTTCAAGAAGTTATTAACAGCTACCATTTACTGAATTAGAGTGCACAGAACAATGGCCCTTCAGAGATATTTATGTTCTAATCCCTGGAATTTGTGAACTTGTTGGGTTACATGGCAGAATAATGATACAGATGGAGTTAAGGTGCTTATCATCAGGACCCTAAATAGATGGATCACCCTGAATTATCTTGGTGGGCCAACACAATCACAAGGGTCCTGAAAGGGGAGAGGGAGGCAGAAGAAGAGGTCAGAGTGATGGGAACTCTGCCGACTATTGCTGACTTTGAAAGGTGAAGGAAGGCCATGAGCCAAGGAATCCAGTGGGTAGACTGTAAAAGACAGGGCATGGAAATAGGTTTTCCCTCGACCTCCAAAAAGGAACACAGCCCTCCTAACATCTTGATTTTAAGCCGATGAGACCCAATTTGGACTCATAAATTACAGAAATGTAAGATAATGAAGGTGTATTGTTTTAAACCATCAAATTTGTAATTTATTTGCAGATGGGAAACTAATACATAAGCTCCTATTACCTATTAAACATTTTATATGTATTAGCTCAAACCTTAAAACAACTTTCTAAAATATATACAGTAAAAAAAAAAAAATATATATATATATATATATATATAGTAGGGGATCCCTGGATGGTGCAGCGGTTTGGCGCCTGCCTTTGGCCCAGGGCGCGACCCTGGAGACCCGGGATCGAATCCCACGTCGGGCTCCCGGTGCATGGAGCCTGCTTCTCCCTCTGCCTATGTCTCTGCCTCTCTCTCTCTCTCTCTGTGACTATCATAAAATAAAATAAAATAAAATAAATAAAATAAAATAAATAAAATAAATAAAATAAAATAAAATAAAAAATAAAATAAAAAATAAAATAAAAAAATAAAATAAAATAAAATAAATAAAATAAAATAAATACAGTAATAATGAATCCCTCTTTTTTTTTTTTTTTTTTTTGAATCCCTCTTTTATAAGTGAAACAAACACAGGCTTCTATGTGATCTGTTTTGTAAAGCAATAGCATTATCCTAATTAACACTGAGGGTACCTGTGACCTTAGTTGGAGCTGTTTCAGTAGAGGAATGGGGCTGGACGAGTAAGAAGGAAGAAAAGAAATGGAGACAGTGAGTATCAACAACTCTTCCTGAGAAGACTGGCTGTAAAGGGGAAGAAGAGACAGTAACTGGAGTGGAATGAAATCCCAGGAGTGTGGGAGAGATCTGTGTTTAAATGCCATCAAAACAAATCTGCTGGAGAAGCCATTAGCTAATATACTGCCTCTAGCATATAACAGGTGCTAAATGTTATTAATGAATGGAATTATTTCAGTAGTTGGACAAATAAATAAACAAGTAAAAGGAAGTGGTAAGGTGACAGTTAAGTAATCTGCTCAACAAGGATAAAGCCTTGAAGCCAGGGGAGGCTAATTCCAAAATCCAAACCCATTACAAGATAATACCTGCCTCTAACAAAGAGTTGAAAGAGATAGATGATCTCTTTCTTCTTTTTTTTTTTTTTTTTTTTAAATTTATTTATTCATGATAGTCACACGGAGAGAGAGAGAGAGGCAGAGACACAGGCAGAGGGAGAAGCAGGCTCCAAGCACCGGGAGCCCGATGCGGGATTCGATCCCGGGTCTCCAGGATCGCGCCCCGGGCCAAAGGCAGGCGCCAAACCGCTGCGCCACCCAGGGATCCCTATCTCTTTCTTATTTGTTATGCTTCTCATCTCACGCACTCCTAATACTACCATTTTCTATTCAATCTATACTTGAGTGATTGTGCACCTTTAATTGAGCAACTGTTCATAAATTACTCAAAGGAATGTAGCATTACCACTAAATCATTTATGGGATCATTCTGTTTAACTGATAAGTAGATAGAACAACAAATGTTCATAGTGGATGAAGCCCTATGTGTGTAGGGGCAGAGAGTACTCAGGAACTCTACTTTCTGCTCAGTTTTGCTGAGAACCTAAAATTGCTCTAAAAAATAAAGTCTTTAAAAAAATTAATATGCCCCCCAAAATAATAGAGAAAAACCCATTAGGTTCCTTGAACCTAAAAGACTGAAAATGAACAGATATTCAAATATAAAATAAACACCTACTTTGTTCTAGTAATGACTCCTTCCAGGGTTTTAAATTCCGTCTTTTTGCTTTTCTGAGTACACACCATAGCTCTCTGCACAGCTATAAGTTCTCCATTGACATCACGAAACCGCAGACGAATCTGGGCTCTAACATCTGTTTCTTGAGCAACCTTTGAAGGTAAATGGAGAAAAATTATGCTACCTTAGTATCAGAATGTTAGTTCTAAAATAAAAGGCACAAGAAAAAAAAAAAAAAAAGGCACAAGAAATCTTATCAAAAATGAGGACAAAAAAGAAAAATGTCCAAAATAAGTGACATTCTATATGCTATTCAATATAGAAGAGGAGAAGAATAGTCTTTAATTGATTTACTAAAATTGTTTATTTTCTGTTATTCAGTATTAGATCAAATATGTAGATTTTTCAAATAAATAAATCTTACCTTCTTAAATATCAAAAGTGTTTTCCAAAAGATTTTTTAAAACATACACAAGCTTACAAAAAGTAAAAAAAAAACAGTATACAAAACTACTCTCTGAACCACTTGAGATTAAGTTGCTGATCTGATGTCCCATCAATATTTCCTAATAAAATAGGGATACTTTCAAATCTAAAAATCAGGAAATTTAGTGACGTACTACTACCATATGGTCCCCAGATTCTATTTAGGTTTTGCTGATTGTTCCAAATATGTCCTTTAAAACAAAAGAATCCAGGTCAGAATAATACACTGTATTATATACTATTCAGAATTACATATTGTTGTCATGCCTCTAGTTTCTTTCAGTCAGGGACAATTCCTCAGATTTTCCTTGACTTTCCTGATTGATTACTTTGAAAATTACAAAACATTATTTTATGGACTATCTCCCAAAATTTGGTTTGTCTAATATTTCCTCATGACTAGAATCAGATTATGCAACTTTGGCAGGAATATTACAGAAGTGATGTGTGTTCCTTTCATTGTATCTTGTCTAATGGGACCATGATTTCAATTTATCCCACTACTGGGATAATGGTGGTATCTGCCACACTTCTCTCATAAAAGTTTTTTTTTAATACTTTGCTATTAATAAATATTTGGAGGAGAGATATATTGAGACCATATTAATATCTCATACCTCATCAAACTTTCTTCCACAACTTTTAGCACCTATTAATGTTTCTTACCTGAATGAACTAGTTCTATGATAGGGATCAATTAGTTATTTTCCAGTTCCATTATTTCTCCTACATTTATTCATTAAGATTCTACTATACTATAAAGGGTTTTGTCTTTTCCCCCATTATTTACTTTCATTTAAAAAATATCACTGTAGGGATCCCTGGGTGGCGCAGCGGTTTGGCGCCTGCCTTTGGCCCAGGGCGTGATCCTGGAGACCCGGGATCGAATCCTACGTCGGGCTCCCGGCATGGAGCCTGCTTCTCCCTCTGCCTGTGTCTCTGCCTCTCTCTCTCTCTCTCTGTGTGACTATCATAAATAAATAAAATAAATAAATAAAATAAAATAAAATAAAAAATATCACTGTAGATTCCTACATTCCACACCTGGACTCTAATTTCCAACCAGGTTGCCATAGTTAACATCTGTGGATGCCTTCCTCCCTTGGCTTCACCAACTGGCTTTCGTATTGAATTAATTAGGAATGAAGGAAGGTGCTGAGTTTTTACCATGAACACTGAATTTTTTTTGTTTTGTTTTGAAAGATTTTTTGAGAGAGAGAGAGAGAGCATAAGAGCAGGCACAAGTGGAGGGAGGAGCAGGAGATAGTCTTCGAGCAGATTCCCTGCTGAGCAGAGAGTCCACCGTGGGGCTAGATCTCAGGACTCATGAGATCATGACGACCTTAGCAGAAACCAAGAGTTGGATGTTCAAGTGACTGAGCCACCCAGGCATCCCACAAATTTAGATGTTTTTGTATTTATTGATGTTCATATGATTTTTCTCCTTTATCCTGTTAATGTGGCAAATTACACTGATCAGTTTTCGAATGTTAAACCTTGCATTCCTGAGATAAACTCAACTTATTCATGGTGTATTATCTCTACTTGCATATTGATGAATTTGCTAACATTTTCCTATGGATTTTTACATTTTTGTTCGTCAGAGGTATCTGTGGTTTGTTTTCCTATAATGTCTGTCTGGTTTTGGTATGAGGGTAATGCTAGCCTCGTAAAACGAGCTGGGACATATTTCCTCTGCCTCTCTTTTCTGAAAGACTTTGCGTAGAACTGACATTATTTCTTTCTAAAATGTTTGGTAGAATTCAGTGAAATTATCAGGGTTTAAAGTTCTCATCATGAGGTTTTAACTATCAATTTCTTCAGTAGGTGTATTTTTTCTTGGGTTACCTTTAGTAGCTGGTGTCCTTAAAAGAATTTGTCCATTTCATGTAAGTTGAATTTATTGGCATAAAGTTGCTAACAACAGTGCCTTATTATCTACACAATGTCTGTATGATTTGTGGTGACATTGCCTCTTTTACTAATACGGTAATTTCTTTTTTTAAAGATTTTATTTATTTATTCATGAGAGACACAGAAGGGCAGAGACATGCAGAGGGATAAGAAGGCTCCCCAAGGAGCGCCAGATGCAGGACCCAATCCCAGGACCACAGGATCACTCCGAGCCAAAGGCAGACAGACGCTCAACCACTGAGCCACCCAGGTGCCTCAATACTGATAATTTCTGTCTTCTTTTTCTTGATCACACTGCTTAAAGGTTTATTAATTTTATTGGCCTTTTTTTTTAAAAAAAAAAGAACTAGCTTCTGGTTTTACTGGTTTTCTCTGTTGTCTTTGCATTCTTCACTTATTTTTGCTCTTAATTTAATTCCCCCTTTTGCCTATTTTGAGTTTAATTAGTTCATCTTTTTCAAGCTTAAGATAGAAGCTCTCAGGTTTTTAATTTAGATATTTTTTATAATATAAACACTTGATTCTATAAATTTCTAAGCATTATTTAGCTACATCCCACAAATTCTTCTCTTATGTTTTTATTTAAAGTCTTTTCTAATTTCTCTTGTGCTCTTTTAATCCAAGGGTTATTTAGAAGTGTGCTACTTAATTTTCAAATATTAGGGATTTTCCAGTTATTTTTGTTACTGATTTCTAGTTTAATTCTAATGTGGTCAGAGAATACTGGTTTGTATGACTTCAATCCTTACAAATTATTAACACTTGTTTATGGTCCAGAATATTTGTGAATGTTCCATGTGTTCTTGAAAATAATGTAAATTCTATTGTTCACTGGTGGAACGTCTTAACAAATGTCACCTAGGTTTATTTGGTTAAAAATGTTAAAATTGTCCATATCTTTACTGATATTTTGCCTCCCTTTCCTTTTCTCTACCATGAAGGGTGTTGAGATCTACAAATACAGTTGTATATTTATTTCTCCTTTTCGTTTCATAGATTTTTGTATCTTCCATATTAAAGCTTTACATTTAGAATTGTTGTATCCTCTTTTTTTTTTTTTATTTTTATTTTTTTAAATTTTTTTTAAAAATTTTTTTTTTTAATTTATTTATGATAGTCACAGAGAGAGAGAGAGAGAGAGAGTGAGAGAGGCAGAGACACAGGCAGAAGGAGAAGCAGGCTCCATGCACCGGGAGCCCGACGTGGGATTCGATCCCGGGTCTCCAGGATTGCGCCCTGGGCCAAAGGCGGGCGCCAAACCGCTGCGCCACCCAGGGATCCCAGAATTGTTGTATCCTCTTGATGAACTGAACCCTTCATGATCATAAAATGTCTCTTTTTACACCGGTAATGTTACGGTTTCTGAAGTATACTGTCTAATATTAATATAGCCACTTCAGCTTTCTTATTGTTGGCATATTTTAGTATTTTTTTCCAGCTGTTTACTTTTAACCTATCTGTACTTTATTTAAAAACACTGTTATTCCTTTTGTTTTATTTGGGTCTTTTTTGTTTCATCTTGCAATTTTTCATCATTACGTTTTCCTTTTCATCTTTCTACACATTTATAAGATTTGTAATAATGTTCTAAGGGTATCTGCTAATTCTATCATCTCTTTCATTTTTTATCTGATTCTACAACTGAATTTTCTCCTGGTTATGGGTTCCCTCTGTCTCTCTGCATGGCAGGTAATTTTTTACTGTGAATTTTACATTGTTGAATAAAGAATTTTGTTTTACTCCTTTAGTGAGTATTGAACTTTGGTCAGGCATGCAGTTAAGTTTTTTGAAGTTTCTTTCGAACTTTTGTTTTTCAAGATTGTAAAGGGGGATCTAGAGCATTCTTTACTCTGAGACTAATTTAGTATCATTTCCCCTTAACCTCAAAAAACTCCTTTAACATTTCTTGTGGTACAAGTGTGTTGATGACACATAATTGTCATTTCTTAAAAAAAAAAAAATCTGGGATCCCTGGGTGGCGCAGCGGTTTAGCGCCTGCCTTTGGCCCAGGGCGCGATCCTGGAGACCCGGGATCGAATCCCACGTCGGGCTCCCAGTGCATGGAGCCTGCTTCTCCCTCTGCCTGTGTCTCTGCCTCTCTCTCTCTCTGTGACTATCATAAATAAATAAAAATTAAAAAAAAACATTAAAAAAAAAATCTGAAAATGTACTCCATTTCCTCTTTTATTCTTGAAGGATATTTCTGCTGGATATAGGATTTTAAACTGAATGTTATTCTCCAGCACTTTGAAGATATCACCTATCTCCCAGCTTTATAAAATCTGAAAATGGGGACAGCTGGGTGACTCAGCGGTTGAGCATCTGCCTTCAGCTCAGGCATGATCCTAGGGTCCAGGATCAAGTCCCACATCGGGCTCCCTGCAAGCAGCCTGCTTCTCCCTCTGCCTATGTCCCCACCTCTCTGTCTCTCGTGAATAAATAAAACCTTAAAAAAAATCTGAAAATGTACTCCATTTCCTCTTTAATATTTAAATGCTATTGCTGCTGGATATAGAATTTTAAACTGAATTTTATTCTCCAGCACTTTGAAGGTATCACTTAACTCTGGCCTGGATGGTTTTTGATGACAAGTCTGTCGTCATTATTTTTCTCCTCTGCATAATGTTTTACTTTATCTTCAGTCTGCTAAAATTTTCTTTTTATCTTTGGTTTTCAGCAGTTTGAATATAATATATAATGTAAGTATGTTTATGCTCTGATGTGTCAAACTCCTTGGGTCATTTTTACTTTTATTTCTCTACCGATAGTTCTCTATACACATAACCACCTTTCCCTTTAAACTGATGAATTTATGTATCTTTGTCTGCTAATCCCAAAAGCTGTCACCTCCAGATCTGTTTCTATGTATAGTTTTCCTTCTAGTTATGGATCACATTTGCTTCTTTATATATCCACTAATTTCTTTTTTATTACATCTTAGACTCTTAGGCCCTGTAGATGCTACACTTAAGACTTTGGACTGTGTCAGCTTCCTTTAAAAAGAGCTGGGTTTTGTTTTAGCAGGCAGTTAATTTATCACAAACACATCTTGATTCTGTCAAAGTTTATTTTAGGATTTGTTTGGATGGCCCTTCTGAGGTCTCAGAAGAATGGTAGGGGGGTTCCACAAGACCTCCCTACTCTAGCATATCAGAACTCAAATGCCACCCAACAGTGAGTAACCTCTAGATTATCCATTCAGCTCACAATCCCACTCCTCTACCCTAGTAGTTGTTCTCTGCAAGCCCTCACTAAATCCTGTCCTGGACATATGTAGCTTAGTAACTGGCCAAAGATTCAACAGTCCCTTACACAGATTTATGGTACCCATTTCTGTAAAGCAACCCTATTCCTATATTTTTCCCACAATTTACAGCCACCTCAGCAAACCCACACTTCTACCTTTGTTTCATCTACCTAGTTTTTCTCTTTGGGGTTCTAATCCCACATGTAGAAAGCTAGAGTGAATGTACAGTCACATCATATATTTCTCTTTTCTGAAGATCAGAGCCCTGCAGCATCTGTTGTCCAATACCTAAAAACTGTTGCTTCAATTTTGTGTTCCAGTTTTACAGTTGTTTATCTTGGAAGCAAAGGCATAATACTTACTATTCTACTGTAACCAAACACAAGTCCTGAATCTTGCTTTTTTGTTTGAATCACAGACTACCTTTTGCTGGCCTTTTAATAAGTTTTTGGCCTAAGTCTAACTTTGATATTAATTCATCAAATTATTCAAAAAGTGACTAGGCTCAAATTTATTAAGCACTTGTAGTTTCTGTGTGCTGTTTTGGTTTAAAATGAAGGACACTTTTTCCTTTGAAGTATGGAAAACAGGTTAAAGAGAAGAGTAGAAAAAGGTGTGTTAAACATCATCTTAAGAGACAAACAGAATGGTCTGGGAACACAAAGTAGGGAACTCTCCTAATCTACCTGGGAGAGTTCTGGGAAGATTTTCTAAAGGAAGTGAATGTTTTAAACTGACAGATGGGCAGGAGTTAGATGAAAAGATCTGAGTAACTGAATAGTTTAAGTAATTTCAGAAAAGTATGGTGTAGAAGTAGGGGAAGGAGGAATAAAGACAGAAAACAAATGTTTTGTTAAAATGCTTTGTACTTAAGGCAACAGAAAGTCACTGAGAGGTTTAATCCAAGGGAAACACATGTAGTAGATATGCATCTTAGACTAATTACTCTGCCTTCAGGATAAACAAATTGGGCGGAGGCAAGACAGGGGGTAGGGAGTAATCCAGGAGAAACAGAAAGATAGCCTGATAAGAGCTTTAGCATTAAGGACGGAGGTAAGGAGGTAAAGTTGAGGACTGGCTGCCCAGAAGTTGTAGGATTCAAAATTAATATACAGAAATCCACTACATTTCTATACATTAATAACAAAATAGTGGAAAGAAAAATTAGGAAAACAATCCCTTTTACAATCACACCAAAAAGATACCCAGGAATAAATTTAACCAAGGTGAAAGATCTATACTCTTAAAACTGTAAGACAATGATGAAAGAAATTGAAGATGATACAAACAAATGGGAAAATATGCCATGTTCATGGATTGGAATAATGTTAAAATGCCCATACTATCCAAAACAATCTAAAGATTCAATGCAATTCCCATCAAAATACCAACAAAATTTTTCACAGAAGAACAAGTAATCCTAAAATTTGTATAGAACCACACACAGAAGACCCTGAAAAGCAAAAGCAATCTTGGAAAGAACAAAGCTGGAGGGATCACAATCCAAAATTTCAAGAAATACTAAAAAGCTGCAGTAAAAATAAATAAATAAAATAAAATAAAAATAAAAAGCTGCAGTAATCAAACAGGATGGTACTGGCATAAAAAGACACACAGATCAACAGAATAAAGAACCCAGAAATAAACCCATGTTTATTTATTTATTTTTTTAAAATTTTTATTTATTTATGATAGTCACACAGAGAGAGAGAGAGAGAGGCAGAGACACAGGCAGAGGGAGAAGCAGGCTCCATGCACCGGGAGCCCGACGTGGGATTCGATCCCGGGTCTCCAGGGTCGCGCCCTGGGCCAAAGGCAGGCGCCAAACTGCTGCACCACCCAGGGATCCCTAAACCCATGTTTATATGGTCAATTAATCTACAACAAAGGAGACAAGAATATACAATATGGAAAAGACAGTTTCATCAATAAATCGTGCTGGGAAAACTGGACCATTTCATTTGCTATGACACTGGACCACCTTCTTTTACCATATTCAAAAGTAAACTCAAAAAACACCAAAGACCTAAAGGTGAGATGTGAAGCCATAAAACTCCTAAAAGAAAACATAGTGGACATCAGCCCTAGTAACATATTTATGAACATATCTCCTCAGGCAAAGGAAAGAAAAGCCAAAATAAATTAATGGGATTATATCAAAATAAAAAACTTCTGTAAAGGCAAGTAAACCATCAAAAAAACAAAAACAAAAAAGCAAGCTACTGAATGGTAGAAAATACTTCCAAATGATTTATCTGATAAGAGGTTAGTATTCAAAATATATCAAGAACTCATACAACTCAACACCAAAAAAACCCAAATAATTGGATTAAAAATAGGCAGAGGAACTAAAGAGAGATATTTTCCCAAAGACATACAGATGGCCAAAAGACACATGAAAAATGCTTGGCATTACTCATTATTAGGGAAATGCAAATCAAAATCACAACGAGATATCACTTCACTCGAGTCTGAAGGCTAGTATCAAAAAGACAAGAAATGATGTGTTGGTGAGGATATGGAGAAAAACGAACCCATGTGTACTGTTGGTAGAAATGTAAACTGGTGCAATCATTGTGGAAAATGGTATGGGGAGGTTCCTTAAATACAAAACAATAGGAATACTAGGGATGCCTGCGTGGCTCAGCAGTTGAGCATCTGCCTTTGGCTTAGGGCGTGACTCTGGAGTCCTGGGATCGAGTCCCACATCGGGTTTCCTGCATGGAGTCTGCCTCTCCCTCTGCCTGTTTCTGCCTCTCTCTCTCTCTGTGTCTCTCATGAGTAAATAAATAAAATCTTAAAAAAAAAAAATACTGTATGATCTAGTAATTTCACTAAGGGGTATTTATCCCCCCAAAATGAAAACATAATTTGAAAAGACAATAATGCTAGCCTTGTTTATTGCAACATATTTACAAGAGCCAAGAGATGAAAGCAACCAAAGTGTGCATCTATAGACGAATGGATAAAGATGTAGTATATACATATAATGGAATATTACTCAACCATAAAAAAAGAATGAGATCTCGCCATCTGCAATAACACGGATGGATCTAGAGAATATTACATGTGAAATAAGTCAGAGAAAGACAATTATTGTATGATTTCACTTGGAATCTAAAAAACAAAACAAAAAATCAGAAACAGACATAAATATTGGGAACTGGTAGTTGCCAGATGGGAGGCAGGTAGGGGAATGGGTGAAATAGATCAAGAGGATTAAGAGGTACAAATATCCAGTTATAAGTTAGTCACAGAGATGAAAAGTACACCATAGAATGAGGTCAATAATACTGCAATAACATTTTAGTATGAAGACAGATGTTATCTAGAGTTATAGTGGTGAGCACTGTGCAATGTATAGAACTGTTGAAATTACTATGTTGTGCATCTGAAACTAATATAACACTGTATGTCAAATATACCTAAACACAAAACTTAAAAAAAAGGGAGAAAAAAGAGCTGCCTCTTAGAATATAAATATCTCAGTGAGGAAATGGCCAGATGTTGATATTCAGCTTTGAAAGACATGGGGCTTGATGCTATCATTTAGCTCAAGGAAAGTAGTTGCTAAGGTCTCAATCCACAGTAGTTAAAGGAATTATGCATCTATGTACTAGAAAATTGTTTTAGTTTAATTGGTTTACAACATGCCCGGTATACCAGCAGGCCAAATAAACATTCATTCTCCATGGCACCTACCTTTCTAGGACTTAGCTATCTGGCAAGTATCAAATTATTAAGTAGAACTGAAGCAAAAGGTATCTTGTAACATTTTAATCACAGTATTGTTGGCAAGCATACTGAGGTAGAATCTCTTCAAAAGGAGCAATTTAGATTTTTTTAAGGCAAAAAAATAAATACTACACTTTAGAACAATTTCTGTCCAAAAGAATAAAACAATAAAATATTTTAACCCCTTCCCTTTCTAGTTGGAAAATCATTAAATGGGGTAGAGGAAAGTATGTGTTCATGCTGGTTGAAGGTGCGGGGACATGGCAACTCAGCCTAGAGCAGGGTAACTGTGTAGGCTGAGAAGGGTGTCCACAGGGGGAGACAGCCTGCCTAAGGGCTTCAACAGTCCAAGGGCGTCAGAGTTCAAACAGGGTGACAAGGGCGTCCATGAGAAGGGAGGAGCCAGCTCACAAGGAAGACATAATGTGGAAATTCAGAGCCTGACAATGTTAAGGAGGGAATCCATGAGAGGGAAAGTTTGCTGGGGTAATTCAAATCCCAGATTAGAGAGGGCATCCCTACGAGAGATGATCAGAGACTGAGCAGGGTAAGATGTCCACTTGAGGGGAATGAGAAGGTGGTCTTGCATGGGAAATCACAGCAGGATGGGCAACCAAGCATGTGATGGGGCCAGCCTGAGGAGTTAGAGCCTAAGCAGAGTGAGGAGGGACTTCACACAGGGTAGCATCAGTCCGGAATGGGGTGTTGGGAGCCCTACTGATAGTGATGGGAGATTCATTACAAACACGGAGATTGATCAAATAAGTAAATATATTAAGAATATAGTCAATTCCTTGCTTCTCACGGTCTTCACTGTATTTACCAGGCAATGTATTAAATTCTACTCTCCAATTTACTCAGTGCTTGATGAAATCCAACTTTCCAACTTGCTCAGGGCTTACCACTGAGCCACTGAACTAGACAAAAGAAACACAACCATGATGACTAGTCTTCTTACAAACTTTCACCCACAAACCTCAAGTGAACCAATGACACCATCATGCAACCCTGTTAACACTCCCCTCACCTTACCTCTGAGCTAAAAACTACCTTATACTTTTCCCAAGCCTCTATAAACCCCTTCTCCCACACTCAGTCAATGATTCCATTTATTTTTTCCACTGAAAATATAGAAACAATCCAAAGACAACTGATTTATTCTCTCACCACCAAATATAATTATATGCTCTGTCTGCCATCCTCTTACAATGGATAAACAATGTATACTCCTATTAACTCCTTCAGTCAAGCAATGGATCCTATCCTTGTCTACTCAAGAATTTAACTCTGCAATTATCCCTTCTTCTGCACTCATTTTCTTCCCTCTATCCAGGGTCATTTCTACCAGTCTACAAATGGTCTATCCCATTTATAGACTTTATCCCATATTTATCCATGGCTTAAATTCTATAGTGCTTAAAAACACAAATATGGGAGCAACATGTGATAAAGAAACTGCTGCAGAAATAAGCATGTGGTTAATTTACAGTATCAACCAGAAGCAAAACAAAGCTGATGAGACGCAGACAAGAGAGAGTTGAGCTTCTGAGGGTTCAGGTCAATTGAGATGCGAACAAGGTAGAGAATGAATGGGAGGGACTGAGGTAGTCAAAAGTTTGAAAGAAGTAGAGGAGAAGGGGGGGAAGGTAGGCAAATGGAGCAATATGGAAATCAAAGTTCCTAAGAAGAGACAAATAACTGAAGACAGTTAAGAAAGATTGGTCAGAAGTAGCTGAAAAACTCAGGTGTTTTAGACATGGTAGACAGGATGAAGTATGGGGGGGAGGGAATTAAAGAAAGGAAAAGAAAAGACAAGAGAAGCTGAATATGTAAGACGAACTGAAATGATAAAAACACAGCAGGTTAGGAAATTGAGGGGATTTGGGCAATTCGGGTAAGGAAACGGATTCCTTCCATAACAGCGAGTGTCAGTGACTCAAGGGAGAAGCACCGATGAACAAAATAGTGTGGGTGGAAGCTCAAAACTGGGAAATCATAGTAGTTGATAAGCAGGCAGTAAGCAAAGCTAGACAACCAAGGCCAGAAGAACCAGACGGAAGACATGAGCAGACAGCTAAGAAAAATAGCTCTAGAAAGAAGCAAGCATTTGGAAGGAGGAATGGGTGATAGACTGAAATTGTCAGAGATGCTAGAGCATCAATCAACTTAGAAACATCCAGAAGAACGACAAAAATAACAAGACACAACAAAACAAGAAAAACTGCCAACAAAACTCTCCTTAATCCTGCAAACCTTTCAACTAATTCCTTCTTTCTACTCAAAGCAAACTCATAAAACAATTCCGTGTTTTGCTTTTTTATCTCCTCTGGTTTGGTCAAGATGATCAATGGCCTCCAAAGAGCCCAACCTTCCTGGCTTGGGCTATCAACATAATTGACTCAGCTGATGTCTCCCTTTTTGTTAACACTTCATATTTTTGTCTTCCAAGACCCCACTCTCCCAGTTTTCCCCACTTTACCACTTATTCTTTTAGCCTCTTTTGCTGGTGCCTCTTCCTTGTCCCTATTTCTACATGCTAATGTGCTTTAGATTAAGATCTTCCATCTCTTCTCTGTATTCACTCCTTACGTGATCCCATCAGGCTTTCAAACTACCTACATGTAACTAACTGTATCCATCAATGATTCCTAGTTTTCTCTCTCTAGCTTGAAACTCTCCCCTGGACCTACTTCTATTTGCCTACTGGACATTTTAGATATCTAACACACATCCCAAATTTACACATTTAAACCAGAGCCACCCAAATTTCCTTTTCCAGAGTTTCCTCATTATGATAAATGTCAACACTACTTTACCCAGTTTTTCAAGTCAAAAAGGTTGGAATTATCCAGATCATTAACTCAGCTATCAGTACTATTTTTAAAATGCAACTTAAGCATTTTTCAACATTTCTAACATTACCACCTTAATCAAAAGGTGGTATCTCACCTGGATATATCTCACCTGGATTATCACAAAATCTCCTTTACTAGGCCTCCCCTCTGTTGACCCTTACCACCTACAGTCTTCTCTCAGCTGCCAGACTGCTTTAAAATACACACCATACCCTTATCCTGTGTCATTTCTACCAAAAGATTCCTATTTAAATGAGAACAGAACCCTAAGGCTTGCAGAACCTAGTCCTTTCTGATTTAGTTTTCTACCAGTGGTTCCCCTCGCCATTTTGTTCCTCCTTGTGATTCCTTGAACACATCAAGCATGCGCCTACTTCAGGAACTGGAATGTTAACTCCTACAGATTGTGAACGACTCATTCCATCTAGAATCAACGAATATTTAAAAGGTAACTCTGGCTGCTGTGTGGAAAAAGAGAACTTCAAGAATGATGGCAGAAAAAGAAATTTGAAGACTATTAGAGTAACTCAAAGGAAAGAGGAAGGTAACTTGGACTGGGAAAGGAGCATTGAAGATGGAATAAAGGGGCAAATTCTAGACATATTTAGTGCAATCGATGAGCCTTACCCTAGGAGAACCACCTTATGATCATGGTATGTTCCTCGCCAGGTTAAGTATCTATGGACATATTTGAGAAGGCTAGCCAAGAACTGCTTCTGAACTGGCAACAGAGAGAGACGAAGGAATCAATCAAAGCATGACACACAGGTTTTGGCATGAGCAAATGTATGGATGGTGATATCATTTATTAAATTGGGAGAGGATGGAGGCAGGACTAGACATGGAAAGGAATAGGGGAACAGGGAACCATGAGTTCTGTTATAAAAATGTTAAAGAGATACCCCTTAAATATCAAAACAGTTGGATATATATATCTAGAGTTCAGGAAAGAAGTTTGAGCTAAATATACAAATCAGGAATAATCTGCACATAACCAGTACTTAAAGCCATGAGAATGAATGAGATCACCCAAGAAGAGTAAGGCAAAAATACCCTTAGCAAAGGAGACTAAAATATGGCTAGTGAAAAAGAAGGTATAAGATAATGGCACCTGGAAGCCAAGAGCAATGTTAAAAAGGGAATAAAAAGCTATATCAAATCTTCTGAGAAGTTACTGAGAATTACAAAATGACAACTTGATCTGGCAATATGAAGACTGTCAGCAGCCTTGTAACAGCAATTTTAGTGAGAGGAAGAAAGAAGAAAATCTGACCAGAGCAGGCTGGAGACAAAATGGGAAGCAATAAAGTGAAGATGATGAGTACATACAACTCTAGTGAACTGAGCTATAAATTTGAATAGAAGTAGTAGCCAGAGGATGATCTGGAGTAAAGAGAGAGAGAGTTTTTTGTCTGTAGATTTTAGCTACCAGAGCATGGTCATATGCATGATCCTATAAAGAGAGAAAATGTTGGGGATCCCTGGGTGGCTCAGCGGTTTAGCGCCTGCCTTTGGCCCGCGGCGCGATCCTGGAGTCCCGGGAACGAGTCCCGCGTCGGGCTCCCGACATGGAGCCTGCTTCTCCCTTCTTCTGTGTCTCTGCCTCTCTCTCTCTCTCTCTCTATCATGAATAAATAAATAAATAAATCTTTAAAAAAAAAAAAAAAACAGTAAACAATTTACCCTTAATGCAAGAGAAAACATAGTACCAATACAGGTGAAGGGTATTTTGGAAGATCTGAAGATTGGAAAATGTGGAAAATGAGGTACTTTTTATCTGATTCCTCCCAATTTTTCAATAAATTACAAGACAAGATCGTTGACTGAGGAGAAATTGCAGATTTAAGGAGAGAGGTACGAAAAGTCACTGCAGAGAGGGCTCATTCAGTGTACTAAATGATTTTACTATCTCAGAGAAAAGGTTATAAATACTTTAATAATTACAGTTACCTTTAGTCACATTAAAGTGGCAACACCTTAAATGAACATCAACAGAGGGTCAACTGAATAAACTATAGAATATAAACTCAGTGGAGGGATCCCTGGGTGGCGCAGAGGTTTGGCGCCTGCCTTTGGCCCAGGGCG
This sequence comes from Canis lupus baileyi, assembly GCF_048164855.1. Classification (NCBI taxonomy): domain Eukaryota; kingdom Metazoa; phylum Chordata; class Mammalia; order Carnivora; family Canidae; genus Canis; species Canis lupus. The sequence continues at coordinate 22,045,856 of NC_132847.1, read as the reverse complement.
CGATCCTGGAGATCCGGGATCGAATCCCACGTCAGGCTCCCGGTGCATGGAGCCTGCTTCTCCCTCTGCCTGTGTCTCTGCCTCTCTCTCTCTCACTGTGTGCCTATCATGAAAAAATAAAAAAACATTTTTAAAAAAATAAAATAAAATAAACTCAGTGGATTAGTAATTAATTTTATTAAGACCAATGTAATAAAAGCATGTATATATATTAATATATGCACAGTATGTTACTAAAAATTTGACTCACACAATAGTATAAAGTGCTACTGGTGTTTTGAAATATTTATGTTTCAGTGTATTTATATCCACAAATGTGTTTTTATAAATATCAAAAAAAGGTCTGGGAGAAATATACAATGAACTATTAAGGGGGACTGGCAGGTAACAGAGGGAGGCAAATGAACCCAACATACATATAAAACAAGAGAAACCTATAAGCCAAAATACGTACTATAGAAAATTCTATGTCCTTTACACTTAGTAATGGTATAAACACTATAATTCAAAGATTCGTACACAAAGATTTTAAATTATGGCACATTTTAATGGAAAACCAAAAGCAATCTAAATGTAAGAAAATTATGCAACTATTTAATATGTTCATAATATGGGGTGCCTGGGTGGCTCAGTGGTTGAGCATCTGCCTTTGGCTCAGCTCATGATCCCGGGTTCCTGAGATAGGGTCCCGCATCAGGCTCCCTGCAGAGAGCCTGATTCTCCCTCTGCCTGTGTCTCTGACTCTCTCTCTGTCTCTCATGAATAAATACATAAAATCTTTAAAAAAAATGTTCATAATAGGCTACATATTTTAGGTAGAAAATATTTCAGACATACAAAAAGTATAAAGAATAAAAGCAGCACCAATATGCCAAATACTTAGGTTAAGAATTTAATTTATTCTTTAATGACATGGGACCTTATGATAATGTTAAGTGGGGAAAGAATATCAGAATACAAAATTAGGGTATGACTTTAGCTATGTAAGACTGTATGTACAGAATAAAATACATGAAAATGTTAACAGTGGTTGTCACTGGGTCCTAAGACTGTGTGGACTTTCATATCTCTTTATACTTTTTGCCAGGTTTTCTACAATAAGTCTTATCATTTTATAACCATAAAAATACTGAAGTTCACTAGCACCATTACCTTGGGATCATGAACAAATGTATTTCCTTTGGTTCCAGGAGGAAAATCGCCAGTACAAATGTATTTTAGACATTCAATGATGGTCTAAAAAAACAGAAATTTATATTAGCTTTGAGAATCAGAGAAGTTTATCATAAAATGTTAATTCGTTATAAAAACATTAACCACAGACTATAAGAGATATGTCAGAAAAAATTTGATATTATGAAACTTGTAATACAGATATGATTAGGTGTTAAAGAATAACTGCATTGAAAAGCTAATTAAAAAGGTATACTAAAATAAGAAGTTACTGTTAAAATCTTCTATTTCCAATTAAAATCCTTTAATAACAATAGCTAATGTAAAATATGGTTACCATAGCTGATAACACCATATTATATAAATGAAATTTGCTGATGGTAAAAAAATGTAAATATTCTTCCAAAAAAAGAAATAGAAGAAAAAGAGGTAATAGATGTGTTAACTGGAGAGGAGGGATCCTATGTATTTCCATACATATGCCAGTATGTATGGCATATTAAGTCACCTTAATATACCCTTTAAATATCTTAAAATTTTATATATCAATCACACTCTAATAAAGCCAAAATTTTTTAAAGTAAAATTTTAAAAAATGGCTAATGGTTACACAGGCCTTACTATGTGCCTTGTATTTTACTCACCACCCACCTTTACATACATTAACCACTTAATTTTCACATTAGTCTTAGGTTGTAGAAAACTCTTTTAACTCCATTTTATGAGAAAACTAAAGCGCTATGCCTCTGGGTCACCCTTGCCCGATCACATAGATTATATGTATTTGGATAGCTAGTATTTATAAACACTATGCACTTAATTCTATGTACACAATAAGTAACTTTTCCACACAAGCAAAAGTAGATAAAAGACTGGCATTCAATGCTCAACACGAAACCTCTTTCTGTATGTTTTTTGCTACGTTTAGTCTTCTCTGTTATACAGACAACGCCCTGCTTTTTCTCAAGCCACCCTTAAAGAGCAGACAGCCTCTTGGCTATACTTTTCTAGTACCTGCATGCCACTCCGGGGTCCAACTCAAATTTCTAAATATTCCCTGGTCCTCAAAAAGCCAAAATCAGTAAGCTGTGCTCCAATTTTCTATTCTGACTGGGTAAGAGCATCCTAACAACAGTTATCCAATGTAAGTAGGCCCCACAGCATCAGTTTCACTTTTAAGTCATTTATTTTCCCATTTATTATGCTTACACAGTCGGCATACTCAGAAACTCGTCTACGAAGTTCCTATGCCCATCGTATTTTGTAATTTTTTAAGAAATTCCTATAATGGGACAACTGCCAGGAAATGAATGCTATGTTTTGGGAGCAAGGAAAGTGTATTTAAAAAAACAAAACAAACAAACAAAAAATCAATGCAGACTACAGCTTCGTGCAGGAATGAAAACTCGCTGTAAACCTTGTCCTCCCAACAAGCCCGGACACCCTCACGAGGCTGGGACTGGTCCCCTCCCAGGGGCGCCGAGGCCCACCGTCCACACCGGGCCACGCCCAGGGCCCGGGGCGCCAGCCGCAGGCCCACACACTTCCTGGGGCCCCAAGAGCTGAGCCATAGGGACGCCTCGCCTTTCATCCTTACTACTGTTGGGCTCCCCAGACATTTTACCCTCTAGATTTCGCAAGGTGTGGCGGACGGTAAACTGAAGGCGGCTACGGAGAACTTACCGTCTTCCCCGCCCCGTTGGGTCCAACCAAAATTGTGAGGGGGCTGAAAAAAGTGATAATTTGCTTATCTTTGTCCTCTATTCCAAAACTCCGCACGCCCAAAATGCTCATCTTTTCGATCCGGGACATGTTTGCAAATGGTTCTTTTCTCAACACGGGGGGACCTCGGGACCTAGAGGCGCGGCCCACCGAGACTTAGGGGTGAAGCCGGAGCACGACGAGCCGGGCTGTGGGGACTTGCGAGTCTCCGAACTGGGAGGCTCCAGGGAGGAGCGAAGGCTCTGGCTGGAACGCTTCCTCCCACACCGGCTTCCTTCCCGCTTGACTGGCGAGGGAGGGGGCGGGGGCGGGGGCCGGGCCGGGGGTGCCCGCGTAGACGCAAAAGACAGACCCTCGGGACCCCGCACAAGGGAGCACTCACGGATTCCCGCCGCGGCCGGCCCGCGGGTCACGTGCGACGCCACGACAGGCGTGCATTTACGCTGCAGGCCCGGGGCACGCCGGGAAGTCGGAGGCTCGCGGTGCGCGCGCAGCTCTGGCTTCCGGGAACGGGTCTGCCCTGAGGGTGTGCTGGTGGCCGCGCGGTGCTCAACGCTCCCGGGCAGCCTTAATGAGCGCTAGCTGTGAGGACGGCGAACCTTTGTGACAAACGGCGGTTATCATAGTACGATTCTGGAACCCCTGGAATGGAAGGGAGTGCGGTGTCGGCTAATGTCAAAACTATCTTCTGACCCTGTTCGGTTTGTTTCGCTAATGTACGCATCTGACGTATGGTGACGCCATCGCACTGATGGCTAATAGGATGCGTGCTCGTGTATTTCTTGTGCTTAAAAAAAGAATCTCAATTTTAATTTTCAATTGAGTAAATATTGACAGTTGTAACTCACATCAAACCTCTTTGGGAATCCTGAATAATTTTTAAGAGTGTAGGAGTTTAAGACCAAAGGTTTGAGGGACGCCTGGGTGGCTCAGCGGTTGAGCATCTGCCTTTGGCTCAGGTCGGAATCCGGGTGCTGAGATCGCGCCCCGCATCAGGCTCCCTGCATGGAGCCTGCTTCTCCCTCTGCCGGTGTCTCTGCCTCTCTCTGTGTGTTTCTCATGAATGAATAATTTAAAAAAAAATCGCAAGATCTACCCTCTTAGCAAAATTTTAAGTATATGATATAGTATTGTTATGCACTATAGTATGGTTAACTACAGGCATTATGGTACACGATGTTTCATAATTCATCTTGCATAACTCAGTCTCTTAAAGGTGTCTCTTCTTATAGTGGTACTTAGAGGAATGGATTTCCTTCACATCATATTTGCAAGTATTTTATAGTTTTATAACAGCATTTGGCTTTTGATCTACAACAGCAGTTCTCAAACTTTTGGTCTTTTTTTTTAAGGTTTTATTTATTTATTTTTTTAAATATATTTTTTTAATTTTTATTTATTTATGATAGTCACACAGAGAGAGAGAGAGAGAGAGAGGCAGAGACACAGGCAGAGGGAGAAGCAGGCTCCATGCACTGGGAGCCTGATGTGGGATTCGATCCCGGGTCTCCAGGATCGCGCCCTGGGCCAAAGGCAGGCGCCAAACTGCTGCGCCACCCAGGGATCCCAAGATTTTATTTATTTATTCATGAGAGACACAGAGAGAGAGAGGCAGAGACACAGGCAGAGGGAGAAGCAGGCCCCCTGCCAGGAGCCCCATGCAGGACTCCATGCTGGGACGGCAGGATCAGGTCCTGAGCCAAAGGCAGAGGCTCAACCATTGAGCCACCCAGGGGTCCCAGTGATAAGTGTTCTTATCACAAAAAAATTAAAAATAAGGAAAGTGGGAGGAAATTTTTCAAGTAATGGATAAACCAATGGCATTGACTGTAGTGATGGTTTCACTGGTGTATATTTACCTTGGAAGTCAACAAGTTGTATGTATTACATATGTCCACCATTTTATATAGTAAAAATTTTTAAGTAAAATAAGGGGAACAAAAAAAATGACTGAATATTGCTTTTTGGAACCCAATTTACAGACGGCTATCACATGCAAGAACCTATAGAAAAAATACAGCTATTACAAAACAGTAGTGGAAGACATAAAAATCAAAGCAAAAACTTTCGATTATTGATCCAGAAAAATGTAGAAAATGCTCTCCACTTAAAATCAGTCATTTGCAGGACTTAATACATAAACTAAAAAATTCAAGTCAAAGGATGCAAGTGAGGAAAGCCAGTGAGTACTCTCTTGATGTACCAAGAAAGAAACAGGAAAGCATCAAAAATCATATATTTTAAGTAACTAATGGAACACAGCAGATTGAAATTATACAGTAGTGCTTTATGTAACAAGCTAAATGTAATTTTAAAAATGAGAAAAGATAAGAGCCCATTTTAAAAGTCAGTTTATTTAAATATTATTTACATACAGTAAATGTCTCCCTTTTACAGAGTACAGTTCCATGACTTTTGACAAATGTAAATAGTTGTAAACCAGCAAGGCCATTTTTTTTCTGCACAGCATTTGCATTGCTTAGATACTTGGATATCAATAGGAAGAAAAAAAGCAAATCTGTATCTACAAATTACCACTCTAAGTTTCAGGTGGATGAAGATCTATATTTTTCTGGCAGCAATAAGAGTAGAGCCCAAAAATGTAATTATACACACTTTTATTTAAAAAAAAAGATTTTATTTATTCATAAGAGACACAGAGAGGCAGGCTCCCTGTAGGGAGCCTGATGCTGGACTCAATCCCAGGATCTCAGGACCCCAGGACCACGACTTGAGCCAAAGCCAGACGCTCAACCACTCAGCCACCCAGGTGCCCCTTACCCACACTTTTTTTTTAAAGATTGTATTTATTCATGAGAGACACACACAGAGAGGCAGAGACACAGGCAGAGGGAGAAGCAGGCTCCATGAAGGGAGCCGGATGTGGGACTTGATCCCAGGACTCCAGCATCACACCCTGAGCCAAGGCAGACGCTCAACCACTGAGCCGCCCAGGTGTCCCGACCCACACTTAAAAAAATTTTTTTTAAAGATTTTATTTATTCATGAGAGACACAGAGAGAGAGACAGAGACAGAGACACAGGCAGAGGGAGAAGCAGGCTCCACGCAGGGAGCCCAATGTGGGACTCGATCCCGGGACTCCAGGATCACGGCCGGGCTGAAGGCGGCGCTAAACCGCTGAACCACCCGGGCTGCCCCCGACCCACACTTTTATATGAGAATTTTTGTGATGCCTGAGCGTCTGCTTTTGGCTCAGGGTGTGATCCTGGGATCCGGGATCAAGCACCACCTTGGACTCCTTATGGGGAGCCTTCTTCTCCCTCTGCCTATGTCTCTGCCTCTCTCTGTGTCTCTCATGAATAAATCTTTTTTTTTTAAAAAGGAATTTTATGACTCAACATAAGAAATTAGCAATGATTGAGACAACCAGTCTTTTTATATGTCTCCTGCTGTGATTTTTTTTCAAATGTAGCTGACTCACCATGCACATTAGTTTCACGTGTACAATATATTGATTCAACAAATTTATACAGTATGCTAGGCTCACCGAAAGTGTAGCTACCACGTGTTGCCATGCAACCTATGACAATACCCTTGACTATATGCTTCTGTGATCTTGGCATGAAGTACCAAATATCTCCTATGCAGTTTGGTTTTTAAAAATTAACTTGAATCTAATCTTTTTTAAAAAATTATTTATTCATGAGAGGCAGAGGGAGAAGCAGGCTCTATGCAGGGACTCCGACCCGAGACTCGATTCCAGGTCTCCAGAATCACACCCTGGGCCAAAGGTGGCGCTAAATTGCTGAGCCACCCAGGCTACCCAACTTGAACCTGATCTAATCACACTTTTACACTTAGCCTCAGGCATTAGGATTAGGTTACTAATTCCACAAGGACAGAAAAGACAAATCTGGAAGGAAGGGTGTGTTATAAGACACTGGTCCAGGTTCTCAGGTCAGTATCATTAAAAGAAGGACTGCTGCAGATTTTAAAAGAGTTTTTAGAAAATATTTATTTAAAAAATATTTATTTTATAGAGAAAGGGAGAGAGAGGAGCAGCCGAGGGAGAGTGAGAGAGAGTACTAAGCAGACTCTGCACTGAGTACAGAGTCCAATGTGGGGCTCAAACTCACACCCCTGAGATCATGACCTGAGCTGCCCCTAAAAGACTTAAAAAAAAAAAAAAAAGCAACACATGGTCCTGGGGTGGATTCTTGTTTGTGCATAGAAATGTGAAGGGAATTTGGGGGATACAAAGGGAAATTTGAATGCAGTCCAGAAATTACATGCTAGAAAATTATCATTGTTAATTTCATTATATTTGATGCGACATTATCTTGCTGTGTAAGAAAATGATTCTTTTTTGAGATATATATGAAGTGTTGATAATGGAGCATCATGCTTTTCTGTAATTTACTTTAAAATACTTAAGGAGGGATCCCTGGGTGGTGCAGCGGTTTGGCGCCTGCCTTTGGCCCAGGGCGCGATCCTGGAGACCCGGGATTGAATCCCACGTCGGGCTCCTGGTGCATGGAGCCTGCTTCTCCCTCTGCTTGTGTCTCTGCCTCTCTCTCTCTCTCTGTGTGTGACTATCATAAATAAATAAAAATTAAAATAAAATAAAATACTTAAGGAGAAAACAGCAAGCTGAAGAAAAAAGTTTACAAGATAAAGTAGCCAGATTCTATTACAAAAAATTCAACTTTGTTAACAGTTTTATAGGAAACTATAAGACTAAGAGAACATATAGGAAACTATAAGACTAAGAGAACAAACTAAAGGAAGGGGGTAGAAATGAATTTCGATAAAAATGATTAATCCCTAAAATAAAAAAAAACTGAAAGAGCAAACCAATCCAATTCCTATTTCTCAGTAAACTATTACTGGAAAATGTTTTCTTTTTCTCTTTTTTTTGAAAATGTTTTATTTTTCTTATATCATAATTAGTGAAATGAAAAAAAAACTTCTATGAGTTATTTTATACTTACTAGTGAATCTCGTTTTCTTTGTAGTACTTTCTGACACATTCTTTTTCTGATATTGATGTTGATACATTAGCTTTCTTTTGATTAGTGTTTATCTAGTATATCTTTCTATCCCTTGATTTTCCATCTTCTAATGTCATTTTGCATGAAGTATATCTCTTGAAAATAGCTGACAGATGATTTTGGGTATAATTTCATAGTGTCTACCTTTTAATAGGTGAGTTTAATCTTTTCAATTACCATGATTCATGATAAATTTGGATGTATTTCTCATATCTCTTTCAATGCTTTTCTTTGCTTCTTTTTCTCCTTTCCTGGTTTCTGGATTGACTAAACTTTTTTTATGCCCTTGTTGTGTTCTACTGATTTGGAAGTTGTACATTCTATTCCTGTTCTTTTAGTGGTTCTTCTTAAATTTTTCATATGCCTATTTTAAAGTCTAAAGTTAATACCTTTAGGAAACTTTTAAACAGTACAACAACAGTAATATATACCAACTTTGATCATTGTATCTTCCACATTATCATTGTTTAGTATTTTTGTTCCTCATTGTCTTAAAATCCCCTAAGTAAGTTATTTTTTGACCAGCATTAATTTATTTAGGTTTACCACTATTTGTCAGTCTCTTTGATAACCACGGCTTCTTGCATCACACCTTTCATGGGAGGTCATTTCACTTATCACATCAGCAAAACTGTTTAACCCTAGTGCTGAAGAGCCTTCAAGGAAAGAAATCTATCCCACAGTGCTGATAACCATGATTAAACAGTTATATTAGTGCAAGTGCTTTGTAAGTTGTAAAACACTAAAAATGCAAGGGATTTATTTTATTTCCATTTAATATTTTCAGAGGGGTGATCTGGTAAAATGTAACAAGAGCTGTAAAAATGTTCACACAAGTTTCTTAGCATAAGGAAATATTTTTTTAAATTATGCAAAGAGCTTTCTTAGCATTATTTATAGTTGTGAAAGACTAGAAACAATCCAATCAGTGAAGTAAACAATAGATACAATTTCATCTAATAGCAGATAACCTTGAAAATAATAAGTAGGGATCCCTGGGTGGCGCAGCGGTTTAGCGCCTGCCTTTGGCCCAGGGCGCGATCCTGGAGACCCGGGATCAAATCCCACGTCGGGCTCCCGGTGCATGGAGCCTGCTTCTCCCTCTGCCTATGTCTCTGCCTCTCTCTCTCTCTCTCTCTGTGTGACTGTCATAAATAAATAAAAATTTAAAAAAAGAAAATAATAAGTAGATACATGAAAGAGAGGTATTAATAAGCAAAAAAGATAAACACAAGCTGCACATACTCATTGATTACAAGTCTATGAAGTTATCCATGCATTAATAAAGATTGGAAGAAGTCATAAAAAAACTCAGTTGCCATGCTGAGGGGAGGAAGTTCTGTGTTTCTCTTCCCGTAATGTTATTTATTCAATAAAAAGAATTATTTTAAAGATATTGAAAGCATGAAGGTTAAAATACGGTAAAAAAAAAAAAAAAAGAGATGCTATCATTTTACCTTTAGTCACCACAAAAAATTTGTGGCATCATGCCCAGTCGATTGATTAGAATCAGTTCATAGAAAAGTCATTTGACCTTAAATGACTACACAGTTAGTAAAAAAACCACAGTTATCAGTTTTTTAAAAACACGTTGCCAATTTGGAAGCCACTAATAGAGATAAAGGTTTTTGGGCAAAAGTTTGGATGTTACCCATGAATACAACTTTTCAACACTATTCAAAATCCTTTTGCATAATTACTAGTAATTCTTAAAAATTCCAAGTACTGATTGCTAATTTTCTATTCTCCTAAAATAATGTGGGTTTTAAAAAAATGCCAGGTAGTTCACACTGACTTGGTCTCTACAGCTGAGCCTTAAAGTTTTGCTTTATCTTTTTTTCCAGGAGTGTGCCAAAGATTTTTTTAAAATTACTTCATGCTCCCAGCCTCAGGGAATAGACTCCTTGAGTTTCCACAGTATTCATATTAATTTGTTCAGCTAACACAACATGACTGCGTATTCATTCAGTTATTTTTTTCAACAAACATTGAATGCCTACAATAATAGGCCAGTCCTTGAAGACAAAAAGGTCAATTAAATAAACTCTTTCTACTCAAGGAGCTCAGTCTAGTAAAAAGGTCCTGAAGTGGGACGCTTGGGTGGCTCAGGGGTTTAGCGCCTGTCCTTCGGCCTGGGTCTCTGCCTCTCTCTCTCTGTGTGTCTCTCATGAATAAATAAAGTCTTAAAAAAAATAAATAAAAGGTCCTGAAGTGCATGACATCTACAGAATGCAGTCTTTTTAATAATCATAATAGTAAAAACAATCATTAACTTCTTTCAACTTGCAATGTTTTGTTTAATAAGCTTTTATTTCAAATAGTTTTAGAGTTGCAGAAGTCGCAACAATGTTATAGAGAGTTCCTGTGTACCCTGCACCCAATTTTCTCTATCGTTTATATTACTATATATTATATTTGTCACAACTGTGGAACCAACAATTGGCACATTACTAGGCTCCACTGTTTTTTGGAATCTCCTTAGTTTTATCTACCATCCTTTTCCTGTTCCTGGATTTCACCCAGGACACCACATTACATTTAGTCACCATGCTTGGACTCCTCTGGGTTGTGACAGTTTCTCAGACATTGCTTCTTTTTGATGACCTTGACGGTTTTAAGGAGTATTGCCTGGCTATTCTGTCCCTCTGGGGTATTTGGATATGTATAATGTTTTTCTCATGGTTAGATAGAGGCTATCGGGTTGGCGGGGAATACCACAGAGATAAAATGCCATTCTCATCACATTATATTAAGACTAGTTGCTACTAATGTGACTTATCACTATTGATGTTGATGTTGGTCACCTGGCTGAAGTTTGCCAGATTTCTCCACTGCAAAGTTCCTCTTCTTACAATCTCTTTTCCATATCGTATTATTTAAAATGTATTCCTTACTTCAGGAGGATGATGCACACCTTTTGTGAGAGTGGAATATCAACAAAAATTATTTGGAAAAAAAAACTAAAAAAAAAATTTATTTGGAGTTCCCTCCTGCACAGTAGATTAAAATAATTAACTTTTGTATGCAGTTTTACATTAATAAAGTTCTTTCAAATATTATTTTATAGTCTTTGCTATAAGAGAGTTTAAAGTCAGGTTTGGGAGATCAGTTTCACAGAGCAAAAGTTCAAAAATTATGACAAGCAACATAATTTTGGACATCCATGTTCATAGTAGCATTGTTCACAGTAGACAAAAGATGGAAGCAACCCAAATGTCCATTGACAGGTAAATGAATAAACAAAATGTGGTATATTCATACAGTGGAGTATTGCTCTGCCCTAAAAAGGAAGGAAATTGTCAAATGCTACAATGTGGATGAATCTTGAAGATATCTTAAGTGAAATAAGTCAGTCACCAAAAGACAAATGCCATATGATTCCATTTATATGTTGCCTAGAGGAGTCACATTTGTAGAGACACAAAGTAGAAGCATGGTTGCCAGGGGCTGGCAACATCCATTAAACAGATGTAGAGTTTCAATTTTGCAAGATGAAAGGAGTTCTGGAGATGGATTGTACAACATTGTAAGTGTACTTAACACTACTGAACTATACACTTAAAGTGATTAAGAAGTTAAATTTTATGTGTATTTTACCATAACAAAATATTTTAGGAGAAATATTATTTTGAATAGAAGACATTTTTCAGTAACTAGCCCTCCAACTTGACCTTGTACTGTAAATCATAGGCTGCACAACGGTACACTATAAGTTTTTAAAAATATGAATTGCCAGCATTTAAAAATCAATAGGTTATATATAATAATTGGGGTTTCTGACTTCTTTATAAAATGGGATGATTCAGCTACAGAAGTCCAAGGGTGTTACATGGAAACAATCAGTGGAAGCTGAATAGCATCTGCCACCTTTAGACAGGTCACATATGCTGCAGTTCACTGTAGCCTTACCGCCTTGTTGTATTACACCTGTGTATTCCATTGATTTGCACAGTCAGCTAGCAACTTGAGTGGGGTAAAGCCTATTTCCAGCCTCAGAGAGAACCAATCCGTATATCCCACACCCCTGGCAACATGTTCAAGGGTGAACATGTGGTCCTTTGTCATAAGGAAGGGGAATTCCAGGACTTTTTTTTTTTAAAGATTTATTTATTTACTTACTTATGACAGAGAGAGAGACAGGAGGAGGGAGAAGCAGGCTCCATGCCAGGAGCCCGACGTGGGACTTGATCCCGGGACTCCAGGATCGCGCCCTGGGCCAAAGGCAGGCGCTAAACCGCTGAGCCACCCAGGGATCCCCGAATTCCAGGACTTTTGATTGAGCAATCAGAATAGTACAATTTGCCTTCTCCTGCTGCTCAGAAACAGGATACATACAGATCCAGGAGATCTGACATCATCTTGGGACCATAGTGGGAGAGCTGCCTGACAAGGGAGCCGAGGAAGAATCACCAAGGAGCCTCTCTCCTGGACCATTTGGTTGTATGATCTAACAATTCCCTGTTTGACTTCAGTCTGGATTAGATTTGGGGTCACTGGCAACAGGAAGGGTCCTAACCTAGTCTCTGGTGAACTTGGCCCTGCTAAGTTTTGATGATCTCTAATCACCATCTTTCCACCTGTATTTTACATTCCTCTTAAGAAAGATCAGTCTAGCAACAATAGTGATAGAAGTTAGTCAACCTGAAAAAAAGATATTCCCAATATTTATACATTCTGGTATAAAATTTAATGCATCATACTTCTCCTTTTTACACACATTTTTTAAGAGGAAATTCAGTCTTCTGATTTTAAGAAATGCAAATGTGAGGTAATGATGTATCAACCCAAAGATTTTCTTTGTAATAGAAAATGTTTTTAAAGGGGGGAAAATAGGGATTTTTATTATTATTAAAAGATAAAGGCAAAATTATTTTTTAAGATACAAGGCATTGGAAACAATTCATATTACGATACGCCATTATTGGGCATTCTCTATCTGATTGTTAGAAATTATTCATTTCCTCAAAGATAGAGAATAAATTGGTTGAGGATGCAATCTTGTACTATGCACTTTCTTTGCCCAAGGCAAACACTGAACATTTCAGAGCTATGAGAATGCTTCTGAATTTGAGTTTGCTAGCTCTTGGGGCTGCCTATGTTTCTGCCTTTGCTGTAGAAAATCCCATGAATAGACTGGTGGCAGAGACCTTGACACTGCTCTCCACTCATCGAACTTGGCTGATAGGCGATGGGGTAATTTTCTTTTTGATTCCTACAGTCTTTAAAATGCATGGGTAATTGGTGGTGGTGGCTAGTTTTTAAAGATCCATTATCAATAATGAAGTAATGAGTGTTAATAATATATAATGGGTAACCATGTTACTCAGAAGAATTATATTAAAAGTTATGAACCTTACAATACATTAAAAATGAATGTTGTTTCCTTTCTTTTTCAGAACCTGATGATTCCTACTCCTGAAAATAAAAATGTAAGTTAAATTATGATTTGATAAAATGATTACATGAATCAGTTTCATATTTTAAGCTATAAAGTATCAGTTAACATTGGGATGATTTAATTTTATCTATTTTGTTTTTATGTGTGCGGATGTAAATTATGTGCTTATGAATATTAGGAATGGTGTTAGGAATGGCTCTACAATATTAAGTAGAATCCATTAAGCAAGTGGATCAGGCCCTTTTTTGATGTTGTCAGTTCTCCATCTCAAAGAGCCTCGTGTCAGGCATTCTTTCCAAAAGAATTCCATATTGGGTCAGAGATACTTCCTAGGCTCCATTCACCTCTGTCGTTGGCTTTCCTCACTTCAACGTTTTTCTGAAAGTACTAGCAACTTGGGGTTATATTTTTAGAATTATGGTCAGTAGACATGAAAATATACAGTGAAGTCCTATATTAATAGTCACTTCCACATATTTAAATGATTTTTAACTCTAATGGAATCATATACATCTGGAGTATGTCATGGTCATATTAAAATGTTAAAAATGTGATATCATTAGTCTAAATAGAATAAAATTACCAGCTAGAACTATACGAGGAAATTCTGAGGTGAGGTAAATCAGTAAGGCAGTTGTATTATACCTCGTAAGCATTTATTTTTCATTAATCATTTCATTTATATCATTTGTAACACTTCTCAGTAATTATATAAACATCATTTACTTATGGTAATTATAGCTTAGTATAAGGTGGTTTCCCACCTGGAAAAGACACAAGTAAAAACCTCTTGGGAGAAGGGAACTTGTGTAAACCCCACAAAACAAAGTCTAACTTTTTGGACCAAATTTTTATGCCTTGTTTTGATGAATTATATTTTTTAAAATCTTCCTCATTTAGCACCAACTGTGCATTAAAGAAGTTTTTCAGGGTATAGACACATTGAAGAACCAAACTGCCCACGGGGAGGCTGTGGATAAACTATTCCAAAACTTGTCTTTAATAAAAGAACACATAGAGCGCCAAAAAGTAAGTTAAAGACATTTGGCAAAAACCTAAGTATATTTGTCTGACTCTGCCTGTTTTTTTTTTTTTTTTTTACAAGAATTGACAGTTTCCTACAATATCTCCTCTGTTCTTTTAACAGAAAAGGTGTGCAGGAGAAAGATGGAGAGTGACAAAGTTCCTAGACTACCTGCAAGTATTTCTTGGTGTAATAAACACCGAGTGGACACCGGAAAGTTGAGAACAAACCGGCTTATTGTAGTGGAAGATTTTGGAGAAGAATGGTTTTTTGGCGATGAGAATGAGGGCCAACCAACAGTAGGGACTTAATGGCCAGTATAACTAAGCTTCAGAGACAAAGTAAATATTTCAGGCATCCTACTACTTTATCACTTCACACAGATGAAATATATTTGAGATATATTTCAGGTATCACATCATTGAAGTATTTTCCTCCAGTTTGCTGCAGGCAAAATAAATATGTATTTTAATCTTATTTAACACAGCGTTCTATAAAATGTCTGTTAACTTAATATTTATTTATGAAATGCTTAAGAATTTGATAAATTAATATTTATATCAGATTAGGCTATGTTCCAATAAAACAAAAATAAACGGCTCTGATTCAGTTCGTTGCTAGCCTCTATGCTACTCCTTTTTTTTTTTTTCTTCAAGATTTACTTATTTATTTGAGAGAGAGCATGGGGTAGGGGGCAAAGGAAGAGAATATCCAAGCAGACTCTCCCTTAGCAAGGAGCCTGACACAGGGCTCTACCTCAAGACCCAGACACAGGCCTCGATCTCAATGACCCATGAGATCGGGACCCGAGTTGAAACCAAGAGTCAGACACTTAACCAACTGAACTACCCAGATGCCCCATCCTACTCTTGAAGTGAGCACAGTCTGTGTGAAAACATGCTGGGTTTGGAGGGAGAGCCTGCATCTGTGCTGGCTGAACATTCCCGTCTTCCTGGTAATGGAAGCCACAGAGTTGCTAGGCATACTGCAGGTGGAAGTGACCCAGCAGGCCCTAGTGGGCATGTGGGTATAGGAACATGGGCATGGACTGAGCATGGTTTCCTCACCACAGTATACCTGAACCGGGGAGGGCGTGGGTTAAATGGTAAGTGATGAAAGAATGAATGAATGAATGAATGAACTTTCCAGGGCTGCCCATAGAATTAAAATGACTTTCAAGGATTTTCCTAGGAGGAGAATATGTAAAAATCTGTAACTAGGTCTCTTCCTAGCCAGTGAGAAGAATCTGGCAGGTCAATCCTATTGCCAGTTCAGGGAAGGAGGCAGAAACCCTCTTGGTGGGGCCCAGAGCACCGCGGCCTGGGACAGTACTTCCTCATCTCACCTAAAGTAACAAAAGGTGCAGAGAGACTAGGTTCTGGTGGCTCAGTGGTTGAGTACCTGCCTTTGGTTCAGGCCATGATCCCAGAGTCCTGGGGATCGAGTCCCACATCAGGCTTCCTACTTGGAGCCTGCTTCTCCCTCTGCCTATGTCTCTGCCTCTCTCTGTGTGTCTCTTATGAATAAAAATAATAATAATAAGACTGGTTTCTAAAGGGTCCCATCATCCTGTATTCCCAGGGGGTAGAGCAGCAGCACTCTGGCTGCTTATGACGATCAGTACCGTAACTGAAGGTTCTTCTGTTTGAGGAAATTTCTCAAGGATCCAGAATATGTGTTCTTTAAAATGTATCTTAATACCAAAATAGAACTAAAGGAGAGATCCAAGAAAAATATTCAACTATGCTATTGACTCCTTCATTCATTTACTGGTCACAGGGTCTACACTGTGTGCTGGGATACAGTTGCAAGCATAGGCTGGCACTCCTTACCAATGGGTGCCATTACCCAGGGGAATTATCTGCATGGATTGTGTGGGTTACACTTGGCTGTTTCTGGGAAACAATCACTGTTTCTGGGCATAGGAGAGGGGACAGAGCAGGCAGGCATAGAGTCTCGGGTTGGAGAATGCAAGTCCCTCTGTGTAAGAAGACACGTTTTCCTTCCAACACAAACCCAGGCATAGTGGTTAATGCTCTGCTGTGGCCCAGACCCCACCCCCAACTGTGTATCTACCAGGCCTCGAGAGTCAGAGCCAAGCTGATGAAAAGGAAGATGGGTCAGCACAGCCCCATGCTGACTGTTCTAAACACTGTCAGGAAACAGGAAACTTGATTTGTGAAGA
Source organism: Canis lupus baileyi (assembly GCF_048164855.1). NCBI lineage: Eukaryota > Metazoa > Chordata > Mammalia > Carnivora > Canidae > Canis > Canis lupus. The sequence goes on along the minus strand of NC_132847.1, from coordinate 22,029,341 downwards.
GACTGAATGTCAATTTAATTCAATTCAGCAAATATTTACTGAACTCCCATCTGGTCTAGGACTGTTCTAGGGACTAGGATCCACCAGTGAATGGAACAGATAACATTCCCTTCCCTTACAGACTTACATTCTCTCTCTGGACCTATGAAGGTCCAGTACAGTGCAGGTGGGTTTAAGGCTAGAAGAGCCTATCTGAAATCCCACTTGTGAACGCTTACCAACCTACCAGAGCTCAGAGAAACTAAAAGGAATCACCACTGTATGCAATCAACCCAAATGGGACTTCTTAGATGTACCAATGGTTTTTAAGGCAGAAACTATGCTCCTCAAGCTGATTTTACTTTCCTTTTATTTCAGAAGCAAAGCCATCCTGATGGCCCCTAGCAAGTCACATCAACTGGCCCCTAGCTCAGGCCTGATGACTGTGGGGCTCCAGAACCCAGAGCACCCAGGGAGAGAAGGAATCGGCAGCCTCCAGGTTGTAAGACTATTTTCCAGAGCCTTGCTTTTCCTCTCAAAAGCTTATCCCAACAATGAAGCATCCCTTCACTCTATCTTAGTAATATCACTCTTACTGTCCAGTGAGAGGAGCTAGTGTGAGCTAATAGGCTGAGTTTTGGAGGGACACTGAGGACCTTCCCAGAGGACACCTTGACATAATATGTCCAAAACCAAAGTCAGCTTTTGTCAGCCATCCTCATCCCCTGAAACCTGCCACTGCTTCTCCTCTGTGTCTTTCTTTCCCCTCTTCCTCTGAGGTCCCTTATTTTGGCTAATGTAACCACAACTATTTCACCATCACCTTTCTGGATGACCCCCTCACTAAATTTAACCCACTGTGCCCTCCATCCACCATTCAGCCTCTGACATGTCACTCCTATTCCACCTCTGTGTCCCCACTCCTCCAGTGGAGGCTGTGATCTCTCAGCTAGACTGAGTCAGCACTACTCTCTGTTTCAGGCTCTCCTCACGCCTTGTCGAGTCAGGGCTGTGGGTAAAGTACACTCATGTCCACATGTCCCAAGGCACAAAAACCTCTGATCCACTTGAGACATCTCTGTGCATATCAGTCAGGCTCACTGTCTCAGGTCTAGCCGCCTTCACAGGGCATACCTCTGCCTCCTCCAAACCCTGCCATAGAGAAATGCAGGCATCTCTCACTTAACATTGTTTATAAGAAAACACTAACTAGGAGCCTCGTTCCCATTATTTTAAGTGGAAAAACTTTTACTGCATTACATCTCAATCCAAAATCAACCAACTTTCCAAAACACAAAGCAGTAAAATGCCTGAATATAAGCAACATGTTAACATATTAGGTTGCAAAATATTTTTAAATTTATTTTTTGTATTTCATTATTTAATGAACTGTGGCAAAATATTTAAAACACTACTTCCTGACCATCAAACCATTAATATGGCTGCTTTGTTTATATAATACACTACATGTCTCCTTGGTTGACTGTCAGAGCCTTTCCAATGACCTTTTGTGAACCTTAATATGGAAAGAAAGTAAAGACTTTCTCTGTTGAGCTCGCTACCACCACTTTACTCAAAAATGCATCCACTTTGGGGGAATAAGTATAACATCTTTCCTACATAAATACTGGTAAAACAAAACAAAACAAAAAACCCAAAAAACAAAAAACCAAAAAAAAAAAAAAAACCCCACTGTGTTGAAGGACACACATTCTATGAAGAAATGTTCCACGTGGAAAGCCTTCCGTAGAGCATGCTAGTCTTATTCTTTCCAGAATACCTCTGAGAATGTTCACACTGCCATGTGTGCCTCACGCTGCCCACGCTGCCTCAGTACATCTGTCTTTTCCCAAGCAGAAAATGTGTAACTTTCTGCCCCCTCTTTCATTCCCTGCCAACCATCAGAATTAGTTGCCCCTTCTCAGTGCCCTGCGTGACTTTGAACATTCCTTTGCCGGAGCTCTTGCTTTTACATTACAGCATTATCAGATCCATCTGATATATCTCTGTATGTATAGCAGTCAGAATAGTCTAGGTGATGCTGCAGTAACAAATCATCCCTGAATCCCAGGGGCTGTATACAACAAAAGTTTGCTTCTAAATTACACAGTCTTCTGTGGGTGTGGCTCTGGGCAACCTTCCAGAGCAATTGTCTTCTGTGTGTTGGTTCAGCAGTTCCAGGATACTTCCATCTTGTTGGTATGGAGACTCCATATCAACAACTGCCTTTGCAATTCCCTTGGTAGAGAGCAAGAGCAATGAAGAATCACACATAAATTCTTAAGTATTTCACATCATATTGGTTAGTGCAAGTCACACTGCCAAGAGTAACTTCAAGAGCCAAGGAAAATACAGTTCTCCCATGTGCCAAGAAAAAGAAAAGTCAGAGGCAGTGGAAAGGGCGACTGGATGGCTCAGTCAGTTAAGTTTCTGACTCTTTGTTTCAGCTCAGGTCATGATCTCAGGGTTTTGAGATGGAGCCCCATTACCTGCTCAGCACTCAGCGGGGAATCTGCTTGAAGATTATCTCCCCCTCCCTTTGCCTATACCCCTACTCAGGTGAGTGCTCTTTCTTTCAAATAAATAAATAAATAAATAAATAAATAAATAAATAAATAAATAAATATTTTTTTCTAAGAAAGAAATACTGGAGAGTAGCACTAATATTTAACACAATAGATCCTCAACAAATGTTCACAATGTTGCAGTGTTATGCTGAGGAAGGGGAGTAATGTAAACTACCATTTACTTATCTCCTTAAATGGGTTAGGACTTCACTAGACACTTTATATCACTATCTCAGTTAATTCTCATCACAAGCCAATGAGAGGCAGTAGTATTCCTTCTTTATGATATGAAATCAAAGGCTCAGAGAGTTTAAATTACCAGCCAAGGTCACACAGCTAATAGGTTATAGGGCTGAGATTCAAACCCATGCTGACACATCATTATCACTCAAAGTCCACAGTTTACATTAGGATTCACTCTTGATGTTGTACCTTCTATGGGCTTTGCCAAATGTATAATAACATATATCTGCCACTATGGCATCACACAGAATAGTTTAACTTCCCTAAAAATCCTCTGCATTGTGTTTCTTCATCCTTCCCTCCTTTCTAATCCCTGGCAACCACTAATATTTTCACTGTTTCTAAAGTTTTGCCTTTTCGAAATATCCTATCGTTGGAATCATATAATGTATAGCCCTTTCAGATTGGCTTCTTTCACTTGGTAATATCTATTAAAGGTTCTTCTGGGTCTTCTCATTGTTTGATAGCTCATTTCTTTTTAATGCTGAATAATATCCCATCATCTGTATGTTCCACAATTTATTTTTCCATTCACTTACTGAGGGATATCTTGGTTGTTTCCAGGTTTCAGCAGTTATAAGTAGAGTTGCCATAAACATCTATGTGCAGATTTTTGTGTGGATATATTTTCAACTCTTTTGTGTAAATACCAAAGAGAGTGATTGTTGGATTGTTTGGTAAGAATATGTTTAGTTTCTATTAGAAACTGCCAAACTGTCTTCCAAAGTGGCTGCAACTACTTTGCATTCCCATCAGCAGTGAATGAGAGTCCCTATTCCTTCACATCCTTGCCAGCATTTGGTGTTGTCAGTGTTTTGGATTTTGGCCAAACAGGTGCATAGTGATGTCTCATTTTTATTTACAATTCCACAATAATATGTGACATTGGGCATCTTTTCATATGCTTATTTACTATATACATATAGTAAATATAAAGAGAAGATATATATAAAAGATATGTAGAGAGAAGATATATACACACACACAGAGAGAGAGAGAGAGAGATGTCTGTTCATGTTTTTTGCCCATTTTAAAATCAGCCAAAATCACTTTAGGAGGGATTAAAAACTGAAAGAATGTATTACCAGTAAGCTCTCACTAAAAAATTTTGATAGATTGTACTTGTGGGAGAAAAACCATCTCAGAAGGAAGGTCTATAATGCAAAAGGGAATTAAACAGTCACTGTCTTACACAAGATGATGGTGTCTTCCTCCAGAAAGGATATACTTCACTTCCAGCAAGCAATTAGGGTAAGAACAGGTCATCTCAATCCAGTCTGAGATGCAGGTGATTGAAAGCTGGGTTTTAGTTTTAAAAGACTGGTCTATTTCTGTTAGTTCTTAAAGTATGACTCTTTAGGGGTCCCGGTGGAAAGCCTGGAAGGATTTACAGAAACCCCTTCCTACTTCGTGGGCTCCAACCTCCAATTTTTATTCCTTCATATCCATGAAATGGCTTAAAACTCTGCTTTACCCATGGTCCCTCAGCCATAGCGTTTCTTTTGGCTTCTCGGCTGCTCAGCTCCTCCACTTCTATTCCACTGCTTACTAATTGGTAAGTGCCTCAAAGCAAAAAGCTATGTCAAATGTCAGGACCATTTCTAAGCTTACCTCCTTTATAGTCTCTCGAGTCTTCATTGCCACGTTAGTTCTCTGATTGTTCTAAATAGATTTTTCAAACCATTTGGCCATCTTTCCTAATTGTTTAGCTCCAGGGTAGTTTGTACAAGCTAGTCTGCCACAGCCTGAGTTGAAAGTGTGGTTCTGGTTTTTGCAGAGGAAAGAAGATAAATGCAATGGAAATATATACCTTTAAATCCCCCTGTCCCCATATATTTCAAGTCTTTCATAGTGGCAGTCATCCAGGAATACAGTATTTGTCTTTGATTTTCTACCTTGACAGGGTCCGGATAGTTTCAAGGCCTTCCACTTGTCCCCTACTTCATGGGTTAGAGAACCAATATGAAGGCTCTCCCAGGTGTTAAGAATGTTTATCCCATGTATATGGTAAAGAACCAAAAAAATAATCAGAGGGTGTAAAAAAGATTCATGCCAAAGCTCCATTTGTTATTTGTCCTAAGCAATTTCCATTCTAACCAGAATATCATGGTGGCATTTAGGTTTTCCAGGTGTCTGGGTCAGCTCACACCTCGTATGTACCAATCTTTGAAAAGTCTGAGTATTTCCTGGGGCACCTGGGTGGCTCAGTTGGTTAAGTGTGTGACTTGGTTTTGGCTCAGGTCATGATGTCAGGGTCTTGAGATCGAGTCCCGTGTTGGGTGCTGCACTGGGCATAGAGCCAGGTTAAGATTCTCTCTCTCATTCTGCCACTCCCCCCACCCTGCCACCTGCTTGTGCTTGTGCTCTCTCTCTCTCTCTCTCTAAAAAACAAACCAAGAATACAGTTTTCTGAGCCCCACTCTGGATCTACGTCTGGCTCTGTGCTCAGTGGAAGTCTGATGGAGATTCTCTCCCTCCCCCTCTGTCCCTCCACTCCTCCCCACCCTATCATGCATGCACGTGTGCACTCTCTCAAATAAATAAATAAATAAATAAATAAATAAATAAATAAATAATAAATAAAAATACTTTTAAAAAAGAGAAAAGTCTGAGTATGTCCTTTACCAGTACATAGCTATTCTGATGAATGGCTCTAGGTCTCATTGGTAAACGGTTGAAGAAATAAAGTTTACTGTATGAAGTAGGATTGTAGGGTCCCTTCCATTTAATGAGTGGGCACTGGCATCTGGGAAATGGATAAATAGTCTGATTTTCCATTGTGGTGGCTCTTGCACACCTCAATCTATAAGCTCTTGATTGTATCTAACTACCTATGGCATACAATAGCATGTTGATTGATTATCCATCTCTCTTGCCTCTTGAAATCCTTCATTGTATTAGCCACCATTATAAAATCAAGGGTCAAAGGACTTTATATAGCCTGCCTGCTCATTGCAGTAATTATGACCACTTTGCTTCTGATGGTTAAGTGCTTCCAACCTAGCCTCTGCCATTCTAGGGATTCCGTCTTGCCCACTGATATTAGGGAGCCCATGTCAGTGGCAGCGTCCCCCACCTTCAACTCAGCTTATGGAGAACTTCTACTATTAAGCTTTGTAATGATGCCTGTTTCTCCTCCCTAGTGCATCTTGTGCTGTGTTAGTGAGAGGAGTGTTCTCTGTGCCCTCCAGAGAACAGAGTCAGAGAGCGGGTACTCAGACCATGTACAACATATCCATCTAGTATTCCTGCTTCCTGAGCTATCTGCCCTCTTCTTCAACATTATGGAAAGGAAGTTCTGGCACCTCCATTTCATATTCTGTAGGCTACCACCAAGTCAGGCTTCAAAGAGCCATTCCAGCAAACTGTTAGGATCAGCTCTGGGTGTTCTTGCCAAAACATTAAATCCTGCATCATCGTGAATAGCCTCCCTATCAAGGAATTCAATTCTATCTACTCAACTCCATATTCTTCTGGACTAATAAAATCCATGTGGTCTTGGTTTCTGACAGTACATATATGTGAGATCCCGCACACCTGAATGTCAGCTGGAAAGCTAATGCCTCTCAGCTTCAAACACATCTTCTATATGCAGCTAGAACTGGGAGCCTGAAAGCCAATTTCTCCTCTACCAGCTGATTCTCTGTTAGGATCTGTCAGTAGGGGGTGCTAGACTAGGAGGCTGGAGGAAGAGGAGACTTGCTCCTTCCTGTTTCCTTCCTATTCCTTGTTTTTGCCTCCTATTTCTGTCCTAATCCTAATCTTAGTGTTACCCTGGCAGCAGTAGTTCATTCCAGCAGCAGCAATTGGTTAAAGTTTGCAGTTTCACCAACATTCATTTGAACAATGTTAGTGTACCTCACCCTTCTCCCCCAAGACCCCAGCACCTCTCTACCAGCATCACCTTCTCCCTAGAGATCTGGATTTCATTCCCATAGGCCCCTTTTCTGAGCTCAGAAACCCCACCAGCCACAGAGTAGTGCCTCTTTACAGAATTTTGAGTTTCAGGACCATGAGTTCCGTGCCCTAAGGTTGTATGTTTTAATCATTCTAACCTTTTCCCTTTGATCTCCATACGGGCAGTAGCTGCTTTCCACAAATCACCACCTTCCTAAAATCTTATTGTTCCCTTTTTGTCTCTTCAGTTATCCAATACCTGCTTAACAATTATTTATATTCACTTCTCTCTATTAAAATAACTGGTGTAACTTCTTTCTTCTGATTGTGCCCTAGTTGATCAAACTATTCTGAGCTCTAATTCTGATTACCCTGCAAACAGTGGGGAGTATTGAGGGAGGGTTAGTTGGAGAACAAATGTCATCTTTTGACATCACTTGTGTCAAGAGAAATGATTTTTCTGTCTCCAAGCATGGAGGAGCTAGTCCACTTTGGCAAGGGGAAAGGGCTGCTTCTGCCAGTTAAGGAGAACTCAGAAGAATTTGGGGGTTTCAAGAGTCTCAGGTTTTCTCACTCACATGTTCCTATCTCAGGTCTCATGATCCCATACTCTTGCTAGAAGAGCCACAACTTTGCCATAGAAGAATGCCAAAGGTGCACAACTATTCTCCTCTGAAGCTCTACAAAAATCTGCAAATAATCAGACCCTGAACCTAATTTTCAACCCAGTCTGCAGTCTGCCTTGTGGCTTCAGGAGATAAGGGTCTCTTCTTCATTTTTAAAAAATTTTATTGGGCAGCCCGGGTGGCTCAGTGGTTTAGCGCCGCCTTCAGCCCAGGGCGTGATCCTGGAGACCCAGGATCGAGTCCCACGTCGGGCTCCCTGCATGGAGCCTGCTTCTCCCTCTGCCTGTATCTGTGCCTTTCTCTCTTTTTCTCTCTCTCTGTGTCTTTCATGAATAAATAAATAAAATCTTTTAAATAAATAAATAAGTAAAATAAAAAATTTTATTTATGTAATCTCTGCACCGAACGTGGGGCTTGAACTCATGACCCCCAAGATCGAGTTGCCTGTTCTTCTGACTGGCTAGCCAGGTGCCCCAGAGGTCTCTTTTAAAGTTACCATAGAAGTCTGCTAGCATTCAGAACATACCTTAAATTGGAATTGCTCTGAGCCTATTGCTCTCTAAAGGTCTCCAGGGCTGTCAGAAAAGTCACTGTGCTCTGCAATCCTTATAATTAACATGGCTTCCATATATCTCATCCATTCCGTCTTCCATTGCCTTGCTCTCCATTTACCCTTCATCCAAATTAACCAGTCAAAAGCTTAAAAGACTCCAAAGCCACTGCATACCAGAAATTACTGTCAATCTGCTTAGCACCAGCAATAGGTTCCTATTATTTTATAGAGGTGAGTAATTGAACTTCAAAATTTCATTCCAAGGGTCTGTTACATCTGAAACCAATTGTCCATAGCTCAGGTAATCTTAGAAATCAGAGCCTGAGGCAAATATTAAGTACTGACACTTAATTCAGGATTATAAGCCTAGTTTGGTTAGGTTAAATGAAAAAGGGAAGTGAGGCAAGAAAGTTGTGCAGCAGTGTGGTGTGATATATTAGTGAACTAGCCACAACTTCACACCAAGATGTGAGCAAGCATAGCATATCTCTCTGCAGGTATGTTTGTCCCAGGGAATTTCTGCAGGAGTGCTGAAAGAAGAAGGCAGAAGAGCACAGAGAAAGGGCTAAGGAGAAAGGAATTCATATGCCAGGCTCCCTTTTGTCTGCGACATTCCATTGCTCAAATTCTCCTCTATTGCATTATTGGGTTGGTGGCAGCCACTTTGATGCCAGCCTTAATTTCATATAGTGTGGCATTTCACCTATGCCTAGAAGCGTAGGGGTAACTTGGTGTGAGGGGAGTGCTGACCAAGAGAGAGTAAGAGAAGGTGGAGGAAATCTGAGAAGGCGCACAAATATGTGCCCAATACAAATATAAATTCCAAAAATGGATGCAAGAGTTGTATTACCATTAGAATAATTGAATTAATCATTTAAAGTATTCCCACAAAGAATACACATAGGCTAGACAGTTTTATTGGCAAGTCTTCCCCAACTTTCAAGTCACGTGGGTTTCAAAACTCACGTATAACAAACGAAACACAATATTTCCCAGTTTATTTTGAGGTGAAATCAGAGGGGAATGTCATTAAAAAAAGAAAATTATGATCCTATACTCATTCATGAACATGCACACGAAAATTGTAAAGAAAATGTTATCAATCCAAATCCAGCACGTGTAAAAAGATATTACATAATAACTAAGTTGAACTTATTCTAAGAATTCAAGATTCAAAATTAGAAAATCTATTAATGCAATTTACCATGTTAAATAATTAAAGAGATAAATCACATATCAATGCACAAAAAGCATTACTGAAATTTAACATCCACTTATTGTAACTACTTTCACAAAGTTAAAATAAAAGGGAACTACCTTAATCTGGTAAGTTTGCAGCAAATATTGTACTCAATGGTGATATGTTAGAAATATCCCTTCAAAAGCAGTAACAATGCAGGGGTGCTGGGTGGCTCATTCAGCTAAATGTCCAACTCTTGATTTTGGTTTAGATCATGATCTCAGGATTGTGGGATCAAGCCCTGAATTGCGCTTGGAGCTTTCTTGAGATTCTCTCTCTCTCTCTCTCTCCTTCTACACCTCCCCCTTCAATATATAAGTAAATAAATAAATAAATAAAAGCACGAACAATGAATGAATGTACAGGACCACTTACATGCACTGTACAATCCCAGGGAGCACCATTTACATCATAGACATTGTGGATTTGAATATGTATCATGATATTTCCTAGCAGACAGAAGTAAAGGGTACTGAGGAATAAGTTTCTTTTCCCAATTTGCACAAAAACTTTATATGGGCTACTGGGGGCGCTGGATAATGTTAAATCCATTTCTTTTAAAAACTGTGACTGCAGATACTGGGCTTTGCAACAAGATTATAAATAGTACTAATAAATATGAGGATTGTAACAGAAGAAACAAAATTCATGTACAAACACAAATACCTGCATATATATATATATATATATATATATATATATATATATATATAATTTTGCAGGTGATGCAAAAATGACAAAAACAAAACGTCAAAGAATGTAGAGGTAGTAAAGGATTATAAGTAATAAGACTTGGGATCCCTGGGTGGTGCAGCGGTTTGGCGCCTGCCTTTGGCCCAGGGCGCGATCCTGGAGACCCGGGATCGAATCCCACATCAGGCTCCCCGTGCATGGAGCCTGCTTCTCCCTCTGCCTATGTCTCTGCCTCTCTCTCTCTCTCTTTCTCTCTCTGTGACTATCATAAATAAATAAAAATTAAAAAAAGTAATAAGAGTTTAGCAAATTGCTCGATCAATATATAGAATCAATTACATTGTTACACATCACTAACAAATAGAAATATAATCTTAAAGATTATAACACAAAAATAAAAGGTGCCAAGGAATAAATCTAATAAAATATGAAAAACTTTATTGAAAGTTGATTTAAAGCTTTATTAAAATAATTTTTAGGGCAGCCTGAGTAGCTCAGCAGTTTAGCGCTGCCTTTGGCCCAGGGCGTGATCCTGGAGACCCAGGATCGAGTCCCACATTGGGCTTCCTGCATGGAGCCTGCTTCTCCCTTTGCCTGTGTCTCTGCCCCTCTCTCTCTCTCTCTCTCTGTGTCATGAATAAATAAATACAATTTAAAATAATAAAATAACAATAATTTTTAAAGGATCTTAACAAACACAAAGACCTACCATGATCATGAATACAAAAACTCAATACCATAATTTGGAACCTTACCTATAAATTAAATGCAAATCCTATCAAAACCCCAACAATTTTTATCATGGTACTTACAAAGCTGATTCTAAAATGTACACGGAAGGATGAGAGTCCAAGAATAACCAACACAATCCTAAAGAAGGAAATCAAAGTGGGAGATCTTGCCCCAAGAAATATCAAGAATATTTAAATATCAAGAATACTTAATAATTAGATCAGCATGATCTTTTTTTTTTAATTTTTTAATTTATTTATGATAGTCACAGAGAGAGAGAGAGGCAGAGACATAGGCAGAGGGAGAAGCAGGCTCCATGCACCGGGAGCCTGATGTGGGATTCGATCCTGGGTCTCCAGGATCGCGCCCTGGGCCAAAGGCAGGTGCCAAACCGCTGCGCCACCCAGGGATCCCCCAGATCGGCATGATCTTGACATAAGGTAGAGTAGTGGTTCTTCACACAGAGCAATTTTCTCCCCTAGGAGAATATTTGGCAACTTTTGGTCATCACCTTTGGAGAGAAGAAAGGGGCTACTGCATGATCTCATGTGGAGAGGCTAGGGATCCCACATTGCACAGGAGAGCCCCCACAGCAAGGAATTATCTTGTATAAAGTGTCAGTAGTGCCAGGGGCAAGAAATAGCAGAGGAGAGAGAGAGAGAGGAAGAGAGAGAGAGAGAGAGACTAATAAATAACAAATTTTAAAAAGACTTTATTTAGTTGAGAGAGAGAGAAAGAGAGAGAGCACAAGCAGAGGGAAGAGGGAGATGTGGAACTCAATCTCAAGACCCAGGGATCACGACCTGAGCAGGAGGCAGATGCTTAACTAAACCACCCAGGTGCCCCTAACTAACTTTTTTTTAAAGAGGCGGGTGGGACGCCTGGGTGCCTCAGTGAGCTGGGCATCCAGCTCCTGATTTTGGCTCAGGTCATGATCTCAGGATTATGAGATGAAGCCCCACGTTGAGCTCCACAGTTAGTGAGGAGTCTGCTTCTCTGTCTCTCTCTTTCCCTCTTCTTCTGCCCCTCCCCTTGTTCTCTCTCTCTCTCTCTCTCTAATAAATAAATGAATCTTCAGAAGAAAAAGGAGAAGGAAGAGAAGGAGGAGGAGGGTGGCACCTGGCTGGCACAGTTGGTAGAGTGTGCGACTCTTGGTCTTGAGGTCATGAGTTCAAACCCTACATTAGGCATGGAGACTACTTTATAAATAAATAAGAAAATATGACCTTGAAGTGAGCATATCCAGCTGGAGACAGCTGGAATGTTTCCAGGAAACTGGGTAATTCGAGGAAATTTTATTTAATAATGGCGTCATCATTAAATAACAAGCTGTAAGGAAACCAGGAAGGCAAATGTCATCCTCTGGCACTAAAAACAGGAGCTGTAACAGGAGAGGGATAGTTGGTGAAACTCCAAGGTACAGAGAAGATGCCTGTGGGAAAAGGGCCACCAGTAGGAGCTAGGATCTTCAATCAAGGGACACAGCTAACCTGTAGCAGCCTCACAAGAAGAGAGCTGGGAGAAAAATACCTTGACTTCACTTAGCTCCTACCCTTGGTTTGCCTATGAGAAACCTCCTCATGGTCAAACCCAACAGGGGTCCCAGGAGTAAAGAAGTCATTAATGTAGGGCAGACAAGTCTGACTCCAGGACAGAGAGAGAAGGCCAAAGATATGGATCTGAAGGAGCAAAAAAGAGCTCTCCAGAATGAATGGAAGGATTTCATAAATACAACCCTCAAAGCACAGTCATTAAGGAAAAGTCATTAAGGATTTCATAAATACAACCCTCAAAGCACAGTCATTAAGGAAAACTTAACATTCAACGAATTCACTGAGTGAACAGACAAGTTACAAGCTAGGACACAGAATTGTGTTACGTATAAATGACAAAGGATTCGTTTTCAGAATGAGTAATAAAGTCCTCTTAATAAGAAAAAGATAAGTCTTCAATAAGAAAAAGATAAATAACCCACCAGAAAAAAAAAAAGGTAAATGACATGAATAAGCATATTCTCAGAACAGGAAGCACAGATGGCTAATAAACATAAAGAGATGTTCAACCTTGTCAGTAGTTAGGGAAATGCAAAATTAAACCACAATAAGATAGTATCTCACACCCACCAGACTGGCAAAAATTTTAAAAGTCAAGATATTACAAGTCTTGCCCAGAATGTGAAGTAAAAGGAATTCTTATACATTGTGTGTGGGACAGTAAAAATTGGTACTTTTGAAATGCAGTGCCTAAAAGCATTGAAGACACTTGTACTCTTGACCCAGATTTTCAATCTGATATACATACTAAAGAAATTCTTGCACATGGACATTAGGAGATTTAAGAAAGTATGTTCATAACAGCATTGGGTTTTCTTTAAAAAATATTTTATTTTATTTTTAAATAATCCCTACACTTAACATGGGCTTAAACTCGTGACCTCAAGAGTCAGATGCTCTACTGACTGAGCCCCATAAGATTTTTTATTTTAAAAAAACTTTAGGAAAAAAATAATAAAATAATTTTAGGGACACCTCAGTGGCTCAGTGGTTGAGTGTCTGCCTTCGGCTCAAGGTGTGATCCTGGAGTTCTGGGATCAAGTTCCGCAACAGGCTCCCCATGGGGATCCTGCTTCTCCCTCTGCCTATGTCTCTGCCTCTCTCTCTGTGTCTCTCATGAATAAATAAATAAAATCTTTAAAATAAAATAAAACAAAATAATTTTAGATTTACAGAAAAAATTGTGAAGAGAGTGAGAGTTCCCTTGTACTCTACATCCAATTTCCCCTACTATGAACATCTCAAAATTGGATGGTACATTTGTCACATTAATAAACCAATATTGATACATTACTATTAATTAAAGTCTATGTCTTATTCAGATTTCTTTAGTATTTACTGAACATCCTTTAGCATCACTGTTTTTAATAGCTAAAACTGGAAAAATATGAAATATCTATCAGTACAAAATAGATAAATATGCATTTAGTCACTCACTGGGTTGCAGTAAAGGAGAGAATGTACAGCTTTGGGTCAACACGGATGAGTCTGAAAACATTTTGTTGAGCAAAATGAAAACATTTTGTTGAACAGTAAAAACGAGTCTTAAATACATTCAACAAGATTCCATTTATAAAAAGGTAAAAAATAGGCATGCCTGGGTGGCTCAGTGGGTTAAGCATCCGAATCTTGGTTTTGGCTCAGGTCCTAACCTCAGGGTCATGAGATCTAGCCCCATGTCAGGCTCCATGCTCAGTGCAGAGTCTGCTTGAGACTCTCTCCCTCTCCCTCTGCCCCTCTTCCCACTGTCTCTTCCTTTCTCTCAGTCTCTAAAACAAACAAATAAATCTTTTTAAAAATAAATAAATAAATAAATAATAAAAAGTAGAAAAAAATTTAAAAATTTAAAAAATAAAAAAAAATCTTTTTTAAAAAAGGTCAAAATAGGCAAAATAAAATCAGATATAATTTAAGAATATTTACATATGTGATAAAACCATTAAGAATAGCAAAAAAATTATTAACCACAAAAATCAAGATAGTGTGGCTACCTCTGGTGGGAGGGAGTGGGATATCATAGAAGAGTCACCTGATTCTCAGGGATAGGGTGGTGGACACATGGATTTTTAATATTTGGTTATGTTTTAAACTGTACGTGTATGTAGAGTTTTTTGTATATATGACATTTCATAACAATAATTTTAAAAGCTCTCGTCCCTTGTTCTTTTTTCCCCCCATAAAAGATATTTTCCACACAGTCCTCATCCTCCAGAATTCTGGCTAAAGGGAAAAGGTGATGTATTAGAGGCAGAGCAAACAGGAACCCCAGCCCTCCATGCCCAAACCAAAGAAATGTGATTATGTCTCTTATCATCCTTTCAAGCCCTACCACACATCATGGTGCTTCCTGTTTCTCAGAAGCTGAAAAGGTGCTGACATAATGTAATGAGTGGAAAAGAAGTTGTTTCCACAGGTCCACCCAGAAGCCTGGTATCGCCCCAGTGGACAGGCTAGACTCTCGGCTATTGTCAGGAACAAGGCTAAACCCAGACCCTTCATTGGGGAATGGCCCCAAGTTTGAAGAATCATGGAACAGGTTACTCTTGTTATAAGAGCAAGCAAAACCACTATCTGCTCTGCAAGATCCCTTCTGCAACAGCAAGAGGCAACTTCTTAGCAGATCCCTTTGCCCAGGCACTGCTGGGCTCTGGGCACCAGACTCCTGCTAGTGCCTGGGAAAGCCTACCACCACTGGCACTCATGTTCCTCCATATTCATCTCTCACATGTCTGTTTGCTTGGTGTTTATTCCTTCACCCAGCAAACACCGAGTACCTACAATGTGCCAGGCACTGTTCTTAGCATTGGCATCACTGCAGGGGGCAGGACACAGTCCTATTCTAGCAGCACGACACCATGAGAGGGGTCAGACTACAAAAAGCAGAACAACTATAAATTATGGTAAGTGCTATCCAGGAAAGAACAACGGTAGAGGTAAAATAATCCAATGTCAAGGCGTGAACGCAAAAGTCAGGCTGCCTGAGCTCAAATTCTGCTTCTACTGCCTATACTTTGGGAAAATTACACTAACTTTGGAAGGGATAATCAAACCTACCAAACAGAGTTGATTGAACATTTATTCTTTCAAAAATTATTTACTAAGCGCCTCTATGTGCTAGGCACTGAGGATTCGTAGTGAACATGACAAGCTAGCTCTTGCACTCAAGGTGCTTACATCATAGCGGAGGAGTCACTGGATAAGCAAAGGCCATTTCAGATAGAGATGAGGACTAGGGACCGATGTGATAGAGGGAGATGGGGGTGGGGAGTACTGGGAAGCAACAGCCACCTTATATGTCACGGAAGACCTGAGAAGGTGACATTTGAAAGCTAACTGATAAAAAGAAGCCAAATATGTGAGAGTTTGAGGGAAAGAGACAACTCAACAGAAGGGCAAGATGCCCCGAAGTGGGAATGAACGTGGTGTGGTTGAGGAACAGTAGGAAGACAGATAGCTGGAACACATTAGTTGCATGGCAGGAGATAAGCCTAGAGAGTGGGGGGGGTGGGGCGCGGAATGGCCCATGCACACTGGAGAGAGGACTCTGCATTTCTTTTAGTAATGGGAAGTCAGTGAGGGTTTAAAGCAGAGGAGGGTCATTATCTGACTTCCATTTTTTGAGAACTCTTGCCTCGGGGCATCTGCCTTTGGCTCAGGACACGATCCCGGGGTCCTGGGATCAAGTCCCGCATAGGGCTTCCCACAGGGAACCTGCTTCTCCCCCTGCCTATGCCTCTGCCTCTCTCTGTGTGTGTCTCTCATGAATAAATAAAATCTTAAAAAAAAAAAAAAAAAGCTCTTGCCTCTGTGTGGAAAGAGATGAGGTGTTAACATTTCATCAAGGAAATAAGTTAGGAGGGTATTGCTTTGGGGTTGGTGGCTTGAATTTGGGTCTGTGTGTGATATGCAGTGGTGTGGGATGAGCTGGAGGAGGCAGGATGCCCTCATGTAGGGCTTACAGGGCTTGCAGTGGACACCTGATCTATGTCCTCTCACCCCTTCAGCTCGCTCTGTTCTCTTAGGATCCACACCCAGCGTTCCATATTCTGCAGGAAAAGCCTTGGACCTCTTAGAATTCTGTTCTCTCTGCAGGTGGTAGGGGCTCCCTGGACCTGAGCTCCTTCCTTCCTTTGCCCACACCTTCCGCGATATGGCCCTAGAACCCTCTGGTGTGACTCCCATGTAAGCTAGGGTCTCCCAGGCTCCTGAGACCTGAATGAGTAGGTTCAAACTCCTCTTTGCCCACGTGCGAGTCCAAAGCCTTTGCCAAGGTGGCTGCACATCCCCAAGGACTTGTGTTAGCATGACCACCGCTGGGTCCCTGCTCCACTGTGGGGTTCATCCTGACATTCTACCAGAGTCGCTCCTGTTCTGCGCACCACCAGAACGCAGCCCTTTCAATGGAGTCCTGGCCACACAGCAAAGGTGATCAGCTACACAAATCTCTCCGTGGCAGAAGCAATCTCAAACTAAACACTAGTGTTCCTGTTCTCTGAAGTCCTGTGGCCACCCCACTGTGGAGGATTTTCCTCTTTACTCCATTTTGCATTCCTCTTGTGCCATCTTACCAGCTCCTCCTTCCTCCTCACCCAATTTCAGTGCCTTTCTTTTTCTTTCTTTTAGATTTGAATTATGTATTATTTGACAGAGGGCTGGCGAGAGAGCACAAGCAGAGGCAGAGGCAGAGGGAGAAGCAAACTCCCCCACTGAGCAGAGAGCCCGATGCAGGGCTCGATCCCAAGATCCGGAGATCAGGACCTGAGCCGAAGGCAGCCACTTGAACAACTAAGCCACCCAGGCGCCCCTCCAGTTCATTTCTAACACACAGCAATTTCTGGGGGCTCTTTTGTGACCTCAGTCCAATTGTTCACCCACGATCTCGGCTCTCCACCCCCCTCTACTGGCTGCTCCAGGTATTTCCCCAAGGGTTCCTCCTAGCGCGGGCTTCTGGAACTGGCTGCAAGGCTGCCATCGATGCCTTTTTACGCACAGTGGCTGTTTGAGTTTAAGGTGCTTACAACATATCACAAAAGCTAACGCAGCCTGGCTGAAGGAAGCCAAGCTCTGATTACTGTCCCCCGGCTGAGGCAGTTTTCTGGCATTTCTTTGACATGCCCCAGCACCGCCCTCTGGTGGCTGACAGGTGTTAAGAACTGACTGCTGGACTTCAGCGGCAAATCACGACTTCCCAAACTCATCCCCTCAGCCGCGCATCCACCAGGTGAGGACAGACCGCGGCGGGCTACAGCTCTGAAAACAGCTTCCCAATCAACAACCCCCACCTACTCTCCCACTTCCAGCCCCCAGGTGACGATTTCTCTGGTTTCCCTCTGGCCTTGGTCCCAAATATCTGCTCTTCGTTGTCAGAGCCCTGGGCTAGGAGTCAGGAATCCTGGCTCTACCATCAATGAGCTATTTGAGTCTCTCATGACCCCATCTGTGAACTGAAATGGGGCGCTGTCTCGGCCCTAGGAAGTAAGTGGGATGGGAAGGTACCCAACCATACTTAGGATTGCAGCGTCCTGCCTCAGAGCTGCAGTTCTCTCTCACTCCCTTTTCAGCATCAAAACTGTTACATGCATGATGTAATACATATCTATTATCTATCTATCTATGGCATAAGACAAAATCCTCCCAGAAGTATCCTCTGTCAGTTGGGGATATACTGTTATTTTATAGCCTCGATGCTATTCAGTCTTCACACCAACCCTGCCAGGTGGGCACTTTTATTAGCAGTGTTTCAGGGATCCCTGGGTGGCACAGCGGTTTGGCGCCTGCCTTTGGCCCAGGGCGCGATCCTGGGGACCCTGGATCAAATCCCACGTCGGGCTCCCGGTGTGTGGAGCTTGCTTCTCCTTCTGCCTGTGTCTCTGCCTCTCTCTCTCTCTCTCTCTCTGTGACTATCATAAATAAATAAAAATTTTTAAAAATTTTTAAAAAATTATCCGTGTTTCATAGATGCTCAGAACAGTGAGGATTAAAGAGGGCAAGGAACTTGGTCAAGGCCACACAGTTTGTGAATGGTTAGGTTGGGATACACCATGAGGACAAAAGATTCAGTGCTGGGGGACACCTGGGTGGTTCAATGGTTGAGCATCAGCCTTTGGCTCAGGTTGTGATCCTGGAGTCCTGGGATCGAGTCCCACATCAGGAGCCTGATTCTCCCTCTGCCTATGTCTCTGCTTCTCTGTGTGTGTGTGTGTCTCATGAATAAATAAATTAAATCTTAAAAAAAAAAAAGTTAAATAGTGCTAACTGTAGCCAGCCATATGCTGATTTCTCACTTGGGGAGAGGAGTGAAAGCTTTAAATCCCATAACTGCCATTCATAACTGGGTTACAAAACTCTTTCTTTGTCACTGGATCCTGTGCTCCTCAAGGGCAGCCAGTATTTTATCTTACAGCTTTCTTGAGATATAATTAACATAGGAGAAACTGAACCCAAGGTGTACAATTTATTAAATTTGAAATATGTATGTACCCGTGAAACCATCACCATGATCAAGATAGTGAACAGATCAAACACTTCCCCACCTGAGGCAATCACTGATTGGTTTTCTGTCACTATAAATCAGTTTGCATTTTCTAGAATTTTCTAAAAATGGGATCATACTCAGCCTGGTTTCTTTGACTCAGTAGAATTACTTTGGGATTTATCTGTATTGTTGCCATATATCAATAGTTTATTCCTATTTTATTTTTAAATTAATATATGGTGAAAATAACAACTTTGGTGAGCAGGTCTATGATTTTAATACACATTTAGGTTTGTGTAACCACCACCACAATCAGGATACAGAAGAAAAACTCTCTGGTGCTATCCTTCAGTAGTTCTACCTCTCTCTACCCCTGGGCCTTGGGAACTACTGATCTAATCTCCATCAACATAGTTTTGTCTTTCTGAGAGCATCGTATTAATGGAATCAGGCAGTAGGTAGCCTTTTGAGACTGGCTGCTTTTACTCAGCATAATGCCTTAGAAATTCATTCAAATTATGTTATTACTTTTTTTCTGAGTAGTTTTCATTGTATGGATGTATGCATCTGTTTATTCATTCACTCACTGAATTTTCAAGTTGTTTCCAGTATTTAACAATTATCAATAGAGCTGCTATAAACATTTGTTTAACATACATCTTCATTTCTCTAGGATAAATATCTATGAGTAGGGTTGCTGCATCCTACGGTAAGCAGATGTTTGACTAGGAGAAACTGCCAAATGGTTCTCCAAAGTGGTGTATCATTTTGTATTTCTATCTGCAAGGGTATGAGAATTGCAGCTACTCCATCTCCCCACCAGCACTTGCTTTTGTCAATATTTTCTATTTTAATTATTCTATTAGACATGTAGTGGTACCTCTTCACAGTTTTAATTTGCATTTACCTAGTGGCTAATGAGTAAAAACATCTGCTTTTAGTGTAACAATTGATATATTATGGCTTAAGTCTACCATTTCATTTTTTTATCTCTGTTTATTCTCTCATTTCTTATTTCTTTGTTTTCTATTTTTGGCCTTCTGGGTTCTTTATATATTTTAGATATGTCCTCTACCCAATATAGGATTTATAAATATTTATAAATACTTTGAAGTATATGGCTTTGACATTTTCTTGATGATGTCTTCTGAAAAGCAGAAGTTTTACATTTTGAAACCTAGTTAACTTTTCATTTATGGATTGTGCTTTAGGTGTCATAACTAAGAAATATTTGCTTAGGGATCCCTGGGTGGCGCAGCGGTTTGGCGCCTGCCTTTGGCCCAGGGCACGATCCTGGAGACTCGGGATCGAATCCCATGTTGGGCTCCCGGTGCATGGAGCCTGCTTTTCCCTCTGCCTATGTCTCTGTCTCTGTCTCTGTCTCTCTCTGTGTGAGTATCATAAATAAAAATTAAAAAAAAAAGAAATATTTGCTTAATCCAAGGCCACAAAGATATTCTTCAATATTTGCTTCTAAACATTTTACAGCTTTAGCTCTTACATTTAGGTCTGTTATCTACTTTGAGTTAATTTTCGTGTGTAACATGAGGCAAGTGCATAAATTCTTCATTTTGTATGAAGATATTCAATTGTCCCCAGCGTCATTTGTAGAAAATACAACTGAATTGCCTTAGCACATTGAATGAAAATGAATTGACCATTGGGGTGCCTGGGTGACACAGTCAGTTAGGCATCTGGCTCTTGGTTTCAGCTCAGGTCCTGATCTCAGGGTCATAAGATGGAGGCCTGAGTTGGGCTCCCTGTTCAGACTCTCAGACATGCTTGAGACTTTCCCTCTCCCTCTGTCCCTCCCCACCCCACCACTCTCTCTCTCAAAGAAATAAATCTTAAAAAAACAAAAAGAGAATGAATTGACTATAAATGTAAGGGTTTATTGTGGTACTCTCAATTCTGATATGTATATGTGGGGGGCAGTAACACAATGTGTTGATTACTGTAGCAGTAGAGTAAGTTTTTATTTGAAATTTGTTATTGAGTTATATTTGAAATAGAACATTGCATAAGTTTAAGGTACATATATTAGTTTGATGCATTAATATTGCAAAATGATTGTCATAACAGCATTAGTTAATACTTTTTTAAAACATTTATTTATGATAGCACAGAGAGAGAGAGAGAGAGAGAGAGAGAGAGGCAGAGACACAGGCAGAGGGAGAAGCAGGCTCCATGCACCGGGAGCCCGACGTGGGATTCGATCCCGGGTCTCCAGGATCGCGCCCTGGGCCAAAGGCAGGCGCCAAACCGCTGCGCCACCCAGGGATCCCGCATTAGTTAATACTTTGACGTATTAATGTTTGTAATACAGTTTTGGTATCTATAACACTGTGCCATGTAATAGGTCTCCAAGACTTATTTATGTACTAGTTGCAAGTCTGTAACTTAAATAACATCTCTCTCATTTTCCCTTCCTCCAACCCCTGGTACCACCATGTCCCTCCAAGCTTTTACAATTTCAGTTTTCTGGATTCCACATATAAGAGATATTATACAGTATTTGTGTTTCTCTGACTTACTTGGCATAATGCCCTCAAGGTCCACCCGTGTTGTTGCAAATGGCAGAATTTCCTTTTTTCTCATGGCTGAATAGGACTCCATTGTATAAATATACTACATCTTCTTTATCCATTCAACTGTTGACATTTAGGTTATTTCTATATCCTGGCTATTGTGAGTAGGGCTGCAATGAACATGGGAGTGCAGATATCCTTTTGATATCCTGTGTTTATTTCCTTTGGATATATATGCAGAAGTGGGATTGCTGGATCACATGGCAGCTCTATTTTTAATTTTTTGAGGATCCCCCATACTGTTCTCAATATCGGCCCAACCAGTTTAAAATCCCACCAACAATGCACAAGAGTTTCCTTTTCTCTATGTCCTCCCGACACTTGTTCTCTTGTCTTCTTTGACACCTGTCAAAATGATGAAGTGATATCTCATTATGATTCTGATTTGCATTTTCCGGATGACTAGTGATGTTGAACACCTTTTCATGTACCTGTTGGCCATTTAAATGTAATTTTTGGAAAAATGCCTATGTAGTTCCTCTGCTTGCTTTTCACTGGATTTTTTCTTATTATTAAATTCTATGATTCTTTAATAAATTTTGGATATCAACCCCTTATCCAACATGTAGTATGTGAACATTTTCTCCCATTCTGTAGATACCTTGTCATTTTGTTGACTGTTTCTCTTGCTGTGCAAAAGATTCAAGTTTGATGTAGTCCTGCTTCTTGTTTTTTTTTTTTTTTTTTCTTTTGTTGTTTGTGGTTTGGGTGTCCTATCCAAAGAAACACGCCATGGCCAGTGTTGAGGAGATTCTTTCCTATGCTTTCTTCTAGTTTTATGGCCTCATGTCTTATGTTTGAGTTTTTGATCTATGTTGAGTTAATAGTTTTTGTGAGTGGTGTCAGACAGGAATCTGATTTAATTTTTCTGCATGTGGTTACCCAGTTCCTCATTACCAGTTGTTGAAGAGACTATCCTTTCCCCACTGAATGTTCCTGGCTCCCTTCTCAGTTATTAGTTGACTGCAGATGTAGGTGTTTAATTCTAGGCTTTTCTTTTCTGTTCTGTTGATCTGTATGTCTATGTTTATGCCAGTACCATACCTTTCTTGTTACTGTAGACTTGCAGTTTGAAATCAAGAAATGTGACGCCTCCACTTTTTTGGGGATTTTGTTCTTCTTTCTTATGATTGCTTTGGCTAATTGGGGTCTTTTGTAGTTCCATATATATTTTAGGATTATTTTATCTACTTCTGTGAGAAATTGGAATTTTGATAGGGATTCCATTATAGATGGCTTTGGTTAGCATGGACATTTTAACAATCCACTCTTCCATTCCACAAACACACGATGTCTTTTGTATCTTCTTAGATTTCCTTTTGCAAAATCTTTGGCTTTTATTATACAGATCTTTCACTTCTTTTGTTTAACTTATTCCTAACTATTGTATTGTTTTTGATGCTATTGTGAATGGGATGGTTTTCTTTATTTCTTTCTCGAAAGTTTCAGTATATAGAAAAGCAACTGATTTCTGTGTATTGATTTTATATCCTGCAACTTTACTGAATTCATTGATTAGATCCAACAGTTTTTCAGTCGTCTTTTGGATTCTTCAACATATAAAATCATGTCATTAACAAATAGTGATAATTTTATGCTTTCCTTTTTGGATCCCTTTTATTTCCTCATCTTGCCTGATTATTCTAGCTAGGACTTCCGTTTAAGTGGAAGAGTGAACACTCTTGTCTTATTTTTTATCTTAGAGGGGAAGCATTCCATTTTTTTCCTGTTGAGTATAATGGTCATGTCATATATGCCATATTTATGTTCAGGAGTGTTCCTCCTATGTACCCAATCTGGAGTTGGAGTTTTCATCATGAAAGTATGTTGCATTTTGTCAAATACCTTTTCTGCATCTATTGATTTGATTATATGATTTTTATCTTTCATTCTATTAATGTGGTATATTGGTTTGTGTATGTTGGACAACCCTTGCATCTCAGGGATAAATCTCACTAGGTCAAGGTATTCCTTTTAATGAATTCTTGAAGTCAGTTTGCTAATATTTTGCTAGAATTTTTACATCTATTTTCATCAGGCATATTCGTCTACAGTTTTCCTTTCTTGCAATGTCCTTCTCTGAGTCTGAGTTTGGCATCAAGGTAATGCTGGCCTCATAGGATGAGTTTGGGAATGTTCCCTCCTCTTTAATTTTTTGGAAAAGTTTAAGTATTGGCATTAATTTTTCTTTAAAATATTTGGTAGAATTTTGTCATGAAGCCATTAGGTCCTGGCATTTTCTGTGTTGAAAGGTTTGTTTTTGATTACTGATTCAACCTCCTTACTCACTATCAGTTTGTTCAGACTTGCTATTTCTTCCTGGTTCCGTCTTGGTAGGTTGTATGATTCTAGGATATTATCCATTTCTTCTGTTATCTAATTTGTTGGCATATAATTGTTCAAAGTAGTCTCTTGTGATGCCCCGTATTTTTGTGGTGTCAGTTATTATTTCTCCTCTTTCATTTCTGATTTTATATATTTAAGCCTCCTCTATTTTTTTTCTTAGTCTTGCTAGGGGTTTGTCATTTGGGTTTATCTTTTCATAAAACCAGCTCTTTGTTTTGTTGATTATTGCTGTTGTTCTTCTGATCTCTATTTCATTTATTTCCACCATTACCTTTATTATTTCCTTTCTTCTACTAACTTTGGGCTTAATTTGCCTTTCTTTTTCTAGTTCCTTGAGATGTGAAGGTAGGCTTTTAAATTTCTATCATTTTAATTTTTGTGATCTTTCTAATTTCTTAGTATGTGCACTTATAGTTCTATACTTCCTTCTCAGAACTGCTTTTACAATGGAGCACCTGGGTGGCTCAACCAGTTGGGTATTGACTCTTGGTTTCAGCATGAGATCAGCCCTGTGTCAGGCTTCATGCTCAGCCTGGACTCTGCTTGGGATTCTCTCCCTCTGCCTCTCCCCACCTCTCTAAAGCAAATAAATAAATATTAAAAAAAAAAAAAAAAAAAGAACTGTTTTTGCAGCATGCCATAGGTTTTGGTAACTTGTGTTTCTATTTTCATTTGTTTGGTGATATTCTTGGACTTCTATTTTGATTTCTTCTTTGACCCAATGGTTATTTAAGAGTGTGTTATTTAGGGGGATCCCTGGGTGGCTCAGCGGTTTGGCACCTGCCTTTGGCCCAGGGCGCAATCCTGGAGTCCCGGGATCAAGTCCCGCGTCGGGCTCCTGGCACGGAGCCTGCTTCTCCCTCTGCCTGTGTCCCTGCCTCTCTCTCTCTCTCTCTCTCTCTCTCTATTATGAATAAATAAATAAAACCTTAAAAAAAATAAGAGTGTTATTTAGCTTTCATATATTTGTGTAGATTTTCCAGCTTTCCTCATATTGTTGACTTCTAGGGCCATACCACTGTGGTCAGAAAAGATCCTTGGTATGCTCTCAATCTTCTTAAATTTGCTAAGACTTGTCTTGTGTCTTATCTTATGATCTATCTTTGAGGATGTTCTGTGTACTTGAGGAGACAGGTCAAAACAACTACAATTCCTTGAGAATAAGGTCCATTTTGCTCCTTCTGGTACTAACAACCTACATTGGGAATACATTGGGAATGCAAGCTGTTGTCTTCAAGGTTTTCACCACACTGGAGGGAGGAGAATGGGGCTTGGGTAAGTTAAAAAACCACAAAGTTCTACCAAGATTCAGCTAGGCTTTTTGTTTTTTGTTTTTGGCCTTGACTAAACATTTCCTTGGTTGCTGTAAACTTTTAGTTTTTAGAGTTCTAATAAAGCTGATTCTGACAGTTTTTGCCAGTGTATTTCCTGATTTTGTGTAGGGATGGACTTTTGTGGATTCCTAACTTCAACATTTTTGCTGACACTGCTCCTACACCATTTACATTTAATGTAATTATTGATGTGATTGAATTTATGTCTATTATTTTATTATCTGTTTCTTTGTTCACCCTCTCTCCATTTCCTCTATCTTGCATGTTTGGGTTATTTCAACATTTTTTAAGTATTCCATATAAATGCATCTATTGCATTTATAACTATCTTTTTTTCTTAAGGTCGACATTTTATTATTTTAAGTGGGATGTAAAACCTTACCACCATACAGATTCCTCTACTCTCCCTTCTTTATGTTGTCCTTTCATTATTATATAAACATACTTTGAAAACACCATCAGAAAATGCTATAATTTTTTTCAATCATAAAACATATTTTAAAGAACCAAAGAATATGTCAAATAATAAAAACAGAATGTTAACCTAGATTTTACCATTTCTGTTGATCTTCCTTCATTCCTGATATTTCAAGTTAACTTCTGGTATCATTTCCCTTCTGCCTAAAGACCTTCTTGTAGCAATTATTTAAGGGTAGGTTTACTGTCAAGGAATTCTCTTAGTCTTCCTTCATTTGAGAATGTTTTTATTTCATTTTCACTCCTGAAGGATATTCTTATTGGCTATAGAACTTGGGTCTATTTTTTTCCCCCTCCATCACTGTAAAGATGTGATTCCACTTCTTTCTGGTCTCCACAATGAGACTTCCTTCTCAACTTCTGTGGTAAATCTGAACTAATTTAAATGTATTCCCCTACACTAGATTATTTGATTTTGGGGTATTGAGTTTCTTAAGTTCTTTATACATTTTGGATACTAACCCAAATCAGATATGTCATTTGCAAATATCTTTCCCATTCTGGAGACTGCCTTTTAGTTTTGTTGATTGTTTTCTTTGCTGTGCAGAAGACTTTTATCTTGATGAAGTCCCAATAATTTATTTTTGCTTTTGTTTCCCTTGCCTCCAGCAATGTGTCTAGAAAGAAATTGTTATTGCCAAGCTCAGAGGTTGCTGCCTGTGTTCTTCTCTAGGATTTTGATGGTTTCCTGTCTCACATTTAGGTCTTTCATCCATTTTGAATTTATTTTTGTGTGTAGTGTAAGAAAGTGGTCCAGTTTCATTCTTCTGCATGTGCCTGTTCAGTTTTCCCAACACCATTTGTTGAAGAGACTGTCTTTTTTCCCTTGAGTATTCTTTCCCACCTTGTTGAAAATTAGTTGACCATACAATTGTGGGTTGATTTCTGGGTTTTCTATTTTGTTCCATTGATCTCTGTGTCTGTTTTTTTGCTAGCACCATGTTGTCTTGATGATTAATAGTGTTTGAAGTCTGGCATCGTGATGCCTCCAGCTTTGCTTTGCTTTTTCATGATTGCTTTGGCTCTTCTGGGTCTTTTGTGGTCATACAAGTTCTAAGATTGTTTGTTCTAGCTCTGTGAAAAATGCTGGTGCTTTCTGACAGAGATTGCACTGAATATGTAGGTTGCCTTGGGTAGTACAGATATTTTAACAATGTTTGTTCTTCCAACCCATGAGCATGGAATGTTTTCACATTTCTCTGTGTCCTCTTCAATTTCTTTCATGAGTATTCTATAGTTTTCAGAGTACAAATCTTTTATCTCTTTGGTTAGGTTTATTCCTAGCTACCTTACAGTTTTTGGTGCAGTTGCAAATGTGATTGATCCCTTGATTTCTTTTTCAACTGCTTCATTATTGATGTATAGAAATACAACAGATTTCTGTATGTTGATTTTATATCTTGGGACTTTGCTGAATTGATGTATTGGTTCTAGCAATTTTTTGGTAGAGTCTTTCAAGTTTTCTACATAGAGCACCATGTCATCTGCAAATAGTGAAGTGGAGCTAGGTGTATTATGCTAAGTGAAATAAGTCAGAAAAAGACAAATGCCATATAATCTCACTCATATATGTAATTTAAGAACAAAAACAGATGAACATATGGGAAGGGAGAAAAGAAAAAAAGGAGAGAGGGAAACAAGCCATAAGTGACTCTTAACAATAGAAAACAGGGGCGCCTGGGTGGCTCAGTCGGTCAAGCATCTGCCTTTGACTCAGGTCATGATCCCAGGGTCCTGAGATGGAGTCCCACATCCAACTCCCTGCTCAGCGGGGAGTCTGCTCCTTTCTCTCCCTCTGCCCCTCCCCCTGCGTGTGCTCTCTCTCTCTCTCTCTCAAATAAATAAATGAAATCTTTAAAAAAACCAATAAAGAACAAACTGAGGGTTGACGGAGGGGAGGTGGTGGGGGACTGACTAGGTGGATAATAGGTTAAGGAGGGCACTTAGGATGAGCACTAGGTGTTGAATGTAAGTAAATGAATCAGAATTCTACTTCTGAAAACAATATTGCACTGTATGTTAACTAACTAGAATTTAAATAAAAATTTGATGGAAAAAATGTATTACCCTATAAATAATGTGTCTTTTTTCTGCAATATATATTATTTATTATATATTTATATATTGCATATATTTTATAATTATATACAGTATTATATATTATATGTGCATATAATATAACATAATGAACTTTTTAAGGAAACTGCCAAAATGTTTTCCAAAGTAGTTGTATAATTTTATATTCTTGCCAGCAGCTTAGAAACATTCTAGTTGCTCCATGTCATCACCAATACTTGGCATAGTTAGTCTTTTCCATTTAGCTTTCCTAGTAGATGTGTAGTGATATTTCATTGTGGTTTAATTTGCATGTAGTTAGTGACTAATGACGTTGAGCATCTTTGCAGGTGCAGTTTGCCATCTGTATTTTCTTTGGTGAAATGCCCATTCAAATCTTCTGACCATTAAAAAAAAAATATGTTGTATTCTTATTATTGAGTTGTAAGCATTCTTTGTATACAGTAGTCCCCCCTTTTCTGTAGGGGATACATTTCAAGACCTCCAGTGGACGTGTGAAATTGTGGATGGTCCTAAACCCTACTTTTATTGTTTTTTTCCTACACATATATACCCACGATAAGATTTAATCTATAAATTAGACAGAAAAAAATTAGACATAGAAAGAGATCCACAATAATAAAATAGAATAATTACAATGTACTGTAATAACAATTACATGAACATGGTCTCTCTCTCAAAATATCTTATTGTACTATACTCACCATTTTTCTTCTTGTGATGATGTGAGATAATAAAATGCCTACGTGATAAGATAAAGTGAGGTGAATGATATAGGCACTGTAACGTAGCTTTAAGCTACCATCGACCTACTGATGATATATCAGAAGGAGGATCACCTGCTTCTGGACTACACTAGACTATAGGTAACTGAAAACACAGAAAGTGAAACTGCAGATAAGAGGTGACTACTACAGTCTATATGTAAGCCCATTTTCCAGTATTTGATCAATATATAATTTGCAAATACTTTCTCTCATTCTGTAGGCAACACATTTCATTTATCTCGTGTTTGGCTTTCCCTCCAAACTCTGCCTAGTTCCATCCCTTCTTCTTTCCACTGATACCACCACCATCCTGGTTCACCTCTCCTGGATCATCCTCCCACTCTGGCTTGCCTCCTGGTCTTGCTTCCACACTTGCAGAAAGACTTAGACTGGACTACAGTCCAGTCTGGAAACAGCAGCCAGTAAGCATTTAAAAATGCACATTGGATCAATTCACTTCCATGTACCACATCCTTCAAAGGCCCTCCATTCCTTTTGCATTAAGCCCAAGCCCCTGATGGGGGGGGGGTGCAAAATAGCCCCACCTCATCTGACCCCCACTGATCTGACCGTTCCCATTTTCTAGCATGATCCTCCTTACCTACCATGCTGCGGCCACAGTGCTCTTTTCCCTCAAACATACTGAGCCTGTTCTCATTCCAAGCCCTTCACATTAACTCTTCCCTCTGCCTTAGAGTGCCGTTTGCCCTGTTCTGCACGTTGCTGCCCCTTTTATCACTTACAAAGTTAAAATGTCACTGCTGTAGTGGTGCAGGGTACTGCAGTCGGTTGAGTGTCTGACTCTTGATTTCAGTCAGGTCATGATCTCATGGTCATGGGATTGAGCCCCATATGGAGTTCTGCACTCAGTGGGGAGTCTGCTTGGAATTCTATCTCTCCCTCTGCCCTTCCTGCTCATGCTCTTTCTCTTTCTTTTTCTCCCTGTCTGAAATAAATAAATATTTAAAAGAAATTGTCACTGCTCCAGATAGACATTCCTTGAACACCCAATATAAAGTACCTACCTCCATAATCTCTATGACACCATGCTATTTTATTTCTCTGCAGAATAGTCATTACCATATTACACTTTCACCATTGTTAGCCTGCCTTCACTAAAATATGAGTTTCATGACAGCAGGAACTTTGTCATGTTCACGTCTATATCCCTAGTGTCTAGACCCATGCCTACCACATCCTATGGGATCAATAAATTCTTGTTGAATGTCTTTGCCATGGCAACTACCTATGTACCTGGCACCTGGCCATACTGTAAATGTTTGCTGTCTGAATTTGTCACTTAATCCATCCCCATGGCACCAAGGGTCAAAAAGCAACCCTGAGCTAGCAGAGGGAGAGAAAAGATACACATGCAGGAAAATGACAAGAAAAAATTTGTAGAGAAGCCTAAAAGAGAAGATCAATTCCTCTAGAGGTGTTTTGGGAACTCTGTGACAGAGTTGCCATGTTCCTGGCTCTGACGTGGGCTCCGACCCGAGGGCCAGCCTTACCTTGGTTGTGGAGGCTGTGAGGCTCACACAGAATGCTCACAAGGCAATGGTGCCATGGCAGGAGCAGCCTCACAAGCCTTCACCAGGGGATGCCTGGGTGGCTCAGTGGCTGAGCACATGACTTCGGCTCAGGTCATGATCCCAAGGTCCTGGGATCGAGTCCCACATCAGGCTCCCCTCAGGTAGCCTGCTTCTCCCTCTGCCTATGTATCTGCCTCTCTCATGAATAAATAAAATCTTTTTTAAAAAAAGCCTTCACCAGGCCTACTTATCAAATATTTTAGACTCTTTGACTTCATCTGGTTTTACTCTGCTCCTGTACTTCCTGGTGTCTGCAGCTTGATTTTCCCATCCCACAATCCTCAGGCTGGTGGGTCAGCCCTGCCATGAACCAGTGACAGCTCTTTGCTCCCACGGTCTCTCAGGCCATGTGGCACCAGGCCTGCAGGCTAAGCGTGGCACCTAGGGTACATGGGCAGTTTTAACACATAGCACCACCAATTTCTTCTCTTCATGTTCTCCCATTGGCCTCATCTCTCCCTGAGAACCTGGTAGGTGAGTGGTCGGAGGAGTCTCTGTGAAGAGCTTACACTATTCAAGATGAATTGACATGACTGCTAAGGCCACCTTGGGGCATGGTGAGGAGCTGCTTTCCTGAGCACTGAGTCATCTCTGAGTCCTAAGAGAACAGCAGCCACCCACACTGTCTTAGCCTGGGAGAGAAGTTTCCCTGGGGTCAAGACCCTTGCCCAGGCTCCCAGAAGCCAGGTGAAGTCTATGTACCCAAGAGTCATGATGTAAACAAATTCCCATAAGCTGCTTTTCTGAGGTGGGGACTCCAGATGCCAGGGCCATGGATGGGCAGGGCTCACTGGAGAAATCCACCCTTCTGTGTGTGTGTGTGTGTGTGTGTGTGTGTGTGTGTGTGTGAGAGAGAGAGAGAGAGAGAGAGAACCTTCAGGGAAGTGGCTGCCTAGGGTGTGACCCTGTTTGTGGACTTCCCGGCTCGGAGGCAGCACAGGTCCTGTCACTCTTCTGTCCACTGGACATCTTACCTAATACTCCAACTTGGTCCCTATGTCCTGAGGCCCTGGCCTGGAGCTCAGAAGGGAGTGAGTCCAGAGGAGGATGAATCAGAGGAACCATGGAGAGCTGCTCAGGAGCTCTCTCTGACTTTGTTCTGTTGAGGCATCACCACCTCCATTCTAGCCTGGGTTGGAGATTTGAAGCAGGAATTCTCTCAGGGGACGACTCTTCCTACTTTTAGATTGCCCAGGGCATTGACCCCTCAGAGACCTATCCCTGAGCCCTCAGTCCCAGGACAAATCCTCTGTGGGGCCCAGGGGGTTTGTTCTGGGAGAATCGGAGGAGCTGTCAGGGCCCACCCAGGGTGTCCAGAAGGGGCTGATTCTGTGCTCAGAATAGGATGTGAACCTTCCTGGGCTGTGATGCCAGGGTAGGGTGGGACGGTGGATCGATGAGAGGCTCCTTGCTCTCTGGCCTCTCTCAGTAGTCCTCTTAGACAATGTCAAAGTATTCAAATTAAAAAAAAAAAAAGAAGAAGAAGAAAAGAAAAAATGCCAACACGAACTAGAAGATATGCTAAGTGCAATAGGTCTATCAGAGAAAGATAATTATCATGTGATCTCACTCATATGTACAATTTAAGAAACAAAACAGGGGAGTATAGGGTAAGAAAGGAAAAAATAATACAGAAATAAGAGACGAAATCAGAGAGTGAGACAAACCATATGAGACTCCTAATCATAGGACACAAACCAAGGGTGGCTGGAAGGGAAGGGAGTGGGGGGACAGGGGTAACTGGATGATGGACATTAAGGAGGGCACGTGATGTAATGAGCACTGGGTGTAATATAAGACTAATGAATCACTGATCTCTACTTATGAAACCATTAATACATTATATGTTAAGTAATTGAATTTAAATAAAGTTTTAAAAATGCAAAAAAAGAAAGAAGAAAGAAAGAAAAGAAAGAAAGAAAGGAAGAAAGGAAGCAAGGAAGAAAGAAAGAAAGAAAGAAAGAAAGAAAGAAAGAAAGAAAGAAAGAAAGAAAAACTGAGTCATCTCTGTCTTTGCTTGGTCCCGTCTCTCTGGCACCCACTCAAAGGCTACTGACCAGGAAGCAGGTGCTTTGTTTACCAGGTGGCACCTGCCTATCTGCCTTAGCCAAAGTCCAACCTCAACTCCTGACCCCGCCCTTTAAACCTTCATTGACCCTTCACCCTTCTTTCTCCCCAAGACCGCTACACCCCCTTTTCCAAAAGCAAGAGAAGGGGGAGTATCTCTGTTAGCCAGCAGAGGGCACTGGTGCCATAGGGTCAGAGCTTCAGAGGCAAGAGCTAGGAGAAGGGAACCACTAATCCCTGGGGAACACAGGACCTCAGGGTGGACTCTGGTCCCGCTGGACAGCAGATGATGGTTTGATGGACACACCCAATCCAGCACTGGAGGCACCCTTATCCAGCCTTCCCTGTGTGTTGTGCCCACACACCCAGTGTCCAAAGGGCAGGGTCAGGGCCTAGGAGTCTTGGAGTACTGTTGCAGGTTCTAGCTACCGTAAGTGGTGACATAGGCATTGCCGGGGTAGGCTGTGGCCTACCTCTGCCCTACTACTCTCTTTAGCTCAACAGTTTCAGCCCCCAAACTCAAAATCTAGATGAAGCCAAGGCCCAGGGTCCAGCCTTGGCCCCAGATGCAGGCATACAAACTGTTAGCAGAGCGGGGGCCTCCCTGTACTCTTCATAGGATGGGGTATTATGGAGGGCACCAGAAGGGTCCTGCTTCAACCCGTTCCACATCGTGGTTATCCCCAAATCCTGTCCTCTGATCCTACTCCCAAGTAGGCCCAATTCTCTCAATCCCCTATGGCCATAGATCTGATTCACCTGGATCAACTGAGCTGCCTTTTGGCCACTGCCCTGCCTCCAGTCCACAGCCAGATCCCAGACTCGGGTGAAGCAAACAGGGGCCTGGGGTGCAAAACTTGAGGAGGCACTCAAACTCTCATGGTCATGCCAGTAGACCTGGTCCCTGAGAGTGGATGCCTCCTTAGGTTCTGTGGCCTCAGAGACTGTTTGCCACACCCTGGTCCCACCCTGGCGTGCCCATGCTTCATTCATCATGGTAGTCATGCAAAGTTTTCTAAAGCATGGTCACTCCCGGTTACCCTCACAGGGCCCACCCTAGAATTTACTTCAACAAACATCTGATTATAGACCTAATTCTCTAGAAGGAGAGGAACCATGGGTCCTGCCCTGAGGAGCCCCTATCTGCCAAGATAAAATCCTGACTGTTGAGTATGCCATTTGAACCTCTTCCCAGTGTGGCTCCCATTGACTGGTCCAGGCTCAGGAATTGGGACAGCGACACACAGCCATACCTGTACTGCAGGCAGAATCTGTCTCACACTTTTGAGTCTCCAAGCTTTTCCTTGGGCCATTCCTGCATCCCAGAATGCCCTCCCCCACGGCTGGCCTATGAAACTGTGACTCATCCTTCAAGGCCCTAATGAATGCCACCTCCCTGGAGTAGCCATCTGTGGACCCTGCTGAGATCAACAGCTCCCATCTCAGTACCCAACATCTCTGCCCCTTTGTCTAATTCTCCAGGTATTGCACACATTCGTCATTCTGCAATCAGCAGTGCACTTACTAAGTGCCTACTGTTTGTGAGGAGTGTACTGGGTGCCGGGGAGATGACTCTGACTGTTAACATTTGCATCCTCTGCCCTAGGAGAACACCCAGGTTAGTGATGGGGACCATGGCTGGTCACTTCCAAGTCCCCCATAAGACCAGCACAGGCACAGGGCTGAGCAACATTCCATGACTTGCAGATGCCCCTAAGTTATCAGTCTTCTAGAGTTATTTCTCCACTAAAAGCAAAGTAATACATGTGCTCTCCAGCCCCTGTGGAAAGCCGCTTCCAACATTCCTAAGGGCTTTCCAGGAAGGGAGAATGGCTTTGGTTTCCTCGGGTGCCCAGAGCTCCTTCTCCCAGCACATGCTGGTCCATTCTGCCCTCAGTATGGACCCAGTCCTCTCAAATACTACCAGAGCAACATTTTATGTTGAATATCTGACACAGTGACAGACTCATTGTGGTTTCTCATGGGCCAAACTGAACTAGACAGTCATACTTTCTCCTGGACCATCCTGGTGGGTGGTTCTCTGCTGACTCTTCATTCCTCCTCCTACCAGTCAGCTGGTCAGTGAACACATGCTTTCCTGTGGACACACTCCTTCAGAGAAAGCACTGGAACCTCTCACACCTGGCTGAGGTCCTACTTAAATTGAGCTCTTTTGTGGACCCACCTTCTTTTAAAGATTTTATTTATTTATTTATTTATTTATTTATTTATTCATTCATTCATTCATTCATTCATTCATTTATTTTAGAGATAGAGGGAGATGGAGAGAGAGTGCAAGTGGGGTGAGGGGCAGAGGGAGAGAGACAAGCAGATTCCATGCTAAACACACAGAGCCTGACCACACGGCTCAATCCCACAATACAGAGGCCATGATGTGAGCTGAAATCAAGCATTGGACACTAAACCAACTGAGCCATACAAGCCTCTCGTAGACCCACCTTCTGAGAGAGGAGAGAGAATCCACCTGTTATTAACAGCCCCTTCCTCTTATTCTATGTCTGGCTGGTCCTTGTCACTGTACTCTCAGTCTCTCCGCAGGCCCTAGAGGGCACACATGTGAACAGGGCAATGGCAAAGGGAGCAAAGGTCTCCTTGGAGGGACAGAACCAGACAGAAATGACCACAGTGCTGCTCAGGGAAGCCTCATCCCTCTATCCTTCCTCCCTTTGGCCCATCAAAGACTTTCTGTGGCAATTGTCTTGTTGCCAAGACCACCTCAGGGAAAGTGTGCACGCTGCTGAGATAATCTGAGAACATCATCCATCCATCCATCCATCACCTACCCACACCACACCGGTCCATAGGGCATCTGCTGTGTTCAACCAAGTCTGGATCCTGGGGATACAGCAGTGAACAAGACCTGAGCCACCCTGTTCTCTTGCTTCATGCGCTGCTTTCCCTATATGAATATACCTGTAACTCAGCACTTGCTGAGCACATTGACACATTTCTGCTATCTTTGAGTTTGATGTACACCTACTGTTTCTGAAATGTGATCTTGAATGGGGCCCAACATGGACACTCTGAAAACTAGGTCCTCTCCTATGTCAAATTTATTGGCCAGGCTGAATGAGGGTTTGGCTCCCTGCCTCAAAGATATTATTTGGACCCAGCATGGGTCCAGCTTTGGGAAAAAGAAGGAAGGGACAATAATCTACTAGTGGGGGGCTTCACTAAACTGCCATCATGGTTGTCAGGACCCTTAGGGGCGTGCGCTCTCCATCCTGAGCCTTATTCCCAGGGCAGCCCCTGGAGTTGGGATTCCCAGGATGAGTCACCAGGGTCACCAGGGACTGTGCTCAGAGCACAAGCTCCACTCTTGCAGCATTTGGAGTTTCCCTGGCTGCCTCCCAGGCCAGCCACCCTGGTCCTTAGCCTGGGCCAGAAGTCAGTGATGGCATGGACAAGGGATGTTGGAGGGTCTGTCTGCCTGTCCCTCTCGCTGGCTTACCAGCTACTTCCAAGTGGCCCATGCCGCCCACCCCACCTCCAGCTCTTTTGGACTGAGAGAGCTCCCCTATTTTCTTTCCAAGAGTCATAGTCTTCAGACTATCCTGAAGGAGACCCCTGTCACAGACTTGGGGGCCCCAAAGCAAGAATTTAGGTGACCCTGCCCACCCAGACTCCAGGCATTGCTTTGGTCTGAAGAGGCCAGGGAGGATCCAGGACTCTGTCTCACCATTGCAAACTCCCATCCTTCCTGGCTCAGATCCAGGCCCAGCCCACATTCAGCCCTGGACTGAGCTGCAAGCCCTGGGGAGGGAAGGAAGTAGCTGACCCTCAAAGCCAGCATTCCTCTGTGATGACTATAGTCTGCTTACTGCCCAACCACCCCATCAGGAGGGCAGTTCTCAGGGAGCTACAAGGGACTTCCCCACAAAGAGGCCTTTCCTAAAAAGGGGGTCTTCATTAGCTAGGGACATCAGGATCTGACTGGAGTCAGGAGAGCTGGGCCCAGAGGCCTCCTGGAAGCAGGTCAGAGGGCCACAAGGCCAGCCCTAGAAGCTTCTCACTCCATTTCTTCACTCTTTCAGTAAACACCGAGACTCTCCTTGTGGTTAACCCTGTTCTAGGCCCTAGGCGGGGCGCGGCTGCACCCTCCAAGGGCTCCAAGTCATGTAGGAGGAATCCCCCAGTAAAAAAAAATAAGTACATAAAGGGGATCATTTCAGCAATGATAAGAGCTATAAAGACAATAAAACGAGACGTGATGATGTGCGCTGAGTGGTACAACTGGGGAGTTTGGCCGTGTGAGGGGGCCCCGATTTCTCACACTCCACCTGCCCAAGCACAGTCCCCTCCTCCCGCGTGCTCACAGCCCCCCCCCCCCCCATCCCACCGCCCCTTCTGGGTGGGGACTGCGGCAGGTGCATTCAGGTGGGGCTTTTCCGGGGCCGGTTTTCCCCCAGCTCCTCTTGGAACTTCCAGAGGGCCACTGACCCGCGACGCTGGACGGCCGCCCGTCCCCCTCCGCCGCGCGAACCTCAGCGCTCCCGGCGCGGTTCCCGGAAACTCCTCGGTTTCCCTGTGGCCGCGGCGTTTGCAAGAAACCGAAACCCAGGCCCCGCCCCTCGGCGCGGCCCTGCGGTGCCGGCGTGGGGGCTGGGGCCGCGCGGGTGGGCCGATCCCCCGGGGCCGCAGCGTCCCGCGGGCAGAGTCAGCCCGGCGGCTCGGCACGTGCACGCCTCCCGCGGGAGCGCGAGTGGCTGGGGCCGCAGCGCGGCCTCCCTCTGCAGCGCCGGGGACGCGGGCGCCATTTCTGCGCGCCTACTGTGTGCCCGCCAGCGGGGGCATTTACGCAGAGCTCCGCACCCCGGTGCCGCTCGCCGCATCCTGCGGGCGGGGTGGGGCAGGGGGCGAGCGGCGGCGGCGGTACTGGGCGCGAGCAGCTCGCCAGCTCGCCCGAGCTCCCACGGCCCGGAGCTGCAGAGCGGGCTGGAAGCGCTTGGCCCGCGGCGGGAGGCTGGGCGGGAGGCTGGGCGGGAGGCTGGGCGGGGGCGGCGAAGGAAGCGCCCGGGGCTGCGGGCAGGTGAGCGGCCGGGCACGGGCGGGGCGGGCGGCTGCGGCGGGGGCGGGGCGGGGCGGGGCGGGCCCCGGCAGGGCAGCCACCCGGGCGGCGCGGCGGGGAGGCTTTGCTTTTCTCCGCCCTCCCTCCCTTTCCAGGAAGCCGGCCGCTTACCCCGACTCACCCCCAGCCGGGGCCGAGCTGGAATGTGGAAGTTAGCCTGAGAGGCTTGTGCCCCCTCCCCTCCCCTCCCCTCCCCTCCCCTCCCCTCCCCTCCGCACACACGCGCGCGCGCACACGCACACTCAGATCTGGCTGGGGCAGCGCGATCGTGGGTCACCTGGAGGCGAGGGGCTCCAGGTCAGGACTCGGTACCCAGGGCGAAGTAGGGGTGCTGCTGCCCCAGGAAAGCCTGGAATTCTCCGAGGGGCGTTCTAGGAGAACGACAGTGGGCGCCGGCGGTACTGCAGGACCCGGTCGTGTGGGGGCGGGGAGGATGCTGCTCCCAAGCGGAGTGACTCTGGGACGTGGCCGCCAGGCCTCGCCCCGGAGCACCCCCGCACCCCCGCCCCCGGCCCCGGGCCTCACGGGGCGGATGGGGAGCTGAGGCCTCTTTCCTCCCAACCCAGTGTTTATAAGAAATGAAACTGCACAAGGCATCAGCGGCAGCCCACACTGACACCCGCGCCCCCTCCGCGGTTCCGGAACAGTCCACAGCGCCGGAACGATTCCTGGCCCACTCTTCCATCGCAGGACCCCCTGGCTGCCGCCAGCTGCAGCCTCCCACTCTGTATTTAGGATTTTTGTAAGAGCACAACGCTTATTCTGCTGTGTCATACAGCATTTTTGCCAGAACTGTGAGAGGGGAGGGGCGAGTCTGCAGCCAAATCCGGAGCTGACCTAGAGCAGGAGTGCGATTCATGATTTGTTGAATGAATTAAGAAATGACTTTTTTTTCTTCCAACTAGGCTCCTTTCAGGCAGGGTGATGATGGCAGGATTCTTGAAGCTTTTGGATGCTTTCTGATGATCTGATGCCTGATTTGTGTTCTGCACTTAACAGTTTGGGATTGCCTGCATCCCAGGTTTGCTGGGAAAATAGAGATGATGCCTGAAAGGGATTTTTAGCGTCTCAGAAAGCCCACTCTTCGCATCTGGAAGGCTAGAAGGCTTGCTGGGGGGTTCATCTGTTTTTGGGGACCATGGCTTTCTCTTTGGATAGCCTGCCCCACAGGAGCCCAGGGTTTCCCTTCTCTCAAAAACCTGGTGAAAGCCTGGCAGGGTTCTGTGCTTCAGAACTAACTGGAGCCCCACCTCCCCAGGGGGGGTGAACGTTGTATTCTGAGAGCCTAAGGGAGGGGGCTAAGGACTGGCTTGGTCATCAGGGAAGAGGCTCCTACAAGGTTGATCTTGCCTCGGGAATGCCTATTGCAGAAATCACCTCAGAGGAAGTCTTGCCAGCCCAGAAAACTTCAGGGCCTGACACAAAGGAATTAATCCTTATTAAGTAATCGTATAGATGGGAGGCATGCCGTGAGACCAGAGCAATAACCTTCAGCTAACTCCACCTGAGTAGCCAGATAGATCTGTAGAAAAATGGAGACTTTGCTCCCTAGAAAGTCACCACCCTGGTGATAAATGCAGAAAAGGCAACATAAAAGTTAAGCGCCAGGGGGTTCTAAGGTGGGGAAGGATTTTGGTTTGGCAGTTTGGGGGTACTTCCTAGAGGACCAGGCATTTACTCTGGGCCTTGAAATGGATTCTGACACCGAAGTGTTTGGTGGGGAGGGTAGAAAAAGTGAGAATGAGACAGAGAGAGCCAGAGAGGGGGGAGACTGAGTGTTGCCAAATATCACAGGAAGATAGAGATAAGGAGCAAATGGAAGGAGCAAAGACATAAGGGGAAAAACACAGTATGTTCAGAGAACAGAAATGCAGTGAAAGTTGTTCACTACTGTTAATACATGTCATTTTGCTCAAGTTTTAGTTTATAAAGTTTGGTAGTCTAATTCCATCTTCATAATAATCAGGAGAGATGGGCAGAGTATTTCTTTTTTACAGATGAGAACACGGAGACCCAGAGAGGAACAGTAACTTGCCTAGGGTCACACAGCAAGTAGTGGAAAGCACACTATCCCAAGGCTTTCAGACCCGAATCCTGTATTCTTTACACTGCCCTCTAGTTACTGCTCAAGGGTAGGGAAGCTGTGGGAGACAAGGTTGGAACCAGAGTGAGCCTCGACTGGAATGTGGGGCTAAGGAGTCTGAGGAAATTCAGAAGCTCCTGGTGGACCTGAATGTTTGGGAGATCAGCAGAATTAGGCAGATCATCCTAGTGCAGAGGCACCAAGAAAGGAAGACCAGACAGGGAGGGAAGGAGAGAGACCTGAAGGTAGGCTGTGGTAATAACAGTCTGGGACTGGAAAGTCAAAACATGAGGATTTAGGGAAAGAAGACCTGGAGGACCAGGTGAGGCAAAGAGGAGAGGAGGACAGGAAAGACTTCATCTGGGAAGGAACATGAATTAGGATGAGAGAAAGCTGCTGGGAGGCAGTGTAGACTGGGAAGGCCAAGAGTTCGGCTTATGTCTATGTGAATCTGTGGATAGGGTTGTAGTGGAGCATCCAGAAGGCAACCGGAGCTGTGTTTAGAGGCTACTTGCCCCCAAGGGATGGCTGAAATGACAGAAGATGAGTATTTTGAGTCAGCAAGGCTCACCCAAAATGCTGGCCCTGAATTACTACGAAAAACCTAGGGAAGGCTCTGTTTTGATTAGCACCGTAGGGGATATGTGATACATTTTCGAATGGGATTCAAGAAGTGTCACAACAAAAATTTGGGGTACTTAAACAGGGTATAGTTTTATTTCACTGATTTGTAGTGAGGCACTCCCAATCATGATAAGCAGATTTTTTTAAAGATTTTATTTATTTATTCATGAGACACAGAGAGCGAGAGAGAGAGAGAAAGAGAGAGAGGCAGAGACACAGGCAGAGGGAGAAGCAGGCTCCCTACACGGAACCCGGCTTGGGACTTGATCCTGGGACTCAGGGATCATGCCCTGGGCCGAAGGTAGGGGCTAAACCACTAAGCCACCCAGGCATCCCCGATAAGAAGATTTTTATAGGCTTCAAGATAAAATAAGAATCCCTAGACTTAAAAGTAAAAAAAAAAAAGTCAAAGACCCCTTCAGAGATGTAAATGACAACTTCATCAGTAAATTATAACATTGGGGAATTTGGGGACTTCTGGGTGGCTCAGCAGTTTAGTGCCTGCCTTCCACCCAAGGAATAGTCCCAAAGTCCCAGGATCGAATCCCACATCAGGCTTCCTGCATGGAACCTGCTTCTCCCTCTGCCTGTGTCTCTGCCTCTCTCTGTGTGTGTCTCTCAGGTGGCTCAGTGGTTTAGCGCCTGCCTTCAGCCCAGGGTGTGATCCTGGGGACCCCGGATCGAGTCCCACATCGGGCTCCCTGCATGGAGCCTGCTTCTCCCTCTGCCTGCTTCTCTCTCTGTCTGTGTCTCTGCCTCTCTGTGTGTCTCTCATGAATAAATAAATAAAATTAAAAAAAAAAAGATATGGGCAAGATACAGCTACACAGTGTTGTTTGTATTCAGAAAATATGGAAATAACCTAATAGGAGATTAATGGGTAAATAATTATCCTTATTAGAGAATAATATATACCCAATAATATGTATCATAGAAGTACATTTCATGGCATGAAAGATATACATACAGATGCAGATGATTATCTGTGAATTAAAATAAAGTTTTTGTCAAAGCACTTCTTACAGACTCCTATTGTCTTAAAAGGGTCATTTTGGTCAATTTCTAAGACCGTATAAGATGCAAACTTCCTTTCCCTGATCTCATTTTGAATTTTCCAGTGCCTATATCAGGTTCTTCAAGACA
The DNA here is from genome assembly GCF_048164855.1 of Canis lupus baileyi. NCBI lineage: Eukaryota > Metazoa > Chordata > Mammalia > Carnivora > Canidae > Canis > Canis lupus. The sequence goes on along the minus strand of NC_132847.1, from coordinate 21,988,597 downwards.
AGACAAGCATCCATTTGCTGCCCAGAAAACAGACTTCACAACTCAGGAGCCACTTGCTTTCTGCTCTTCTTGCTCAGAAGGTCTTGATTTCTGTAGTGGGTGTCCACTCCACCTGTCACTTACAGCACCCTACCCCTTCTCCCCCTTCCTGGGTCTCAGCACCTTCCATTTTTCTTAGCCAGCTAAGGCTCATTCCTTGTGGTTCCTCCTGTCTCTTGGCCTCTCTCTCAGGGACTGCACCCACTACTCTCTGGGAGACAGCTCCGACCCATTCTTGTTGGTCTCTTGGGAACCAAGCTTCATGTTAATCACAGCATCAGATCCTGGTGCACGGGGATTGGATTAACCCATCCATTTCCTCTGTAGGAGGAAGGCAGCTGAGTGACTGACAGGTGGAATGCTGCATCAATGTGTCTATTTATAGTCTGTACCATTGCAACTGGGTGCTGCTGTGGAGGGAGAGCTGGGTGAGGGGAGTGACACAACCAGCGCAGCCTAGAGGAGCAATTTACTTCTGAGTCAGCAGCTTTGGGGAGGTGAAGGAAGGAACATGCCAGGCCAGAGTTCTGGACACTCAGCCCAGCCTTTAGGAGAGTGCAAATGGGGCAAGGTCTACTTTAAGGCACAAGAGTTAAGTGGTTGCCCTTTCCAGGGGACTGGGACCTGGGTTCCTTAATTCTTTGTCCACATCCATGGTCTTGACCGACCCTAAGCAACTTCCCCCATGCTGCCTAGAACCTCTCTGGGCCAAGCGCCGAGGGCCACAGGCAACACCAATGCTGCTGCTAAGGAGCACCCCTGTAAGGGCTCTGTGAGGCTGTGGAGGTGGCCTAAGACAGGAGTGCTAGGGAGCAAGGGTACCCAAGCCCTAGCCAACTCCGTAGCCAGGGCTTCTCCGAAACCCTTCTCCTTCTCCCTAAGGTCAGGTGTATGGCAGCCCCAAGGATGTAGACCCAGAAGCGGCACCCAGAGAGGCGCCTCTCTGTCGCTGTTAGGCTCTGGGCAGGGACCTCAAAAGCCACACAGCACCTGCTGTCCTCAAGTGCGGCTCTGTGCTTCACAGACATCGTTTCTGGGTAGCTGTAAACCAGCAAGTTAGGGCTGCTTGTTTTACAGTCGAGGAGACTGAGGTTCCCAGTCCCGTGCCAGGCTGCACCTGCAGCGGCCAAACTGGGATTTCCTCTCTCCCTCCCGCAGCCCCAGTCAGCACCCCAGGCGCAGTAGGCTTTCCTGGACTTCCCCAAGGCAGGTGAGGGTCCTGGGGGCCGGCCGCCCCTCCAGAAGCGAGTAGTAGGAGGGCCCAGACGCTTCCTTCTTGGCACCCCGTTAGCAGGTTTGAGGAGCCAGGCTCGTTTACGGGGTTTCAATCCCGGGCTGTCCGCTCTGAAGAGGACAGCAGGTGCCCGGGTGACCTGCTCACCTGCGCTCGGAAGACAGACGTCCCCCGCGCCCGGCGAGGAGGCTGAGAGCAGGCCGGAGAACGCGGAGCGAGGGGAGTGGCTGCGGGTGCGGGTGCGGGCCGGGGGCGTCCGGCTTTCCAGGACAGCCTTCCCCGGGCCGCGGGGGTGGGGGCAGGGGCAGGGGCAGGGGCAGGGGGAGGGGGAGGGGGAGCGGACGGGGCGGGCCCGCGGTCGCCCCAGGGCGGCGGCGCCGGCCGGAGGGGGTGGGGAGGAGCAGCCGCCCTGTACTTCCCCTTCGCCGCTAGCTCTACAACAGCCTGATTTCCCCGAAATGATGGGGCGGCACCGACCAATAGGCGCCCTCGCGGCTCCTCGGGAGGCGGGGCCGGGCCTGGGTTGGGGGAATCCCGCTAAGTGTTTAGATTTCTCGCCGGCGCCGCTGCCCCGGCAGAGCGCGCCACTCCTTCGTCGAGGCAGGACGTGCGCCGGAGCCCGGCCGGGCCGAGGCCGAGGGAGCCGCGCCAAGCCAAGGCCAGCCGTGCCCCCCGCCCCTCGACCCGCGCAGCCTCTGCCTTCGCGCCGCTCCCTGCGGGATCGCGCTCGCCGCAAGGACACCGCCGCGCCAGCCGACCGGGACCCTCGGGCGCCGCGGGTGGATCGCGGCCGCTGCGGAGGTGAGTCGGTGGCGTCGAACAAAGGCGCGCGGGGCTCCGGGAAGCGGGGCCGACCCCCGGCCGGGAGAGTCGCGGGCGCGCGGCGTCGCGGGGGCCCCCGCGCGGGCTCCGGAGGGCGCTGGCGGAGCGGCGAGCCGCGGCGGGGAGGGCGGGCCGCGCGGCGTGGACCGCCCACGAGCCGAGCCTGCCGAGCCTGCCGGCGCCCGGCCGGGTCGCGGATCTGTGTGCGCGGAGCCCCCGGGCCTCTGCGCCGCTCGGTAGACCTGCCGCGCGCATCCGTTAGCGGTGCGGGAGACTCGGCGCCCCCAGCTCCGCGCCCAGGCCTCAGGTTTCGGGCTGTACGTGCAGGTGTTGGGGGGGGGGGGACTTGCTGCCTGAAAGGCCGGTGGACCTGCTGAGGCTACGCATGCGAAGAGGCGCCACAGGTGTTCCTTCGGCTACTTCGCGGAGGACGGGAGCCAGACCGGGAGGGGTACCTGGTCTGGGAGCAGCATAGAACAGACTGGGGGGTGCAGGGTCCCGGTAGAGTGCAGGGTGGTTGCTTGCCACCAGTGCACGGCTAGCTAGTGGTAGCGGCGGCAACTCAAGTAGGGGGATTTATGGGCATCAACCAAAAGAAGCCTGTCCCTTACCAAAGGATTTGAATTTGGGGAGGAAAGTTCTGGCATTAAAATATCTGTGTATTTTGTCTGTTTCTTCTGCACATAAATCCTGAAACTATCACTTGCACGCCTGTCTCCTCCCCAGAGTGTTTAGAGGATCGTGAGGGAAGGGGCTTAATTGTTTTTGCCCATGATGCTGAAAATATTTGGAGAACAGTTTTGTTCTGGTGAAAGCCTTCTTTCCCATGATTATACTACTTGGTACCTGGTGGAGGGCAGGGGAGAGTTAACTGAATGACCTTGGGCGGCGGTGGGGGGGTGGAGGTGGGGGTTGCAGGCAGGGTAGTGCCTAAGGGGCTGCTCTGCAGACTCCAAACAGGAGCGTCTGTTTTCTCTTCACAGCCAACATGCCCATCACTCGGATGCGCATGAGACCCTGGCTAGAGATGCAGATTAATTCCAACCAAATCCCAGGGCTGATCTGGATTAATAAAGTGAGTGTCACCTTCTGGGTTTTTATGCCACTATTTTAACACATGTTCTTTGAGGGGACCGAAGCTTCAGATGCAGCTCAAAAACGGAAGTGATGAGGAGGAGGCAGATGTGTTTGTTTCCCAGTGGGTCCTGCCTGCAGGCAGTATGCAAGGGCCCAGCCTTGGGCCGCTCTGCCTTCTTCCCTTCCTTGATATGGACAGGGCACTCACCTGAGGGCACTGACAGTTTGCATCAGCAAGACTCTCCCCGCATCTGCAGAGCCAGAGTTCTGGTCTCTTTTACGAGAGACTCCTGCAAACATACAGCATCCTACAGGGTTCCAAACAGCCAGGAGGCAGAGAAATGAGCACCTAGTGGTGAGAAGATGGCTGGAGGAGCAAGGGACCTGAGAATTAACCTTGCACTGCTGGCCCAGGCTCAAGAAACCTCATGCTGGTGCACAAACCCTGCAGACATAGTAGTAATAACAATATTCATAATAATGCTTACTGTCCACTCCCTATGAGCAAGTGTGATTACTGTGCTACGTCTGTTACTTACGTTGTGTCATTTAATCCTCACAGTAGCCCTGTGAAGTAGATCCTGTTAATAGCTCCATTTTCAGATAAGGAAAACTGAGGCACTGAGAAGTAGATAATGAGATGACACAAAAAGTGATCAAGTCAAGATTTGAACCTGAGCAATCAAACTCAGAAATCCAAAGTGTTAACCACCAGTAATGATAACAGTGAGACTTAGTCTTTATATTTGTCACTGTGATTTCTCATTTCACAGAAGAGAAACCAATGAGGGACCAGGAGGTATAGGGACAGTGCCAGTGTCACACAGGTAGTCAGCATCCAAGACTGGCCCAGGGCTCCCTCCCTGTGTAGGAGCCAGTGGTCCCAATTGTCCTAAGCATCCCCATTTAATGGATGGAGTTTTCACTTCTGCGTTGGTGCTGAAAAGCCAGAGAGCATCCCAAGGTGCTCCTTATGGGTCCCAGCACACCTGTAACAGGCAGAGGGAGAGCTTTGGTGAGCTGATACTGCCATAGCTCTTCAGAACCCAGAGCCCCTTCTGAGAGATCTAGAATGATAGAGTAGTCTGTTTAAGCCATTCTCAGGATGGGTCAACTCAAGCCAGATGTCAGGGTGAAAAGGGGAAGTCAGCTTTTTCTCAGACTGGGGGGGGGGGGGGGCGCGGCGGGGCTGGGCAGGCTCCTGCTAAAACCCTGTGGCTTCTGAGCTGACACAGCCTTGTATATATGTGTGTGTGTGCCATTCAGGAGGAGATGATTTTCCAGATTCCATGGAAGCATGCTGCCAAGCATGGCTGGGACATCAACAAGGATGCCTGTCTGTTCCGGAGCTGGGCTATTCACACAGGTGTGTGCCCTGGTCTCCAGCCCTGGAGGGCCAAGGAGAAGACTAGAGGAATCACTTCTATTAACACAGAGGCTCTTCATCGGGTTCCTTGAGATTGTGTACAAAATTTGGGGGTGAGCAGGGGGCAGATTTGTATTTCTGGGGAAAAGTTCCATCATTTCAGCAAGTTCTTAAAGGAACCTGTGAAATCAGCGTCTTCAGCAAGTTCTTAAAGGAACCTGTGAAATCAGCGTCTTAGAAAGTGTGATTTCAGGGAGTTTGTAGCTGGATTAAAGCTCCTTGGGGCAAAAGCAGTTGTGAGCCTGGATACTGAAAGACCCAAGTCTTTGATTTTCTTGATGTTTACCAAGGTCCTGGCCCAAGGCCCATCTGGTTGGCAGCCTCTTTTTATCCTTGAGGTCTGGAGCTCTTGGTCCATCTCAGATCAGACAGCACACCTATCAGTAACTGTTCTTTGATGCCTCCTCTTTGTCCACTGCTGTGTTTGGAAACATCAGATAAACCCTAGTCTTTATTTAATCTCTGGCTGCTAACAGCCCAAGCAGGGAGACTGGTTCTGGTCCAGCACCAGTACAGCCCGTGAAGACATACAGGCCCTCTAGTGCTTCTGGCTGGGCCCTTCAGAAAGGTCTGCTGGATGTGTCTGAGTCAAGCATGGGCATTTGAGAAGCCCCAGGGCTTGTAGAGGGTCACCCAGGAATACCGTCTGTTTGGCTAGTGTGGATCTCTGGCAGCATGAGAGCTTAGGGGTACTCTTGCCTTCCTCCTCCCAGGCCAGACAGCAGCTAAGGATTCCCACCTCTGGTCCTTATAGTCCTCTTCACTCTTCTGCCGACTAGGTCGATACAAAGCCGGGGAAAAGGAGCCAGATCCTAAGACATGGAAGGCCAACTTTCGCTGTGCCATGAACTCCCTGCCAGATATTGAGGAAGTGAAGGACCAGAGCAGGAACAAAGGCAGCTCAGCTGTGCGGGTGTACCGGATGCTCCCACCCCTCACCAAGAACCAGAGAAAAGGTATCCAAGGGCTCTGGATCCTTGGGAAGCTCAAAGGGAGGGAAGAAGAAGGGCAGCGGGGGCTGGTGTACCTGTACCAAGACTGATGGCCCATCTGCTTTGTAGAGAGAAAGTCCAAGTCCAGCCGAGATGCTAAGAGCAAGGCCAAGAGGAAGGTGAGTGTGGCCCTGAGCTACTAGTCTTTGGTCCCCCGGGAGTCAGGGTGGGCAGTGGGAGAAGTGCCACGGCAAGCCTGGGCCTAAGCTCCTTTCTCTTGTTGCAGTCATGTGGTGACTCCAGTCCTGACACCTTCTCTGATGGACTCAGCACCTCCACCCTGCCCGATGACCACAGCAGCTACACAGCTCACGGCTACATGGGGCAGGATTTGGAGGTTGAGCGGGACCTTACTCCAGGTGAGGTAGGCCAGGTCTGGCAGGAGGCCACACAAGGTCACAATGGGATGGCTCCTTCTTTTGGGTCCAGGAGGCAGCGTGCTTGAGGAGGGGGTGGCAGGTTGGAGCAGGCCGCGGGGTCAGGGATGCTGCATGTCTTGCAAACTCAGAAAGCAGCCAGTTCTGACCTGTGGTTTCTGCTGTCCCTCAGCATTGTCACCGTGTGCCGTTACCAGTACTCTCCCTGACTGGCACGTCCCAGAGATAGTGCCGGACAGCACCAGTGACCTCTACAGCTTCCAGGTGTCACCTATGCCCTCCACTTCTGAAGGTTTGTGCCCTTGCGGCCCACATGCCTGCCTGTTTGGGTCCTGGGGAGGGTTTCCTGAGGGAGAGAAGATGCTCAGAACTCTACCTGGCACTGACCGAGATGACTGTGCTGTGCTGGAGAAAAGAGGGAAGGGGGCCCAGGGGCTGTATTTGGGTCTGAGGTTGCTCAGTTCCCTGGCTCCTCTGCAGCCCAGTCTCTGTGGGTGAGGAAGGAAGCAAGGGGGTGGGAAGAGGTGTGGCTTCAGGGTGCGGGAGGCTGAGTCACAAGGACAGTGTCCTGTTCTGGAATGTCCATAGCAGGTACATGTCTGCTGGGAGGTATGTGTGTGTGTGTGTGTGTGTGTGTGTGCGCACACGCACGTGCGTGGTAGGGCAGGCACTATGGTGGAACTGCAGGGGCAAGCCTGGTTGACTACCAGCCAACCTCTAACCTCTCTGCTCTTCCCCATCCACAGCCACAACAGATGAGGACGAAGAAGGGAAATTAACTGAGGACATCATGAAGGTAAAGCGCATTCCTCCCTGAGCGCTCTTGTGAAGTGGCTGCTTCTTAGGAGAGAGAAAACTACTTAGAGCTCAACACATTGGAGGGTGGAGGCAGCTGCTACTGTGACCTGGCTGCTTGTATCATCCTATAAGTGCCACATCCACTGTGCCCTCCTTGGCTGGTGGGAAAGACACTGGGGAAGTGAGGACAGTGGGGAGGCCTGGTTTCTGACAGGCTGTCCTGGAGGCAGCCCTAGGGCCTGGAACCACTCTGAGTCAGCCAGCACCAGTGCCTGGTCCCTGGCCTGCGTCCTCTGCCCCAACAGGCCCCAGGCCTGCTGCCCTGTTAGTTAGGGAAGTGCACATCAGGTTTTAATAATCAGCTTTTGGGATCTGGGATCTGATGAGGGATTTTTTCCTTTTCTTTGTTTCTTTTCTTTTTTTCCTTAAAGCAAATTATTCTCCAGGGGTGTGTTGTTTTTTTTTTTTTTTTTTTTGTCCTGCTTCAATCTTAAAAGCGAATATAAAACAGTTGTTGCAGTAGTTGTACCCAGGCTGTGTTTCATCAGCATAGAAAACTTGAGACGTAGGCATAGCTCCCTATCTCTAGCTTTTCTTTTCTTTTCTTGACTTGTGATGCTGTTACTTTATGCCACATTCCTGGTTGGTATGTCCTCACTCAGCTGAGGGGGAAAGTCTTAGGAGATTCTGTGCCAGAGGGGAGATGTAGGAGCATGAGTCCAGGGCAGATCCACAATTCGCAGGCCCCTGTCCTAACCACAGTCCACATTTGCATCCATCTGAGAACATGCAAATGACCAAGGGTACGATGCTGGTAGGGAAGGTTTGGCTCACTGAGGGCAAGACCAGAGGATGAATCTGCCCTGGAAGTAACCTGATGGTTCCTTATTCCTCTGTCACCAGCTCTTGGAGCAGACGGGGTGGCAGCCGACAAACGTGGATGGCAAGGGGTACCTGCTAAATGAACCTGGGACTCAGCCCCCCTCTCTCTATGGAGACTTCAGCTGCAAGGACGAACCAGAAGTTGACAGCCCTGGGGGTAAGAAGTCCCTGTAGCTGGAAGGTTTCTCCGAGAAGCGAGAAACTGGCAGGGGGTGGGTAGGAAAGGGCTGGGGGACTGGGCTAGGGAGCAGGAGAGGCAAAGCATCTTTCTTCAACTCTTCTTGGTACAGACAGCTTACAAACTGGCTGCTGCTCCCACGTACTCAGGTCTGCCTGAAGATGGAGGCAGGGTGCTTACTGCCATGTGGGGACAGTAGAGGCGGCTGTGTCTGTGGCCTACAGGGATAGGGCTGAGGGGCAGGAGGGGAACACACCTGTCTTTACCCTCCATCCTCATACAACCTTCTTCACATCTTCTAGGGTATGTTGGGCTGATCTCTTCAGATCTGAAGAACATGGACACCAGCTGGCTGGACAGCCTGTTGACTCCAGTCAGACTGCCCTCCATCCAGGCCATTCCTTGTGCACCATAGCTGGGCCCTGGCCCCTTTGACTCCCCTAGGTGTTGAGCAGGACCTGGCATCATGGTTGCCATGATGCAAAGAAACAGGATTCCTGTGGGCTCCTTGACATGGCAGAGAATGACTCCATTGCTGAGCAGGGATGGAACCTCCCTCCTTAGGACAGTGACCCTTTAGGTTCTGTTAGGCCAGGGTCTGGGCTCATCTTGTGGGGTAAAGCTGGCCCTGCCTCCTGGGAAGATGGGATTATGAGATTGATGTGTCAGATGGAACTCTCAGAGAGGAGTCAGCCTCCAGCTTTCCCCCTCAGCCCGACTGCCTTGAAAGGGTCTCGCTGTTGCTGAGGTGGCCCAAGGGAACAGACCAGTGACCTCAGAGAAGCACAGCACCAACCCCAGGGCTGGCTCTGCACTAAGAGACAATTGCACTAAGGGAATCCTGTTCCCAGAGACCCTCCCCCCCTTCCCAGCTGAGCCCTAGGGACTGTTCCAAAGCCAGTGAAATGTGAAGGAAACGGGGCCCTGCAGGACAGTGCTCCCTCAGCTGTAGAGGAGCTCCGCCCTGCTTGGGCTCAGGGGCTTGGGAAAGAACATGGCACTTTTTCTTGTGGACCTTGCCACTTTTCTGATCAGAGGTGTACACTAACGTCTCCCCCAAGCTCTCAGCCTTTACATTTATTTATGTTGTGCCTTGCCCTGCGCCCACCTGCCCCCTCAGGCAGGCCCTGGCAGCCCTCAGCAGGCCCTGGGAGGGAAGTGGGAGCGTCTTGGTGTGATTTTTAAAATTGGAAACGCCATCTAACCACTAAGTCATGTGTGACCACATATGTACATGTGTGTAAATATGTACATTTATCTTTTTATAAAAAGTTAATTGTTTATAAAGGGTGTGGCCTTTTATTTAGAGATAAACTGCAAGTGGTTTTTTTTCTTACAGAGACATTTTATTTTGATGGAGTCATTCTTGGCATCCTGCCTGAACTTGACTGGGGGGTGAGCAGTGACATGCATCTATTGCAGAAGCCTTCCAGTTATGTTCATAGAGAAGATGACAGGAAAAAGGGACAATCACAGTACAGGGACATGCTCATATAAATATAATCACTTGCCCTTAGATTTATAGCCAGGCTGTGAGTTGAACTGGGGCTCCAAGGTCTGGACAGTGTTAGGTTTTTCAGTTCTGAGTAATGTGTCCCATAAACTATATGTCCTGCTAAACTCAAATCCAAGGGTATTCAGATGCTACTTCAAAAAGTTAACAATTAGTACTGCATGGTCATGGACAGTTACAACAGACACCAGCCCAAAACAGGTTCCTGAGGCCTGTTGTGGTGGGCATTCCTTGTCCGGTTTTTGCAGTGATGAAAATGTCCTCTCCCTCTGTACTGTCCACTGTAGTAGGTAGTGGCGAAGTCACATGTACCAACTGAGCACTGGAAATGTGGCCAGTGTGATGGAGAAACTGGATTTTAGTATATGTGCTGCTGAAGTGAGCACAAGAAACTGAATTTTTAGTTAAAATGTAAATAGCCACATGTGGTCAATGGCTACCATACTGGACAGTACAGATAGATACTGGGTTGGGGACAGATCTGAGAGGCAGAGGCTGGGGTTGTTGGAGAACACTAGGGATGGACACCTGCCAATTCAAGAGTATTTTACCATTCTGGTGGCCAGCAATAATATATTGGTGCTAAATACAAGACCTGTAGTGTACCATGCACAAATGGGCTAAGAAAACCTTGGATGACCTCACAACAAGCAGGTTTCCTTCTCCCATGTCTCTTCAGGGTTCTGGCTGAACTTAAGCACACAAAATCTTTATGAAGCAGTATATTTGATCAGAAGAGTTTCTGAAAACCACAGGCTGGGAACCACTGCCATATGGCAATGCCCCCTTCAGATAAGGCCCAAGTCAAAGGAATGTCTAAGGGCGAGAGTTCTGGATATGGACCTTTCTCATGTCTCCCCCACCCCCATCCCCAGCCTCTGGCCCTGAGGCATAAACAGTACCCAGTAGTAGGCAGGCTGGCCAAGGGAAATCAGCTGATACAACTCGCATCATCTAGGGAGTGAGGTCATGGCGGTAAGGAGGTTCCTCAGAGAAACCAAGCCCTGTGGATGCTTATCTATAGTGCAGTCCCAGAAACTGGACTTAGATCCTGTCCCTCGGCCCAGCCCTCTGGAAGGAATATGGGCCCCTGTGGGGAAGGCAAGGCTGAGTGAGAAAATGATGAAAAAAAACCTAGAAAATGAGCAAGGATCAGTCTGACATTCTGTCAAACTCAAAGTATTTTTGCCTGATCTTGGACATGCTCTTTGAATAGCAGGTGGCTTCCTGCCAGGTGGGCCTTTTGCTTGTGGATGCCTGGAGGGACCCCAATATCAAGCTCTTCCCAGTAGAAGATCCACCTGGATTTTTCACCTGGGAGTAGAGGGATGGATGAGATGACCTTTCTCACCTCCAAGGCCGAGCCCTTATTGACAAGTATTGGATTAACTTCTAGCCTTGTGTGGCTTCTAACTGGAAACTTGGCAAACTCTTGAAGGGGGTGATGACTTCTCTAGCTAAGGATGTTGGGGGTGGTGTGAAACCAGGTACAGTGGGCTAAGGAGGGATGGGAGGGAAGGGATGCAACCCAGAGCAAATGGCATTGACTGCTTCTGACCTTTCTGCTCTCCTCTGGTCCTTCAACCTAATCCCTGACAGAGAGTAGGCAAGCGGGTATGCTGAAGTCCCAGGTAGCTATGGCAATCTTGCAAGGTCTGATATGTGATGTTAGTTTATCACTTAAAAGTTATTAAAATGAAAAAAAAAAGTTATTAAAATGGGAGAGGAATTCTATCCATTAGCCTTCCAATCTCCAAAGCCAAGGTGGAGTCCTGACTTCTTCTAGCTCTTCTTATCCCAGGAGTCCTAAACAGTTGCGAGTAACTCGAAATATCTAGGGATGAACTCCCAAACTCTAACTACTCCCCATCACAAGGGAGCTGGGTTCTGGGGACTGGGCCTCAAGAAGCAGTGTGGGATAGAGCCAGACCTTCCAAGCTGTCCCATCACACCCTGCCATGGACCTCAGCTCAGGCCTCACAGGGGAGACAGTAACTGTGATAGCAGCTGACTCTAACTCATTAGCCAGTTGGTGCCCAAACGGAGCAACACCAGTATAACGGGACCCAAATTTGAGCATAATATTTTAAGGTGATTCTCAGGGTCTGTCAATGCTTTTGTGGCTCATTCTCCAGAGTTTGAGTCTAAGCACTAGTGGTGGAAACTCTTGGCTAATCAAGCTAGGAGGTCAATGAAAGAACTGTTTTGTTGGGGTTGTGGTAACATTGTCATTAAGGACTACTTTCTGTTGGGGTAAACTGGCAAATTGGGGCTTGGTCATACCAGCTAGAACTCTGGCTAAATCTATGGACATTCAGGGGGCATTTATGGTTAGTTATAGGTTTCATTGCCTTACTCCAAAGACATCACTTTAATTGGGCTGATTTATTCATTTAGCTCACTCGACAACAGGAAGAAAAAGAGAGGCTAATATGTTAGCTGCCCATAGAGAGGGTCATGATTACAGAAAATCTTCAGGGAAGACAAATGCAAACCATCCCTTCTTCATAAATTAGTCTTCAACATCTGTCAGTGGGCTATGTGCAAGATAAGAGCTTCCCCAGATTTCTGGAAGTCAAAGACAGGAAAAAGTCCTGCACCTGGCTGGAGGTAGAGTCCTTTCTTCTGGGAGTGAATCCCACTGGTTGGTGACATTGAGTCATTGCCAGGCTGCCACTCTCTGGGACCATTTGGACTTCTTTCACACTCTTTGTACAGATTCCAAAGTTGTTACATTAGCAGGGTACACATTTCCTCAGCAGCCCTGTGGAAGCACCTAGGGAGGCTTTGTGTCCACCAGATGCAATGCTCTTGCTTAACTTGGGCACGACTAACCCTCCATGATAAGGATGCATGAAATTCACTAGACCTCTGCACTAACCTTTCCCCACTTATGACAGTGGTCACAAGGGCAGGAGAATGGCAGGGGGCTGGTGCACTCTCTTTTTCAGGATTAAACTTACTGGGCAGAGTGACATGTGTCTTTGTCAGCCAGGCTTCCCTTGTGAGGCCAAGTCTAAGGCAATACAAGGGCATAGTTGGCTGGCCATGTGGTTTTCCTAGCTCCAGGCAGCTCCCAAGATACTCATTTCTGCTGATTTTCTGGTGGTAGGGAATTGCAGAAGCAGCTCCTACTTCTGTAAGCTCAGTGGGGAGGCAGGCCTAGGGAGTCTATGCTAAGTTTCATTTTAGTTGGGGAGATACTAGAGGTAATGAGACAAGGATATAGGGATTGAGTATAAGAGGAGAGGCAGACATCCAACCCACCATCCCTCCTCTATTTCCACAAGCTCAGAAATGGGAGGAACTGGGAAGGACCTTCAAGTCTGGCCAGGAAATGACAACAAAAGTCCTGGGTGCTCACCCCACAGCAGGTGCTATGCCAAACTCCCACATGCACTGTCATACTGGTGCCCCACCACAGCACCTTGTTTGCAGACCAGGTGACGAAAGCTCAGTTGGTATAGGGCGCTTGCCCCGGATGACTCAGCTAAAAAGCATGGAGCCTGGATTCCAGCCCACACCTCCCTATGCCCAGAACCCAGATGAGTTCCACCATATTAGGCTGTTGGCAGAGAAGGAAACTGAGGCCTGGGAAGGATGTTTGGGAGAGCTTGTCTGGGACAGGGCACTAGCACTTCAAGCCAAGAGAGCATCTGGGGACACAGAGGGAAGGCAACAAGAGTTGCATCCACTCTGGATACTGTGGGACTCCGGCCCTGTTCTCCTTCTTCCTGGGCAACATGGCGCTGCTGCTACAGGCCCCTGAGCCCCAGGAGGTGGGGGTTAGCTTGGTCCTCAAGGGAGGGATGCCTTACCTATGCCCTGGAAGCCACCTGCATTTTCAAGGGGTGGGGCTCCGGGGAGGGTAGGACACAAACAGGGCTGTAACTTGGCCTCAGGGCAGGGGCGGGTTGGCCACCCCAGCGTGTTTGTGAACCTGCTTCCAACTGCAGGGGACTCTGGCCTGCTAGGCCTTATCTCAGCTCTAGGGATCAAAGAGGAATTTTCAGCTGCGCTTCTGTCTGAGTAAGGCAATGAGAACTCTCCTGTTCTGCTCTAAACCAAACCCTTCATTAGGTCCTGGGGTACTCAGAAATCTGAACTCTGGGTGAATGTATAAGCACCAGGACTACTCACAGGTGCATCCTACTTCCAGCCATGAGACTAGAGTCTCATAGTCCTGGAACTATGGCTGTCTGGAATCTAACCTGGCTTCTTGGTCCCTGAGCAAATACAGCACCCCTGGCATCTGGCTGGTTGCTGTCCTATACCAGGGGAGTTCTCAGACTCCCTGGCAAGCTTCCTTCAGGAAAAGCTCTCGCTTGCCCTCCAGACCCCAGCCTAGATAATGGGGTCCTTACTTCCATTTCTGGACAATTGCCTTGGATTGGTCTGGGTTTCCTTCTCAGTTTCTGCCCTCTCCTTTTCCCTAAAAGCCACGTGGATATGGGAGTGTCTAGTCAGATACCACTTCTCACTTGTACTATCAATTAATCCTGAATCTGCCCAGAATTACAGTAGGTGCAGTGAGTTCTTCCAGAGCAATTAAAAATAATCAGCCACATCTTTGCTAAGAGTCGTGAAGGGATATGTCTGGGAACTTAGTTCAGGAGCAAAGTAAGTGGCCAAGGCCAAAGGAGTCCCAGGGTGCAGGTGGTGGGAATTCTGTACTAGGCTTTTCTGAGAAAGCTGACTCTATGGGATGAGGGATTTATATGGATACACAGTTGGTGTCTGGGGACCAGGCGTGGATAGGGAGGTAGTCGTTAGGCCAGAATAGCTATCACTTTCCTAAAACTAAGAACAAGTCAAGAAGTCATGTCACTTTAGCCACACCAGGGTAATGGTGGATTTCAGTCCTTGCTTGTGGGAGGTGAAGTGTAACTGCCTCTGCTGAAGATCCAGAGCTTCTTTCCAAATGCTCCTTCTGGACTTTCAAGGGTGGGGAGAAGAGCTGGATATCAGGATGCCGAGAGCCAGGGTGAGGGCTGTGCTCCTAGGTATGGAGCCTGACATTCTTAGATAGGGCGTGGGGACAGGACAGAGAGGAGGGCCTGAAGGGGTGTCCAACTTTCCAAGGCACCCTTCTGTCATGAACTGGCCAGCAGCCAGAGTACTTGGCTCAGGAGACCATCTGCCCCTATTGGGGATCACTCACTAGAAACCCATTTTTGGTCTCTGGCCAAACTAAGACATGTACAGGGTACCCAGGGGCCCTCTTTTAGCTGATGGCCCAGAAAAGCACAGCCTCACCATCCAATGCCTGTCCCCTTCCTCTCTGCCACTCCCCTTGTGGTCTGTGGGGACCCAATCTCTCCAGACTGGAAGCTCCCCAGGAGCTCTGTATTCTCACAGTGCTTAGGCAGGACTGGCACTTGAGAGCATTTCCTGTAAAACCCCAAGTCAGCATCTGCTTACCTGTTCTGTCCACTGCCCACCTGGCTTCTCTGAGTCCTCCCGCACTCTGGGGACAAGCGAGGCTGGACTCTGGAGTGCAGGGGACAGACTGAGAGGCAGGAGGACAAAGTAGTAACTAGCTCTACCACTGCAGAAGACCCTCGGACCATGACCAACCAGCAGCCAGAGCAGAGGCTGCTATGTCCCACTCCATGTAGTATATCCCATCCACGTCCCTCAGCAGGACTGCTGGGGGAGACATGAAGGCAGAGTCATTAATTACTTTCTTTTATTAAAAATGTACACTAGTAAAAAGTTTAATTGTACAGAATAAGAAATACAGATGAGTATTAAGAGACACATTAATTAAAGCTACCTGCAATACATCACCCAGGTAATCAGGATATTACAGTTTTTAGAGACTCGGGCAAACATGATTTCTCACTCCCCCATACAGGTATCTAGAAGCTCCATCCCATGCAGACACAGGCATTGTGTCCATGTGTGACACGTCTGCTGGCAATGCTGCAAGCAGGAGTCTATATTCCCCTACACCAGCCTGGGGCCCCTCCTCCACCCACAGATCTCTCCACGCCCACATATTGTGCAGAACTTGGCATCTAAGAGTCCAAAGAGCTGGCTGTCCAGGCTGCAGAGGTAATCTAGGGTAGATTAGGAGGTACAAAGGGCCTTGGATGTAGGGTAACCAACTGTCCCAGTTTGCTCTGGACCGAGGTGAGGGATTTTCAGTGCTACCACTGAGAAAGCCCTGGGTAAACTGGGGCAAGGTGATCACTGTACTTGGAGAGCCAAAGGCTTTGTCCAGCCCCTCTCTCCTTGCCCTGCCCACAGGCCACCCTGCTGGGTCTCAGAAGCTCCGGGTGCTCATCAAGCAGCTCTGGGACAGAGGTTCTCTCTGGTGGGCCCCTAAGTGTTCCAGCCTAAGGCCCAGGGATGGAGAGGGGAAGGGGAATGATGATAGGCATCATCATCTGAGAGAGGATGGCCAGATGAACTCTGGCTGTCCAGAGTGGCCCGGGATGCAGCCATAGAGGGGCTCTGATACTCGGCCAGCTACTCCTCCAGCCTTAGAGCTGTCCTTAGACCTCAGGATCTGAGTCCTCACAGGACAGGCTCTGGCCCTAGTTCTTGGAAAGTGCAGTATCTCTGGGTGGGAAGTGCTCACCGCCCCCCCCCCCGCCCCGCCTCCCCCCGGAGCTTTCCATAGCCCTGGTGCAGCCAGCCTCATATCCTCCTCCTCTGTGTCCAAACCTGCTGGTGCTTCCTGCTCAGCTTCTCTCTACCTAAGGCTGGGAATTGGGGAGGAGAGAAGAGGAGTGCAGGACAGGTTGAGCTGAGTGAGAAGCAGGCAGGTGGCAGAAAGGACCTCTTTGACACAGGTGGGAACATCCTGATTGTGATCTGGCCTGTCTGTGCCTGAAGGTGAGGCCCTTGGAGAACCCAGAGGAGTGGCAGCATGATGGTCCACAGGGGAATAAAGATGTCCACATCCTAATGCATGTAATCTGTGAATATGTTATCTTAATGGCAACAGGGAATTGAAGGTTGCAGATAGAAATAAGGTTGCTAATCAGCTATGTAAAATAAAGAGATTATCCTGGATTATCTGGATGGATCCAGTGTAGTCACTTGAGTGTCCTTAAGTGGGGAAGAAGGAGGGAGGAGAGACAGAACCAGGGATGTGGCATTATGTGAAAGAGTGGACCAGCCACTGCTGGCTTTGAAGATGGAGAAAGGGTCCACAAGCCAAGGAATGCAGGTGGCTTCTGAAGGGTGATAAGAAAGGACTAGGAAACAGATTCTCTTACTAGAGCCTCTGGAAAGGAATGGAGCCCTGCTGACACTGTGAGTTTAGGCCAGGGAGACCGATTTTGGACTTCTGACCCACAGAACTGTAATCTGTGTTGTTTTAAGCCACTTAATTTATGGTACTTTGTGACAGCAGCAATAAGGGAAACCAGCTGAGGGATGCAGCTGCCCCAAGTCCCTTGGTTAGAGTCTGTCTCACAGAGCCCCAGAGTCTCTCTGTGGCAGACCCTATTCTGTTCCGGGAGTCACTGAGACTCTAGTGTGCTGGGCAGAGAGTGAGCCTCCATGGCCTAGGTGGGTCAAGAAGGATGCCTGAAAAATAGTGGCTCTGCTGGACATGTCTACAGGTAACAGCTTCCTCCTTGAACCCACCCCCTTAATCTCCAGTGGTGCTGGCTCTGAGCTGTCCTAGAGGAGGTGCTCAGAGGTCAGGCCACCCAGCACCTGAGCCAGGGCTTGGTTTAAGATTCCCAGGGTGGGCTTCTGTCCTTTTCCACACACGCATTATACTTATAGCACTCTCAATCTTTGGTTTCATAAGGGCATCCGATTTAACTCAAAAAAAGCTAGGACTAGGGGGAAAAAAGTTTTGAGGAAAAATCCCTAAATTGGATGTCAGCCAGATCTGCATCAAGTCCTGGCTCTGCCACGTACTAGCTGTGTTGCCTCAAATGAGACCTCCTGTAGCCTCAGTTTCTTCATCTATACAATGGGTATAACAGCTTTTGTCTTACTGCCTCACAGGGGTAGGTAGCACAAAAGAAAACATGCTGCACCAACTGAGATGCTGTTTTTATTAATAAACAATAGCGATCACAACCACACATGTGCCTTTAGAGGGAGTGGATGATCACACATCCTGTGTTGAGGAAGGAAGGGTGAGGGCACATTCATCAACTCCTTTTTGCCCCAGGCAGGAGGCTGCACGGCCTGGCCAGGAGAGGAGAAATGCTTTTCTCTCTCTGAGCCCCTCCCTCGGAGCTCCCACCAGACATGAGGCAGAGCCACTCTGCAGCCAGCAGAGTGTCCTCCCAACCACCACAGATGGGAACTTTTGTCCTTTTCCTTTTTTCTTAAGGAAAAAAATTTTCTAGAGTTTCTTTTAGATTGAAAACAGCCCTCCTTCTCATAAAAACGCATTTTTTATAGGAAAAAAAAAAACAGAACATGAAATTATACACAATATAATTCCAATCTAATGCATATATAATGTATAATTTTATGTGAAATACCTACTGGAAGAAATGCTTCAGAACACTAATGGTGATTACATTTGGGTGGTGGGATTATAAGTGATTATATTTATTTTTTATGTTTCCATAACTTAAAAATGCTCTACAATGACCTATAACTACTTTTACAGTCAGAAAAAACTTACATATAGTTATGTGTCAAAAATGCCAGGGACCTCCTTTTATGGGGCCACAAACTGGGGTTGAACTGGAGTCTGCACAGGTAGGAGTCCTGGCCCAGATAGTTGCTTGGAGACTCATGCCTTCCCCTGCCTAGCCCCTGCAGACCTGGTGAGACAAGAGGCTGGACAAGATGCTCTTGAGGGTCCTTTGCAGCCCAATAATGAAAGACTTCACCTTGCTCTCATCCATCCCTGCTCCCTGCCCAGCTTCTGGGGCTCCTCTGTGCCTAGAGAATTCCCTACTCAGGCCATTCCTTACTCAGACTTGCCCTGGGAGTCCCTGCCTCCTGGCATTTGCCTGCATCACAGGCTGCACTTCTCAGAGCCCTGCCCTTCCTTGAAGAACAAAGCCTGGCAGCCCCTGTGCAGCCTGCTGGCCTGCGGTGACCCCGCTTCCCTCTAATTCGTGCATAACAATAGCTGCCATTTGATGACTGTTAATTTTAGACCTCTTTGCAAAAGTGCTCTCATTTAATCCCAGGCCACCAGCTACTGCAGAGACTAAAATATGAACAGCACCCCCTGGGGTTGTGCAGTGTGGGGACCCTATCTGATTCTCTCTTGCCTCTGAGGGATGTATTGTGATCTCAACTTTCAATGGCAATATAACTGAAGCTCAGAGAGCCCAAGTGAACTCACCCATGCTCATGTGGTTCATGTGTGGCAGAGCTAGGACTTGACCACTAGTAAGTTTGCTTCAAGCTCACTGCTCCTCGCCTCCCGAGTGGTGTCATCCTCAACAGCTCCCACATTCCAGCACTGAGGGGAAGGAGGGTTGTGAATTGAACACACAGAAAGCACCCAGTGAATGTCTGGTGGCAGCAGTGATGATCACAATGAACTCAACCAGGGTTTATCATTCAGTAAACAAGTCTTCTCAGAGCATCCGGAGGCTCTGGGAGCAGTGACAGGCCTATTCTGTTCCCGCTCTATTCTGGCACCCAGCAATGTCTGACACATTGTATATGCTCAGTGAATGACACTGAATCCATGACTGTTTATTCAAATAATAAAACAATAAAATAAGTACTATGAGCTAATATCTATGGAGTGCCTACCATAAGCCAGCTCTCAGGGAGCCTCCAGGTGAGCTGAGGGAAAATATAACACTGGTGAAAAGGGCCATCCAGCATGGGGTATAACCTCACAAAAGTATGTCTATGTATAGGCCATGCCAAAGAATGAAAGATGATTAGCAGCAACCCTAAACCTTCTACCATGTTAGAGGCCATACCAGCAGCTGTCACCATCGCAGCTTGAACACAGCAACTGCCAAAGCACACAAACCCTGATTTTTCGTCTGCATCCACGTTCAGACTACATCTGGATGCTCTTTGCCTCTCCAGGCTAGACAACTGGAATGCTGAGGGCTGTAAGGCAAACAGTTGTAGAAATTGGCAATATTTAGCTTGGAAAGAAAGAGGAGGGTCGTCTGTAACACCTGATGAGCTAGCTGCCAATGGGCGTCAGCTTAGGGCACCCCCTGAGGAAGCCTGCTCTAGCTGGCTAGGCTGTCTGGAGACAGATCAGAGGAGGGAGCCTGGTGGGCTGTTTCTCTGGCACCTGATGAAGCCTTACCTTTCACAGCATATACTCTACACACTTGTTCACACAACAAACATTCATTGGCTGTCATCCCTGGCCTATTCCAGTCTAGAAAGATAAAGATGAATAAAACAAGTCACAACCTTAGAAAATGCCAGGCCCTTAAGGTGAACTACTGGTCAGGAATCACTAGTAGGCCTTCCCCAGCAGTGGTGACATGTCAAAGGATGTCTTCCAAACCTAAATTGCATACCAGTCTGTATCTTCCACTCCCTCCAAGGTCCCTTGGTCTGCAGTAAAAGCTAAAAGCTACAAGTTAGCAACCAGTGTGGCATCTTGAGGAGTTTTGTTTTTGTTTTTGTTTTTTGGAGAACCTATTTTTATTCCTGGTTGAGACCCTGAGTATCTTCTTTCCATGTAGAAGAATACAACGGTGTCAGGGCGCAATGAGGTCAATATCTGCTCCTCAACAAACCATCCCCACCGGCCCCTGGGCCACCACTCTAATCCCAACTGATGAGGAGCTGAGCCAGCCAGCTTTCCTCAGGACAGATGATGGCTTCATGAGGAAAAAAAAAAAGAGGCTGGCTCAGGTACAGCCTCCACTACAGCCCTGTCCACACACTGGATTGAACATACGCACACTTTTATTCCTCATTGAGAGACAGTAATTATGCATAAATACACACAACACATATGTTCAGTGTTTTTAATAACATAACGTTCAGCTTAATAAGTGTAAAATATAAAGCAAATATTTGTATAACCACCACCAGGTCAACAGATGAAACAACACCAACCCCCTCCAAGACCCCCGTGGGCCCCTCCTTATCACAACCTGCACCCTCTCCTGTGGTCATGCCTAAACTGACTTTTGTGACAGTAATTTTTGTGTTTTCTATAGTTTTACCTCTTCTGCCTATACCCTTAAAACAATACAGTCCGGCTTTGCTAGTGGTTAAACTTTGCCTGAAAGGAATTATACCATATGCATTCCTTTGTGCATATTATGTTGACGAGAGTCAGTCATTCTTACAATATTATTATCCAATATTACAGCTATTGCAAGTCACTGTAGTTCATTCATTTTCATTGGAAGAATGTTGCACAATTTCTGTGCCTTCTCTAATGCTGATGATAGGCATTTGGGCTCTTCCTGGTGTTGTGTGGATAGTGTCACGCACATGGTAGGTAAGAGTTTGGTCAGAGCAGACTCTTGAGGAGTGGAGCTGTTGGGTTATAGGGATGTGTATCTTCTTTACCAGATTGCCAGATATACTTTGTTTTTCTTTTTAAAGATTTTATTTATTCATTCATGAGAGACACACAGAGAGAGGCAGAGACACAGGCAGAGGAAGAAGCAGGCTCCTTGCAGGGAGCCCGACGTGGGACTCGATCCCAGGACTCTGGGATCATGACCCTCGAGACAAAGGCAGATGCTCAACCACTGAGTCACCCAGGTGCCTCTATACTTTTAAATTCTGAAAATGGTTCTCAGGGAAATAGTGCTGTCATACCCCGCTTTGCCTGGGGTAGAGGAAATGAGGTATGGCTGCTCTTGCAGCTAGATCAGATCAGCCTACCTTCCATCTTCAGCACCTTGTCTCCTCCAGCCCACACACCCTGTGCCCTCTGGTACCCATAGCTCACGGCCCCTTGGCAGCAGGCTGGGCTCTGGCCTCCCTATCTCGGGGATGCAGTTGAGTGGGGGTGGGAGGAGGCTGAGAATGAGGAAGTGGAAACTAAATATGAGGGCCACAGAGAAGTCCGGTTCACAAACCTCAGTGTTTCAGCAGCACACTCTGTGGGAGAGGAACATGCAAGCTGCCCGTGTAGCAGCCCTAGCAGGCGCCAAGGTGCACTACCAAAGTGCACTTTGCCCTAGGTTCCTGCACGTAGGTGACTCCACGCAGTCTTCACTGTGCACCAACACTGACAGTGACATGTTATCATCCCCACATCACAGATGAAGGCATTGAGGCACGAGATGCAGAGTGACTGCCAGTACAGTATGGCAGTTCATAGCATGGGATCTGGGCCTGTGTAAAGTGGGTTCAGCTTGTGGCTTGCCTACTTACTGATGCAGTCTTAGGCCAGTTAGCTGACTTCTTTTGGTCTTAGCTTCCCCATCTATAAAATGGGGCTGACTCACTGGGTTACTGAGTTAAGATTTAACATGAAGGGCACCTGGGTGGCTCAGTCGGGTTAAGGTCATAATCCTGGGGTCCTGGGACCAAGCCCTGTGTTAGGCTCCCTGCTCAGCAGAGTCTGCTTCTCCCTCTCCCTCTGCCCCCCATCCTGCTTGTGCTCTCTCTCTAATAAATAAATAAAATCTTTTAAGAAGACAGAGATACTTTGAAGAAGGAGCTTAGCAGAGTGTCAGCACAAAGGAGAAATGAGCAGGACTATGAAATGGGACCTCTGGAGTTCCAATGTTGACAGCCAGCGCAGGAAGTAGGGTGTGGAGGGGGAGGGCACAGCTCCTGTTAGCAAGCTGGGACCAGGCCACCAAGCTGAGGGAGCTGATCCAAGGCTGTGTGAGAATGGTCAGTGGAGTGCTGGCAGGGTGGACTCTGAAACGCAGGAACCCAGGCACCTTTGCCCAGAGCTTTCTCTCTATCTGCGGTTGCTTCAAAGGGCACTGATTTCTGACAGGGAGCAGCTGGATCCCTGCACATGTGAGAGCTTCAGCCCTTCAGGCCTCCAGGAAGCTGCACTGGCAGGCGGCAGCAGTGGCAGCCAATGGGCAGCAAAGCCTGTTGCTAAGGTCACTGGTGAACCTTATTTGGCGACATGGGGCTGACCCTGCATTCACCTCTTAGAACCCTGGGAAACGCCAACCACAGATGTGAAATGAACGTCTCCAAACCACAACTGCATTTCCTTTGAGAAAAGATTCGGCTCTCTTCTCCAGCCTGCCTCTCACGGGTTGGACGCCTCCTGTACAACAGCTTGCAAGCTCAAGAGAGAAAAGTCTGCTACAAACCCATGCTGGGCAGAGAAAGGGCAAGGGGCTATGGCCCCAGTGGCCCCAGGACCCATCAAAGACCTCCAAGTTTTCTGTTCTCACCCTGGCAGCTGCCGACTCCTGCTCAGGCCTCCCTGCACACACCCTGAGGAGTTTCTGGCCCCACTTCCTGCAGCTTTGGGAAGCGGCTGGTATGAGGAAGACCCATGGCACGCAGGGAGGAAGTGGGCCTGCCCGGGCCCTTACCATCTGCACCGGCCACACTGCTTTGGTGCAGCTTACAGCTCAAACGGTCGGCGGTTTCTGTTTTTCACCTCCCTTTTGTGCATCTCTAGTCTAACACTGAATAAGGGAAACTGTTGCCCCACCCCAGACAAATGTGGGAGAGAAGCTGTGCCTTCAGTATTTCCAAAACAATGCTCTTTCCTCATATTTGTACACTGCCTTCAAGTCTAGAGACTGTGCTTACATATGCTGCTGTCTTGTTAGATCCTGTAAGCCCGGGGAAGGTAGTAATAGTGATGACTGAGCCCTCATCATGTGTCCGGAACATGACTTAACTCACAGAACCCACTATCCTTTTTCCTACTTTATGGGAGAGAAAAAAGGAGGGAAAGAGGGATTCAGTGATTGGCTCAAGGTCACACAGCCTGTGAATGACAGAGCTGGGATTTTTATCCTAGACAGCTCGATTCCAAATTTCTATTATCTTCTGTTCTATTGCTTTTCAAAGCACATACATAAGAACAAATCCCATTTACAGTGAGAAAGTGAGGCTAAGATTGAAAGAATGTAGGACTTGAAGACAGAGCTGCCCACATCTACTCCTAGAGGGCTATCCACTGGCATCACGCCTCTGCCCACACCCTCACCTCTTGACCCCCTGAGGCTAAAAGTGGCCTTTCTTTTCTAGGTATCCCAGGGAGCCAAGAGTCCTGGCCTATCTAGAAGAGGCTATGTAAGTCCATCTGTCAGGTAAGGGCGGGGGGGGGGGGGCACAAAGCCAGGCCCTTTGGAGGAGGTACCACAGAAGAAGCCCCTGCCGTGGCCCCGAGAAACCTCCTGCACACCCCAGGACAGTAGTCAACCCATTCCACGGACTGGTGTGTCTGGGGACCATGGGCAGCAGAGCTGGGACATCTGTTCACAGCATCTCAACTGCTGGTACGAGGTTGGACACTGAGGAATGCCACTGCAGACCCCCTCCTGACACACTGTCCTTTTCTTGGGCTCTTCAGGCTATCCTCGTACATTGAACATGCTTTTTTGCACACCGACAATGTGTCAGGCACTGTTCCAAGCATGGATGACACAGTGGTGAACCGTACAGACCAAATTCTGGGTCCTGGCAGTTTTAGTTTCAGGGTGGGACACAGGAGGCAAATACTCCCAAAGACAACTGGGGATCCCTGGGTGGCTCAGCGGTTTGGCACTTGCCTTTGGCCCAGGGCACGATCCTGGAGTCCCGGGATCGAGTCCCGCATCGGGCTCCTGGCATGGAGCCTGCTTCTCCCTCTGCCTGTCTCTGCCTCTCTCTCTCTCTCTCTATCATAAATAAATAAAAATAAATCTTAAAAAAAATAGACAACTGAAGAGCACAGGGCTCTAGAAGGCGCACCTGCAGGGTCTTAATCAAAGGAGTATGTGGTGGGCCTGCAGATTAGGGCAGCCATTCTCTGAGACGAGCGACATGGAGGACAGAGGGCTGGTGTGGAGCTGTAGGGTGGGGATGGTTCTTGGCCCACATCCCACAGTCCTCATCTCATGCCTTCAGCCCTTTTAAGAAATCTGCAGCTGTGAAAGCTGCTCTGCTGGTGTCGTCAAAGCTGCCCCTGAGCAGTGTCTTGGCTGGGACCAAGACTGTTTTTGGTACCTGTGCCTGAGTAAGCATGAACTCCGAGCTCTGGCACCTGTTGGGGTGGCTGGAGTTAGGGAGGGGGTAGGACCAGGATTTGGGGTCTCAAGCACCTCCATCCCTCCTCATCAGGGTGCTGCGTGTGCATGTGGGAGAGCACTGGCAGGCCAAAGCGTTCCTGAAGGGAGCCGGTGTGGCAAGACGCTGCTGGAATGAAATGCTGATTTCTGAGAAACGGTTTTGGAATGAAACATATTTTAGATTAAGCGAGAGCCCAGGACCCTTTCCCAAAGTACCTCTGAAAAGAGCTTTCAACCTAAGTGGTGAAATTACCTTTTCCTAGTGAGGAAACCCTAGAAGTGCTGCCAGCAAACCTGCCAGCTTCAGAGGAAGCTGGTGAGTGGCCATGGCCCTCCCTGCGCGGGCGCCACCCAGCCTGCAGGCTGCCAAGGTGGCGTGTAGTGTGCCCACCACCGGGCTGCTTCTGGAAAGCCCTCGTTGCCTCACTAAACAGGCTGCTCTCCCCCACTGGGGACTCCCCGTGGAAAAGAAACCCCAGCACTCAGGGTGGCGAGGCTGTGATTTCCAGTTTCATTTTCCAGGTTCCATTGAGAAGCAGCTCCACTCCCCATGCCCCCGGGGCACCACAGAGGAGCTGAGGGGCAAGGAATGTGTTCCCACCAGCACCTGTTTCCTGGGGCTCCCGGAGGGTGGAGACTGGCTGAAGCCCCTGTATGGGAGGTTTGTTTAATTCAGATTCTTGGCTCCCCAATTGCTGAGGGGGGAGGTTTGGGCCCTTCAATGGTTCTGATGTGGCCCGGGGGCCCTGCTAGGCAGTCACAGCCTCAGAGACCATCAAAACAGCCAGAGTACAGCTGGAGCGCAGCCCATTCCCTCTCCAAGGCTCTTCCTGCCAGGAGCGCTGGTGGAAGGAACGTTGTTCAGAATCTCCTCCCTTTCCCTCACTGGTGTTGACCATGCTTCAGATGTCAGTTCCCTGGGCCTCGAGGTCTATGGAAAGCCCAGCCTATGGTCTTCACACAAACTCCTCTATTCCCCACATTCCACATTTCTCCTTAAGGTGCTAATTTGTAATAGGCATTCATAGAAATGAAGCGAGAAAAGTTCTATTAAGAGACTTTAGGTCCTTTTGTTCTGTCCCTTGTTCCGTTTATTTGTAATTTATAGCCTATGTAATTCCAAAAAGACTGTAAGGACGCTTATGTTTTTGTTTTTTTGCCCTGAGTGTGTGTGTGTGTCCATGTGTGTCACATGTGTGTGACTGTATTTGAGGTGGGCCTTCCAATGTACCCTTGCCCCAGTTTGACCTTGGAGGGAGCAGGTGGTGAGCTCCCCAAGCCTGGCAGATGTAGACCTTTCCTAATCTCTAGGGCAAATTTGTTCTTCGGTGTTTCTAGTATCAGTTTTTGATCAATCATTAATCAAAGTTGCAATAAAAAAGATAATCTTCTCAGGACTGGGCTGTAAAGATCCTGGTTGAAACCTTAAATAAACCCTTCTGTGGAAGCCTGAAAGCCAAGAGAGAAGGGTCTTATGTCTGTGGCTGGATCTGCAAGCAAATGAAGTCATCAACCATCTCTAATCAGGGGGTACAGACATGAACTTCAGTCACCTGCATGGCTGGGGCCTCTTGCTTCATTTTTCACTGCTGATGAAGCTGGCCAAGCTCTGCCTACTAGACCAGGTGGCAAAGGTAGGGAAGGAGGATATAGTTGGGCCCAAATGTGAGAGTCTGGGGGCACATCCATAGGATGTGACAGCTGGGATATATGGCTCTGGGGCCAGTACTTAATGGCAGCAGAAGCAGGGCAGCTAATATAGCCCACCTAGCCCACATGGTGGGGGGAACCCCTCTTTCTGATAGCTTTGCTCATTCCTGCTGACTTGTAGCTCTGCAGGGCACAGTGGTGCCTGGGATGGGGCAGGAGGCCCACTTCTCATGGGAGGAAGAGAGGAAGCAGCTGCTCCTTCACTGGGCCCAGCAGGGGTCAGAGGCTGTGGGGCCCTCACGCTTCTCGTAGCTCCCTCACGGTAGAGAGGGGAAGGATGTGCTCTTTGGGGCACGAGGTCACAGGCTCCTGACAGGCTACAGAAGTCAGATCTTGGGGCTAGCACCAGGGATAATGAGGCCCAGCACCAGGTCCAAGAAGCAAGGAAAACAAGGCAGAGCACAGGGCCCTGGGGAAGGGCAGCCTGGACCAAGATACTCAGGGGTTTGGTCACCAGTGGCTTCCGTAGGACTCACAACGAGTGCATTATACAAGAAGCCAACACGCTCATGTAGACCTACCGAAGATGTGTGGAAGCTGAGAATGGGGAGAGGCACTTGCTGTTTTCTCTGACCCCTCCTAACACATTACCAGTCCCACTCTAGTATCATGTTCTTAGAAACACAGATCAAAAGTTAGGTGTGAGAAATTGTTCAAAGAACTGATGTCCAGAACAGGAACAGACTTGTCCTGGGAGCCTCAAAGGGAGGAAGCAGCATTGACACGAATAGTTGAGAGATGGATGTGAGGAAGAGACTTCCCATAGGTTGAATATGGTCTCCAAAGATAGATCGGTAGATATACATACATATTTGTTTTTGAGAGAGAGAAAGGAAAGAGAGGAATAGAAAGGTACTCACCTCATTTTTAACAGCGGATGTTTCTAGCTGGTAATGTTTAAATTTTTTCCCTTTGTGCTTACCAACAGTTTCTAAAATGTTCATAATGTGCTCATATTACATTTTTAAAAAATTTGGTGAAACATACATAACATAGAATTTACCATTTTAACCATTTTCAAAAAAGTTTTCTTTATGGGGTGGTTGGGTAGTTCAGTTGGCTAAGCGTCTGCCTTTGGCTCAGGTCATGATCCTAGGATCATAGAGATAGAGCCACACGTCAATGGGCCCCTGTTCAGTGGGAAGTCTGCTGCTCCCTCTCCCTTTGCCCCTCCCCCTGCTTGTTCTCTCTCTCTCTCTCTCAAATAAATAAATAAAATATTTAAAAATAGGGACACCTGGGTGGCCCAGTGGTTGAGTGTCTGCCTTCGGCTCAGGTCGTGATCCTGGGGTCCTGGGATCGAGTCCCACATTGGGCACCCCACGGGGAGCCTGTTTCTGCCTATGTCTCTGTGTCTCTCATGAATAAATGAATAAAATCTTTTAAAAAATATTTAAAAATAAATATATAATAAAAAGTTTTATTTATTTACATAATCTCTACACCCACAGTGGGACTTGAATTCACAATTCTGAGATCAAGCCACACGCTCCTCCAAATGAGCCAGCCAGGTGTCCCATTTCGAGCACTGTTAAGTGTGCAATTTATTTTTATTTTTATTTTATTTTATTTTTTTTATTAATGATAGTCACAGAGAGAGAGAGAGAGGCAGAGATATAGGCAGAGGGAGAAGCAGGCTCTATGCACCGGGAGCCCGATGTGGGATTCGATCCCGGGTTTCCAGGATCGCACCCTGGGCCAAAGGCAGGCGCCAAACCGCTGCGCCACCCAGGGATCCCAAGTGTGCAATTTAATGATGATAAGTTGAATGTATAAGCAGCCATCACTACCATCCAGCTCTAAAAATTTTCTATTGTCCTCAATAGAAACACCAAACCCATTAGACTAATTCCATATTCCCTTCCAACCACCGGCCACTGGCTACTACCACTTTACTTTCTATTTCTATGCATCTGACTACTCTAGCTACCCCATACAAATGAGGGACAATACAATACTTGTCCTTTTCTGTCTGGCTCATTCCACTTCTTAGTATAATGTTTTCAAGGTTCATCTATGCCTTACCATGTAGGGGAATTTCCATCCTTTTTCAGGCTGAATAATATTCCATTTCATGTGTATACTACATTTTGTTTATCTGTTCATCTGTCAATGGACATTTGGATTGTTTTCACTTTTTGGTTATTATGAGTAATGCTTATATGAACATGGGTGTAAAAATACTTCTTTGAGTTCCTGCTTTCAATTGTTTGGGTATATATCTAGAATTAAAATTGCCAGATCATATAGTATTTCTATGTTTAATTTTTTCAGTAGACACGATACCATTCCCCACAGCAAATATGCCATTTTACATTCCCACCAGCAATGCGCAGAGTTCTAATTTCTCCACATCCTTGCCAATACTTGCTATTTTCTATTTTTTTGATAATAGCCATCCTGATGGGTGTGAAGTCATATCTTATTATGGTTTTGATTTGCATTTACCTACCTCAAATTACTTATTTTTTAATCCAATTCTGTCTGGATCAAATCCTGGATCAAAGCCTTTGTCCTTTATCTCTTGATAATATGGACCTTTCTCCCTTATTCCCTTTGTCTGTACTTATTCTTTGCATTATATATATTCTTTAAAATTGTGGTAAAGTACACACAACATAAATTCTACCGTCTTAACCATTTTAAGTGTACAGTTCAGTATCTTTAAGTAAATTCACATTGTTATGACCTAACCCAAGTTACCATATAAAAGGAAACAAGTACATAAAAAAAAAAAAGGCAAGCAAGCAAGCAATGATTCTCAGCCCGTGGAGACATTCACACACTTCGGCTCAGTCTTGGCAAGAGTTTACATTCATCTACTAAGCATCTCTGATGCTCTGGGCTCTATGCTGAGCAGGAGACTTTGAGGTGAGTGTGATCTGGTTTCCGCCCTTGGATTTCATCTCCGCACAGAGCAGTTAAAACCAAGGCTGTTCTGGGACAAAAGGACCACCCTGTTATGCAATGCAGTGTTGGGAAGGTGGCAGATGTGGGAGCTTCAAAGGATCTGTGGACATTTGCAGGTACTCAAGTGCAGAGAGGACGTGGCCTGTGCTGTTGGGCTATGGCGGCGCTTATCACAACCGCCATTACGTAAGCACCTG
The DNA here is from genome assembly GCF_048164855.1 of Canis lupus baileyi. NCBI lineage: Eukaryota > Metazoa > Chordata > Mammalia > Carnivora > Canidae > Canis > Canis lupus. Next base: position 21,959,350 of record NC_132847.1, on the reverse strand, counting down.
TTAATAATTCATGTGTGTCTTCCAGACTCAGCTGTAAGCTTCATGAGAGCAGGGCCAGATGGTCTTGCTCACTGTTGAACCCTACTGTGCCCAGCACAGGCAGGGGTAAAATGAATACTTGCTGAGTAAGTATTGAGGAGGAAGAGGAGGAGGAGAGAGATGTCTCTTTCCAGAGTCTTGGCTGTGAAAGGCAGACAGCATGGCTGTGCTGCATGGGGACAGAGGGTGGAGGAAGCATCACACAGACAATGTTGGCATGAGCACGTCAAACATTGAACCATGGCAGCCAGTAGAGTAGAGCCTGAAGACCCAGGTTTGAAAGAACTAAAGGGCAAGATTGCTGGGAGGGGGCCCTGGTGAAAGGGGAGAGGCTGTGATGCATTCTCAGTGGAAGGAGAAGGGTCTCTCTTTTTATGAGACTCAGATGGCCAAAGACAGAATGTGCCAGTTGTTGGCAAGGACGTAAAGCAACTGGAACCCTCAGGCACTGCCATGTGTTCTCCCTGTTAGTATTCCAGGCTTCAGATAGCACTCTGGTCTCTGGTTGGTGCAGACTACCATTTACACCAGTCAAGAGAACACCAACATCTGTACTTAGACCACCAGACATGAAAGGCTCTATGTCCGGAGCGATTTCCAAGATGGGCCTGAATCCATGGAACATGGCACGACTGACAGCCCAGAGTTGGCTCCATGCTCACCAGCCTACCAAATGTCAACCTTGCCTATGTGCCTCCATCTCATGCCACATGGTTGGCAGGACTTCAGTCAACAGAAAGTGGACTGTGCTCTTTTCAAATAGCATGTGGATGGGTCCTGGCGAGGCTGCACCCCTGCTTGCTGAGCTCTGGACACCACAGTGAATTCCATCAGGGCGTCCAGAGCCCTTCTGCCTAAGGGGCCTTTATGCATACCAAGCTGGGCACCAGCATCCTAGTCCCCTGCTGGTGGTCCCACTCCAGACTCACTGCACAGAGCTCCTTGCTCCAGACATGGGATGTGCCAACAGGGAGCCCACAAAAGGCAGCTCTGCTCAACACCTGCACAGCTCCAGTCTGAGGGAAGGAAAATGCTGACTCCGTGTGTGGTCTGTATTTTCACTGCATCTTCCTTTTCAAGTTGGAAGTTGTTGTCACTGAGTTACCAAATGCCCTCTACCCACTGTTGGGGAGCAGAGAGAGGTGCTCAGCAGTTCCTGGGGTAAGAGTACAGTCCAGAGGGGGACATGAGATGAACCCAAATGACAGCACAGACCCAGTACAAAGCAGTGTGCCATCAGGTGCCACACTGCATGGTCTCATCCTCAGTGCTGCAGGAGCTCAGCAGGGTGAGGGGTCCTATAGGGGTGGGCTGGGGAGGGAAAGTCTTGGAGCAGGGCCCCCACGGTGGGGAGCAGAGGACAGAAGAGACCATTACAGGTGACAGAAACAACAAAACAGGACCTCTATGCAAATGCACAGAACTCAAGACCTGGCCAGGCTTGGACTCATGTGGGAGAGGCTCACTGGCTGCCCTTTTACCCAGGAGAAAGGCCACAGATGGCAGGCTCTCGGCCCCACCCAGGCCCCTGTAACACATGTTCCACTGTCCCTAGTCTGACCACAACCCCCACATGAGCTGTGTCCTGTTCATGCTCGCTTAGAAACTGGGAAGTACCTGGCATGTGGCCCCTCCACTTCCTCCACATGATTGCTTGGGGCTCTGGGGGGATCAGCGAGGGATCATTTTTGTGGTCAGGAAATGTCTGTGGCAGCTTTGGACACCACAGGCCCTCTCTCTGTGCCCTTCTGAAGTAGAGGCTACATTCCCAGAGACTTACAACTGCCTAAACTCCAGCTCCAATCTCTTGCTTCTTCCAGGTAGGCTTATCTTAGTGTGGGGGACGGAGGGTGGAGGTTACCTTTCCCCAGCTTCATGAGGTCCCCTCAGATCCAAAATACTCTGAGTTCAAGGGCAGGACATCGAGAAACAGAGCAGCAGATACTAACTTGTGGTTTAGTTCAATGGTTTTCAACCTTGGCTGCACATAAGAACCACCTAAGGAACTTCTTAAAAATACTCATGTCCAAATACTTAAACAGGCACTTTGCAAAGAGGGGATCTAAATGGCTAATAAACATATGAAAAGGTGCTCAACTGTATTAGTCATCAGGGAAATGCAAATTAAAACCACATCGTGATGCCATTGCACACCCTCCAGAATGGCTAACATGAAAAAGATATAAAATACCAATTGCTGGCAAAGACGTGAAGCAACCAGAACTCTCATATATTGCTGGAGGGGTGCAAATGGGTACGGCCATTTGGAAAATTATTTGGTATAGAGTACGAAAGTTGGGGATCCCTGGGTGGCTCAGCGGTGTGGCACCTGCCTTTGGCCCAGGGCATGATCCTGGAGTCCCGGGATCGAGTCCCACATCGGGCTCCTGGCATAGAGCCTGCTTCTCCTTCTTCCTGTGTCTCTGCCTCTCTCTCTCTCTGTCTATCATAAACAAACAAACAAACAAATAAATAAATAAATAAATAAATCTTTAAAAAAAAATAGAGTACGAAAGTTGAACACATTCGTATCCATGCCTGCCTTAGCAATTCCACTTCTAAGTATGCACCCAATGGACATGCATACAAATGTGGTCCGAAAGCCGCCACTGGTATGCTCATAGCAGTAGTAGTTATAACAACCTCAAACCCCAAACAACAATCCAAAAACCCAAATACCCAACAACAGTAATATCCATACGGCTGAATGCTCTATAGCAATGAGAATGAATGGACTACAGCAACCATATGCAATAGCTTGCGTGAATCTCACAAACACAGTATTAAGTGGAAGAATCCAGACATGAGAGCCCAAATACAGTATGATTCCCTTTATATAATATAAAGCTTGAAAATAGGTAAGACTCATTTCTACCATTAGAAGTGAGAATGGTGGTTACCCTTCGGGGCACCAGGGGACATTGGTAATGTTCTGCTTCTTGATCTGGATGCTGGTTACTTTGGGTAGCTGGAGTTCACTTAGTGAAAATTCACTGAGATTTCCACTTAGGGTTTGTGTTGTTGTTGTTGTTGCATGTATGTTATCCTTCAGTACACACTTAGATTTTTTTTTTTTTTTAACCCGGGTCAATTCAGCTGGCCTCAGTGAGACTAAGGCCCAGGCATTAATATTTTTTAATATCCTTGATGACTGTAGTGTGCCACCAGGATTGAAAGCCACTGGTTTGATTTTTTGGGAAAAGGAGATCCACTGAGAGGCTTCAAACAGTCCTGACAAAAGGCACTCTCCAATCAGGTGGAGCACGATACCCAGGCAGGAAGAGGTCCATCTTTGCTGAGGTGAGCAAGCCTCCTGCACGGGCAGAGGAAGCACTGTGGCCCGCTGTTGTAATGTTTCTTCTCTGGCAGTGTCTGTTGAAAGCTGGTTGCATCAGTTTGTAATGGGGTTTAGTGACAGCAAGGTGGACCCCAGCCGCGCCCCAGAGCACTGGCTTATCAGCACAGCTGCTGCAGGGCCATTTATAGAGAGGAGGCAGCTGGCCTTCCCAGGGATATTACCCAGGCCAGAGGCACTGCTGAGGATGTGCCACTTGGGCAGGGGCAGGAAGGGGCACGGATGTCTGTGTTTGTCGGTAACATGCAAGTCTGGGTTCCAGATGATACCTAAACTCCCTGGCCTCTGGGTTCAGATTAGGAACTTGCAACATCTTGTTGAGGACTACAATGTGCTTGGTTCAAGTGCCCAGGCTGAGAATTTTCCTTCCTCTCTTTGCGGTTAGAGGCAACCACCCTACAATTGCCATCTCCAGCATACTCTGGACAACGGGCAGCTTGGACAGGAAAAGACAACATGGGCTTACACGTTACGCAGGAGTTCTGCCCACCTGGGCCTCATCCCAGTGCATGGACCATGAACCTCCCACTGTGGGAAGGATCATGCGTCCCTCAGAAGCTTCCCCCAGCCCTCCAGGGCCCTCCACCATCCAGCCATGGGTTGCCTCTTGTCCGTGTCCCTACATGTCTGCCTCACAGCATCACGTCTACAGAATAAGAGTGAACAGGAAGGGGCCTGGGCCCACTTGCAACTCTGCTGAGTGGAATGCAGTTGGGGGGGGGGGGCAGGTGTCAGGGGGCTCAGCTAAGCTTACTTGGCCGATGGACACAGAGTGGCGTGGGCTGGAAGAGGACAAGCTAAACCGATGAAAGCTAAATCGCTGGAGGGTAGCCAGCAGAACAACGAATCTGTCTCTAACTGTCCAGTCCCCACTCCTCAAATTAAAAAAAAAAAAAAAAAAAGCCCTAGAAGTGAAAGAAGCTTGAATAAGGAAGCCAGGTTGTAAAGATATGAGTGTCTCTCCAGTGAAGCTGTAACTCCCCGCTTCTCTGGCTTTCATTGTCCCCTCTCCAGGAAATTGGGGTGATACTCCAATCCACTCCTGGATTTTCCTCCCTGCCCAGGAGGGGGGCTGAGAGTTAATAATGGCTCTGCTAGAGTGGCCAGTGGGACACTGTGCCAAGCTCTGTGCCTATGCTGTCCCTGGCTGGGGCCTCGGCCTCCATGTGCCACCTCACCTCCCTCATCTGTGAAATACCACATGGCAAGCCCCGCCAGCCAGAGTGCCACTACCCCTTCCTGTTGTCTGCTTTACAAAGCATTTGTGAAATGTTTCCTTTTTGTACCTCAGGAAATGGGTGGCCAGGAAGAGTACTTGATTCTACCTTTTCCCTAGAGGTATGCATGCTTCAAAGGGCTGTGCAAATTAAACCAAACCTGAGGTCTGACTAGGCTGGGAGAGTGAGGAGGAAAGAGAATCCTGAGAGTGTTCCAGCAGGGAAGTCATGGAGGCCCAGTGAAGGCTGATCTCGGGGTGTGGCTGAAGGACAGATGGACTCTGGGTGCTCCTCCTGCATGTGACTTGTGACCGGGGCCTAGGCTGTGGGCCTCCCTGGGCTCTAGGTTATCCTTATCCTAGGGGACAAACAAGCACACGACACTCCTCAGAACAAAAGTATCAAGGAGGCCACTGAGCTGGAAACACACAGGCTCAGTGAGTCTGACTGAAAGGACTCCTAATGTCAGATCTAGGGGAATCCCACGTGGACGTGGCCTGGATGTCCCCCAAATGTACACTCTTACCTTAAAGACCCAACAAGGATCTGTTATTCAGGGAGTTATTTCTTCATTTTTCTGAAACTGTTGATGTTTTCTGGTCAGTCATATAATTTCTGAAAGTCATCATAAATTCTCTCTCCTGGTTTCCTTTTATTGACATGCTTATTTCCCTCCTCAGAACACTCCAGTGAGTAATATTTCCCCATATGGAGAAGTCACTAATCCAGCACCTTCTACCATGTCTTATAGCTAAAAACTTGAATGGGAATTTTTAAAAGCCACCCCCCCCAACCCCCCACCCCACCTCATCCCCTGTGTCATTCAGAGACGTCACAAAGCTCATACAAAGAACTCTTAGGAGAATCTTGCAGGGACTATTCTTGTTTTAGATGCAAATCAGAAAAGGTTTCTGTATCGTCAGAGTCCCAGTGGGAACCAGATGCACTGCACCGATAAGCAAGGAGATGGAGTAAGGAAGGACTATGTCCCCTATGTCCTGGGTGAGCAGGACTAAGGAAAGCACAAGGGGAAGAGAAGCCTCCCAGAGCCAGCAATAGGCTAGGGTGGTGGGGGAGGGGGAGGTGTTACCTCCACCTTGAAGGGAGGAGGGCGAGGGAGCCCATCCATGGTGGAACAGACACAGGGCTGCAGGAGTGGGCTGCTATAAGGGTTGTGGCTTTAGGGTGGAGAACACAGACTCTGCTGACCAGAGGCCTAGCAGAAGAGGTAACGGGGGAGGGGTGGATAAAGCACCCCACTATTATTCTCCAATCTCCTACAGGGTTGGCCAAACCCAACTGGAAGCATGATGACGCCATGCTGCCTGGTTGATGCAGTCCAACAAACGTCAAATACTGGGAGGTGTGAGTAAGGGTAGAGAACAGGTAGGGGCAGGGCAGTGGCAGGATACTCCACACACTCATCTGGGTTAGCCACTCAGAAGGAGTAGATTGGAAGTTAATGTGCTATAATGTTGCATCCTCATCACAAATGAATGGCACAAGAGGCAGCCACGACAGAGATGATGGTGGAAAAAGGCTCAAGGCAGGGGTGGGGATGGTGATGAGGGTGGCTGGGTGGCTCAGTTGGTTTCGGCTCAGGCTGTGATCCTGGAGTCCTAAGTAAGAGCCCTGTGTTGGGCTCCTTGCTCTGCAGAGTCAGCTTCTCCCTCTCCCTCTGTTCTTACCCCTGTTGTGCTTTCTCTCATGCTCTCTCTCTCTCTCAAGTAAATAAATAAAATCTTTAAAAAAAAAAAAAAGGCTTATGGGATTTTAGCACAGTGACCCTAGTCCCCATCACAGAGGGACAAGTTACTCTACTTAGCTTCATAATTCCAAGGCAAACATGTACATTCATAAAGTTGACTCTGAATTACCAGCAAAGGGTTATATGTGGTCACTGTACTACTTAACAGAGCTTTAACTGGGCAGGCAAGATTGTAACACAATTTAGACAAGTACTTCCTTCCAAAAGAAGTAAAACAGGGCTTCCAGTTAAAGACATCAGGTTACTCACATGTCCCAGTCTTCTTTCTCTCCTGAAGTGTCACAAAAATGCCAGTCAGGAAATAAAATGGTATACTGGGGGGAGGGATGAAATTGATGGTGGGTATTAAGGAAGGCATTTATGATGAGTACCGGGGGATGTACGAAAGTGTAGAATCACTACATTGTACACCTGAAACTAATTTTACACTGTATATTAACTGACCGGAATGTAAATAAAAACTTAAAAATAAATAAAAAATAAGTTAAAAGAAAAAAGAAAGGAAATGGTATAAACCCTCAAGTGCAAAGACAATAGTAAAGGAGACATGAGTGGATGAGATTTGAGCAGACTCCAGGAAGATGGAAAGCAGATGGAGGAATGATGGCTGGCATGGAGGAAGCTAGTCTCCTAGGGCCCACGGAGGAGGATGCAGACAGGAGGTCAGTCCTCTCATGCCCAGAGCCCTGGAGGAACTCTAACCTCAGGGTAATTATGGATTGTGATGGTGGGCTCAGGAATAGGAGGCAGCAGAGTAAAGAACTAGAGAAATCCTTCTAGATCCCACTACACATTCTGCCTGGCACAGCAGGAGACTAAAGACCCAGAATCAGAGAGATGGAGGCAGAGGAGATAGCAGATGAGCACAAGGATGCAAATGGGGCACGAGGGCAAAGTCTGAAGACCGAACAGTGAGATTCAAGGTCTCCAGTCCTTTCACCCCAATCCTGCCCCAGGCATATATCACCCTATTCTGGAGTGTGTTGTATTTAAAACATGGCTGCACATTTTTTTGAACATATTTTCCATTGAGAAGTGGGTGTCAGTCTCCTTCCCTGAATCCCTGAACAAGTGTAAACTTGTTATTATTACCTATTTTTAGAAAGTTTTTGAGATGTACTTTATGTCTAGGTGTGGCAATTTTTTTTTACCTAAGTTCAATTTAATTGACATATATTGTATTACTAGTGTCAGAGGTAGAATTTAGTGATGCATCAGCTGCACACAACACCCGTGCTCATCGCACCCCGTGCCCTCCTCAATGCCTGTCCCCAGTTACCCCGTCCCCCCTCACCCCCACTCCAGCGACCCTCAGTTTGGTTCTTAAGAGTTAAGAGTCTCTTATGACTTGCCTCCCTCTCTGTTTTTTTAAATGTACCCTATGTGCTCAAGAAAAATGTTTATTTTCCGAGTCTTGTTTTCTGTATATGTACACTGAGCTTGTTGATTGTCCGAACCTCCCATATCTTTACTAACGGTCTTTTGCCTGACCTGTCAGTAATTGGAAGAAGTGCTCTGAAATCTCTCACTGTAATGATGGATTTTCAAATTCCCCTTGTTTTATCAGTTTTGCTTTATACATTTTGAGGCTATCTTGTTAGGTGAATAAAGTTTAGAATTATGCCCTCAAAAACAAAAACAAAAACAAAAACAAAAACAAAAACAAAAAAACATTTTATGCCTGGTTTTTCCTGGAGCTGAGATGGCATCTACAGCTCCGATTCTGGCTCTGGATCCGGCTCCGGCTTCAGCTTCACCTCTGGCTCCAGCTCGGGCTCAGGGTCAGGCTCAGGTTCAAGGATCCCTCTCAGAGGCCTGTGGGGTTGCTATTAATTATATGGCATCTTACGAGCTGAACGTCAGTGATGGTTATTTATCTATGGTCTTTTACTTCGATGAAGACCCGGACGCACCTGTTTATGTCCCCTTTTTCCAAAACCAAGCTGAGGTGAAGAAAGAACACACAAGGCAGTTCATAAGATACCTGAAGGAGCATAAGAGTAAAGTCTGCCTTCCAGTGGTTAAGAGGCTTGACAAAGAGTACTGAGGAACGAATGTACAAGCTATAGTGATGGCTTTGGAGTTGGAAAACGGGTTACACAAGCTCCTGCAAGACCTGCAGAACTTGGCTTCTCAGAAGAATGAAACCGATCTCTTAGAATTCCTGAAAAGGTTCATGGGTAAACAGAAGAGGAACATAAAATATCTGGAATACTAGCATAGCTATCAGAAGGAAGTAGAAAGGCTGACTTCGAAGGAAGGTATCTTGGAACAGTTTGGTGAAGCATCAGGCAGACAGGCTTAACATCTGAAGGCAACACAGCAAGTCTTCCATTGTAGTAGTTCCCAAAAGCAGCTACTTAAAAATCTGGATCTCTATTTGACAGAAGACTGCTTTCCTTTTAATAGTATCCCAATCTTTGTTGTCATACATGGAAATAAATTGGCTTTGCATTACAAAAAAAAAAAAAAAAAAGCCCATCTTGGGCTCCTCAGTGCTATGGGTGCCCCTTGGAGGACCCAGGAGCCCTCCCCATAGAACCAACACTGATATGACAAGTCTTTCTTCCTTCATCCTCCAACATGCAACATCAAAGAGAAAAAAAAAAAGAAAGAAAAAAAGGAGAAAATAAAGCCTTACTTTGTTTTACTTGCCATTTATTGTAAGAAAACTTTAAATCATTTTTAAGGAAACATTCTAAAGCAAGGCTGGAAAATGTCTGATTTTTCTATAGAAAGTTGAGTATAGTATGTAACTGCTGGCAACCCACTGTCCCTTTGTGGTCTGTGGCACCCAAAGCATGTGGACATACTTGATGTTCTCAGCAAGAGGAAGAAAGTATGGTCCAAATTAAATTTTCCAAATTAAAGATTTCAGTTTATACAAAATGCATCTAGCATCATGTAAATTTTTCTATGACCAAATATCTTTTAAATTATAATCCTGAAATAATATTTTTGTCACATATAAGAGCAACTTTTTAACATTGTAAAACAGTCCAAACAATATAAATGTAAACATAATAAAGAATGAAAATTCCCTTTATTCCTCAAAAAAAAAAAAAAAAACCCAGGTGGGCCTTGTGACTACGGTGGCAAATGATGCCATGTGACTTCCAACGCCAGGCCATAAAAGGTCATGCAGCATCCATATTGCTAGCTGGAACATTCACACTGGAGCTCTGAGCTACCACATATGAAGTCCAACTCCTGGGCAGGATGCTAGAGAGGCCATGCGTAATCTCTCTGGTCACCAGTCCCAGCCAAGCCCAGGCTCCCTGCTTATCCCTGCCAAGGGAAGAACCATCTTTAAAGTGGACCCTTCAGGGATCCCTGGGTGGCGCAGCGGTTTGGCGCCTGCCTTTGGCCCAGGGCGTGATCCTGGAGACCTGGGATCAAATCCCACGTCAGGCTCCCGGTGCATGGAGCCTGCTTCTCCCTCTGCCTATGTCTCTGCCTCTCTTTCTCTCTCTCTGTGTGACTATCATAAATAAAAATTAAAAAAAAAAAAAGATTTTAAAGTGGACCCTTCAGCTCCAGCTGTTCCAATCCCAGCCACTCAAGCCTCTGTTCATTTCAGTCATCCCAACCTAGGCTCCAGACACTGGGGAGCTGAGCCTTTCTGAATTCCTGACTTGTAGAATAATAAAATGGCTCTTGTTTATGCTGCTAAGTTCTGGGGAGGTTTGTTATGCAGCAATAAGTAATGGAAACAAGGAATCAGAAATGCTTCTCTTGAGAAGTGGAACGGCTCAAGTGGTGGTTCTCAGTGGGGTGATCTTGCCCCCCCCACCCTGCCCAGGGGACATTTAGCAATGTTTATAGACATTTTCGGTTATCACAACTCTAGGAAAGGCATCTGGAGCTTCAGGGATACTGCTCAGCATTCTACAGTGCATAAAAGCCCCTGACAACAAAGAATTATTTGTACTAAGATATCCATAGCACCAAGGTTGAGAAACCTAGTTCTGGGGAAAGGCTCTGACATTTAGAGGCTTGTTAACTGAAAAGACTGGCTTGCTCTCTACAGAGAAGCCCTAGCTAATAAGTTGTTCCCAAACAGACTATCTATTTATTTATTCATTCATTCATTCATTCATTCATTCATTCATTCATGAGAGAGGCAGAGAGAGAAAGGCAGAGGGCATAGGCAGAAGAAACAGGCTCCCTCTGGGGAGCCTGATGCAGGGCTCAATCCCAGGACTCTGGGATCAAGACCTGAGCCAAAGGCAGACGCCCAACCACTGAGCCACCCAGGTGCCCCTCAAATAGTTTAATTTGGGTTTTCATTGCTTCATTCATAAGTATCGACAGATAGCCAGGACATTTGACATTTGAGGAGAGCCTCCAAAATGAAAGAAAACAAACAAAAGGCAACTAGGTGGAAACAAAGATAATAAAAAGAAGAGATTAAAACAAAACAAATAGACAAAAGAAAAATAAACGATGCCTTCAGAGAGGTAAGAGGGCAACAGTATATCCATAAAACAAGAACGTGATATTATGAAAGACAGCATGGAAAACAAGAATGAATAATTATATATTAAAAATATGGAAGCCGAAATTAAAATAAAATCAGCAGAAGGCTTGGGGGATAAAGTCAAGTAAAGTTTCCCAAGAAGTAGACGCAGAGGCAAAGGTCAGGGCAATACAGAAAATACAAGATCCGAAGAGTAATCCAGTAGGTCCAACAGGTAAAATAAAGGGGAGAAAATTACCAAAGATAGAAGATTTTTTTCCCCCAGAACTCAAGGACACACAACACACTACTTAGCTCTGCAATGAAGACTATGTCTACATTTACTTCTGAGTTAACCAAAAGTCATGTTATATTCTTACCAGGAGACCAAGGGAAGAGAACTGGAAGTGGCTTTATAGGAAAGCTCAATTCTTGACTGCCACAAGAGGTCAACAGACGTCTAAAATGGGTAAATCAAGAAATAACAATATAAACAGAACTAGAAACTAATGAAAGAGTTGAAAGATGCTACCTCTAGAGAGAGCTGGACTGAGAAAGCTAAGGGAGGGGAGGGGATTTTTATTATGAGCCTCTCTGTACTGTTGATACAGAAACCATTTGCATGCATTATTTTGACAAATTTGATAAAACAGAAATTAATTAAAAATGAGTACAGTTAAAAATTGCAATGCGATGGGATTAAGTTTGATTATTTGGAAAATTCGCTGATGTGGATGAGCCATGCCATGCCATGCCCCATTTACCTCATGAATGTGGAGGAGTTTCTCCTGACCTCACTGGCCAGTGAAAGCAGTTTGTGGGTGGGGGTGGGATGGGGACCTACACACCAACCCCTTGGAGGGGGGGTCACCAGTTACTGGATCCCTTTCCCAGCATTGCTGCATTTGAGTATGGATCCTGCCAGGGTGCCAAAGGAGAGAAGAGCTAGTTACTCTTTGAGAAATTTAGGAATTCACTAGGATTTCTTGCCTCTTCTACTCTGGACTCGGACAAAGTGCTAGATTTCTGAAGGTCCAGAGCCTCTGTGCTGATGTGCTCAGCTGCTAGAGGTGGCTGCACACACTCATTGTCTCATGCGACAGATGGGCCTTGAGTCACCATATCTCCTACCAGGAGCTCCCCAGGAGGGGCGAAAGCAGGGAACATGCCTGTAAGGGCTTGTGCCTTACCTCTAAGGTGCATCTCCTTGGGTGCCAGGCCTCAGGCCTAACAGTCCTTCCTGTTCTTTCCCTCACCCACTGCCCTTCCTCTTCCTCCTCCTTCCTGCCTCTACCCACCACCCTCCTCCGTGCCCCCCCAGCCCCGCCCTAGGGGCTGCTCAGCTGGCTTGCTTGCCAAATGCACCGCAGGTTTTTTCTTTTAACCTTTTCAATTGTTACTTCCTTTTTGAAATTACATCATTATTACATAAGTAACATGTATTCCTCATACAAAAACAAGAAAATTTTGAAAATCACTCACAATTCTACCAGCCAAATAAAACTCAGTACTTGTCTATGAATTTCCAGGATGTTTCCAGGCTTATGCACAAGTAGAAATACTACTGGCTCACGCCTCATCTGGGTACCCATCTGTTGAGCACTCAACACAGGCCAGACCCTGTGCTGAGGCCTTTAGATGTGTTAATCCCACCCAATTCTCGAAACTTTGCGAGACCTGTGTTATTATGCCCATTTTACTGGCAAGAAGTAGAAGCTTAAGGAGATCACATCACTTGTCTGAGCTCTCACATGGGTTAAGAGACTGACCTGGATTTCAACCCTCCAGCCTGAGTCCCAAGCCACTTGCCTTGCATGTTTGCTGAGCTTTCTACATTTCTTTTTCTTTCTTTTTTTTTTTTCACTTAGCAATACATGTAAACATCTTTCTTGCCAATAAATATACACCTAGGATGTGCCAAATTTTAAAGGACCAATTCCTTTTTCTTGGGCTTTTCAACGTTTCTTTCCTTTCTTTTTTTTTTCATATTATAAAACAATGCAGTGACAACTATCTTTATACATATATCTTTGCACGATTTTCCTAGGATAAATTCCAGAAAGAGGAATTGCTGGGTCCAAGGCTAAATACATTTTTAACACTTCTTCTCTAATTATGTCAGCAGTACACATCGGTACACAATTGCCCACATCCATTATTTACTGAGTGTTTTGCTCTCTAAAATTTGGGCTGTGATTTAACACAGAATCAGAGAACCCTGATGCAGGAAGCATTCTATATATCTCTAGATCTAGACCCAAACATCTTTGCTTAAAAAAAAAACAATGTCGGGGATCCCTGGGTGGCGCAGCGGTTTGGCGCCTGCCTTTGGCCCAGGGCGCGATCCTGGAGACCCAGGATCGAATCCCACGTCGGGCTCCCGGTGCATGGAGCCTGCTTCTCCCTCTGCCTGTGTCTCTGCCTCTCTCTCTCTCTCTGTGTGACTATCATAAATAAAAACAAAAACAAAAACAAAAACAAAAAAACAATGTCCAGGACCCTGACTTCAGCAGGCCTGATAGAAAACAAGGAAACAAGAGACCAAGGAGAGGCCAGGAAAGCACAGCAGGAGGCCAGCTGTGGACACAACCAACCGGCTTGGAGGAAGTTGTTCTGTTTTCCCAAGGAAAGCACAGTCTTCTTGGGTCTAAAGACCTTGAGGCCACCATGGATGATCCACTGCTCAATACTGAGCTGTCCTCACTGTCCATAGCACCCACAACTCTATCCAGGAATTCAAGACGAGTCCGCTGGACCTTCACTTCATCCAGCTGCCAACACTTTCAACACTCTGGTCTTCCTTGAATACATTCCAAGGCCTTTTAGGTTGGGAAGTCCCAAACTAGACACAGTCTTATTGTTCTCTTACCTTGATGTTGTTTTCTTCCAACAGGTTGCAAACTCTGGCACCTGGAGAAGAAAAGGAAAGTAACTGATTGAGACAGAGCACTGAGGGTAGGTCCTGAGGCGCGCGCGTGCACACACACACACACACACACACACAGCCTGGATGGAAGCTAAGTGGGGCCCCTCATTGGTGGTGGATTCTTCAGAAGCCACTGAGGTGTGAGCTGGCTGCATGCTGGCCCAGGTCAGACGCAGGCACCATGACTTCTACACACAGACATTCTCTGCTTGGGGCGTTTAATTTTCTCACTCAGTCTATTAATGCTCCTATGCTGGCAGGAACCCCAGTGCTTTTGCCACTATGTCTCAAAGCCTTTTATAAACAGTAAGCCATTCTTTTGTGTATTTTGAGTCATACAGCCATTCATCAAGTATTTGTTGAGCCCTGACTATATCAGGCTCTAGAGATACAGCAGTAGACAGAAGAGACAAAAATCCTACCCTCAAGGAACTTGCATTCTACTAGGGGAGACCAACAGCCAGAGAAAGAAAAGGATACAATCTATAGTAGTGAGAAGAGGAAAGTTCCCTGGAGGAAAAAGCAAACAGGAGAAGGGGAAGGGAGTATTGGAGCAGGCATTGAGGAGTATTGAAATTCTAAATAGGGATCCCTGGGTGGCGCAGCGGTTTGGCGCCTGCCTTTGGCCAAGGGCACAATCCTGGAGACCCGGGATTGAGTCCCACGTAGGGCTCCCGGTGCATGGAGCCTGCTTCTCCCTCTGCCTGTGTCTCTGCCTCTCTCTCTCTCTCTCTCTCTGTGACTATCATAAATAAATAAATAATTAATTTAAAAAAATTCTAAATAGTATGGCCACGGAATTATGAACAAAGACCTGAAATAAATGAGGGCCTGAACCTTGACATTTAATGCGGAAAAAGCTTTCTAGTGGTGAGAACAGCATGTGCAATGGCCCAGAGGTGAGAGGCTGCCTGACAAAGATCACTGGGGAGGGTGGCGTGGCCAGAGCAGAGTGAGTGAAGAGGGCATAAGGGAGGGGATTAGAGAGGCGGTGGGGCATGCAGGGCACTAAAAGAAGGCCCTTGTATGAACTTGAGCTTTGACTCAGATAGGAGCCACTGGAGAGTTTTACACAGAAGACATGATGTGACTCATATTTTAACAGTATCATTCTGGGGATGCCTGGGTGGCTCCGTTGGTTAAGCATCCAATTCTGGACTTCAGCTCAGGTCATGGTCTCAGGGTAGTGAGACTGAGCCCCGCATTTGGCTCTGGGCTGGGCACAGAGCCTGCTTGGGATTCTCTCCTTTCCTCTCCCTATGCCCCTCTCCTGAGTCTCTTAAAAAAAACAAACCCCAAAACAATATGACTCAGGATGCTGTGTTGGGAATAAATTGGGGAGAACAGGTAGAAGCAGTCAGGAGGCTACTGCAGAAATCCTGGCAAGAGACGATGGTGGCTTGGACTAGAGAGACACCATGGAGGTATTGACATAAGGTCAGATCCTAGAAAGTAGAGCCAGTAGGATTCGTCGATGGATTAGAAGTGGATTTGAAATAAAGAATTCAACTAGGACTCTCAGATTTTTGGCTTGAGCAAATAGGAGACTCAAATTGCCATTATCTGGCTTGCACTATCTCCACGCTGATGGAGCATGTTTGGGGGTAAGACAAGGAACTTAGTTTTGGACATGTTAAGTAGGAGATGCCTTTTAGATGCCCAACTGAAGAGGCCTGTAGGCAGCTGGATATATGAGTTCAGGGAAGATGTCAAGGTTAGAAATGAAGTTCAGCATGTAGCTCTTTAAAGCAATGACACAGGATGAGATCACCAAGGGGCAACTGTCTAAGGGCTGAGACACAGTAAAGGAGACTGAGAAGGAGTAGCAAGTAGAACAAGATGGAAATCAGGAGAAAGGGTTTCAAGGAGGATGGGGCAATCCACTGTGATAGGTCATGACAGGACAAAAAATTCATCACTGGATTTGGCATCTTGGAGTCCCAGGTGACCATGGTCAAGGGCAGATTCAGTGGAATGGTTGGGATGACAACCTGACAGCAACAGGTTCAAAAGAGAAAAGTGGAAGTCATCAGCCTGGGGGACAGAGAGATGGCAGCAGCAGGAGCCTTGGGAGGGAGGGGGGAAGGAATGATCAGATAAATTTCTTCTTTCTGCACTTCACTCCTTTATAAAATGTAGCACACAAAGCTGGCACCTCCACAACATGTGTCAGTGGCAGCCATGGTTACCAAGTTGAACTGCATTCCCCAGGTTGCTGAGCTTCATCCAGCTTCTGGCCCATGAGCCAACTACCTGCTTGTTTCTAGACTCCCATGAAGTAATTCCCATTTTCTCACAGTCCCTTGTAGCCAGAGGGAACAGGATAGGCAATGTTTCGCTCTCATGGAGCTTGCCTTGTGAAGGAGACAATCGCCCAACAGACAGACGTGCAGAGAGGTCATTTCAGGTGCCAACAAATGAAGTGAAGATAATAAAATGGGGTGAGAAGGGGATAAAAGTGTTGGTGGGGTGGGGCCTCCTTCAGCCAGACTGTGTGGTCAGATGGTCTCTCTGGGAGATGGTGCCTAGGTAATTCTTCTCACACTGGCCCCTGCCCCACTACTCTTGGGCTTTCAAATGTCCCAGAGCTGCCTGGGGTCTGTGGTCAACTAAGTATAGGGCCAAAAGGAGACATTCTCTTCCTCTTCTCTCTTTAATGTATACTGTGGAATACTCCATGATTACAAAAGACATGCATTTTCACTGAAGGAATTGGAAAATATATTGAAAAGAGGAGGAAAAAAAGTCACAATTCTACTACTCAGAGATGCCTACTGCTCACACTTGTATGCATCCTAGTAGACATTTTTGCTATGCATATAAACACATAGTTTTTAAAGACGGAGATTGGCTTGGGGTGCCTCAGTGGCTCGGTTAGTTGAGTATCCAACTTGATTTTGGCCCAGGTTATGATCTCAGGATCACAGTGGATTCTTGGGGGGGTCAGGGTCTACACCCAGTGGGGAGCCTGCTTTTCTCCTTCCACCCCTTCCGGAGGTCACATGCGCTCGAGAGCTTTCTCTCTCTCATAAATAAATAAATAAATAAATAAATAAATAAATAAATAAATAAATAAATAAATCTTAAAAAGAAGAGACCATGTTGTCCATTCTGTTCTGTGTACACTGTTTTAGTCTTGAATTTTGACTAAATCTATTATAAGCACACTTCTGATGCCATTTAATTTTCTTCCACATACCAATTTTAATGGCTGCACAGTATTCTACTGTGAATGCATACTTTTACCATACTTTATTTAATCCCAAGAACATTGGCCATTTAGATTGTTTCCAAGTGAGTGACACTAGGAGTAAATGCTATAATAAACAAACCTGCATTTTTTTCTTTCTTAGTGGAGTAGGTTTGCAAATCCCTGATTGTTTTCTTGGGTTCAAGACAAAGCATCCCTGCCCAGCAGGAGTGTCGTGGGTCTCATGGCATCAAGAAGCAGCCTGAGGCTGAGGGCAGTGGAAGGGCAGAGCTGTGCCTTGTACCAAGGAGCCAGAGTTCACTCAGATGCCAGAGGCTGATTTTATCCTCAGATACACCCTGGTCCTGAGTTTTCCTCCCTTGAGGCCTAAACAATAGGAAAACAGTAGGCCCTTTTCTTAAACCCAGTGAAATCCAAAGGGATTCCCCACCTGAGCCAGGAAGAGGGTGTCTCCCTCTGACAGCAAAAAGAGCACTCTCTTCTTCCTTTGAAATCCCCTTGAGGAAGCTGCCTCTTCCATCCCTCCTTGGGGAAAATATCCAAGTGGTGAGGCATTCAGCCTTTTTCAGGGCAGGGCTACCAGGGAGGGTTTGGGCACAGAGGGTTCTATA
The DNA here is from genome assembly GCF_048164855.1 of Canis lupus baileyi. Classification (NCBI taxonomy): domain Eukaryota; kingdom Metazoa; phylum Chordata; class Mammalia; order Carnivora; family Canidae; genus Canis; species Canis lupus. The sequence continues at coordinate 21,941,764 of NC_132847.1, read as the reverse complement.
GAAATGGCAGCTCCTCTCCTATCTCTGATCCAGCCATGCTCCTGCATCCCTGAATTCCCCAGAAGGCTGGTAGGGGCAGTCTGTGCCCCAAATGAGAGGAGTGTCCTGGGGAGTAGTGAGTTCTGGGGTGAGGTGGGAAAAGCACAAGCCCAGGAGGCCAGAATCACAGCACATTCTGGCACATTCCAGTCTCATTTTGGGCAAGTGACTTCACCTATGGAACACAAGCTCTAGAAGCAGGACACTTGGATCTGTTTTGCATAGTTATATCTGCAACATTTAGCATGTAGTAGATGCTCAATAAATACTGTGCTCCATTATCTTTTCTAACCCTCAATTTGCTTATCTGTAAAATGGGGATGATAAAACCAATATCATAGGTTCATTGTGAGGACTAAATAAAACATGGGTAAAATATTTAACATAATGTCTGGTGTTCAACAAACACCACTTCAAAGCCCTAGAAAGTTGCTTTCATGCCCCACACCCCATGGCATGGACAGGATGCTCTGCAATTTCCTCTTATTAGATAGAATTAGTTTGCCTCCACTCTGCTCATTATTTGCAACCCAAACAAGCCTCTGGTCTGGCACATATCACACAGTGTGTATGGTTGTCTAATTCCCTTGTTAGGCTTCAAGGCAGTTTAAGGACAAGAATTTTCTTTCTGTATCCTCTGTGTCGCTGAACAATACTATGAAGTAACCAAGATCATTGTCACCATTCTACAGAAAAGAAAACTGAGGTTCAGAAAGGTTAGGTGCTTTGCCCTGGTCACATAGCAAGGGAGTGGCAGAGCAAGATCTAAATCTGCTTCTGATTTCTGGGTCCCCACTCTCTTTTAGAGGAATCTTTGGCAAATGGGATTGGGGAGGTGGCAGTGGGTGAAGAGGAAGCAAGTCAGTTTCAACATCTCTGAGGGAAAAGACAGGCAGGACTCCAAGTAAAAGGAGGTCCTTAGGAAGTCAGCAGGGCACTGACTGTCACCTGAGCCCTGTCTCATCTTCCTGTGGATAATCATGTATACAGTAGCTATAATCCCCAGAGACCCATGATTTGACTGGTCTGGGGCAGGCTGATGCAAATAAAGAAGTCCCTAGGCTCCCTTTATCAATGTGGAGCCCAGCCAGCAAGGGGACTTGGGTTTCCTCAGGTCAGAGTTGGTGATGGCCCCAGCAATAGCGGGAGTGGTTGTTGGGCACCTGCTCAGAACTGCCCTATCCCCAGGTATGGGACAGGTAGAGCTTCCCACCAGATCAAAAGCATCTTGATTTACTTATCTCTGTGATCCCAGGATCCTGCTGAATGGTGACAGCCTCCAACCTCCAGCACTGGGGAGTGAGGAAGAGGAGGAAGCTAGACCTAGACCAGGGATGTGAAGGGAAAAGAGACCAGAAAGAAGGGTTTTTAAGGATTTTATTTATTTATTTATTTGAAAGAGAGAGAAACAGAGAATGATAATGCATGCATGAGGTGGGGGTGGGGCAGAGGGAGAGAGAGAAGCAGGCTCCCCGAAGAGCCAGGAGCCCAATGTAGGGCTCAATCTCAGGAGCCTGAGATCATGACCTGTCGCTTCACCCAGTGGGCCACCCAGGCACCCCTAAGAAGAAGGGTTTTTAATGACCAGGAATGCCCTCTGTGTCCCTCCTCCCTATTAAATTATGTGTTTCTGGAGGGCAGGTTGGTGGCTGATTCATCTGTGTCTCTACCACACCCAGTAGATTTCTTTGCAGAGAGTTGGTACTCATTGTAGCTTATTGGAGGTATAACTGGAAGCCAGTATCCAGGATGCCATCTGCTTTTCATACCTGGGTCATCCAGGAAAGGGCCTGTCCTGATGGTCTGATGTCTTGACCAAGACAATCCCAGGGAGGGGCAGAGACTGTTAACCTGAGGCATTCAGAGTTGACCTCTGTCCCCAAGCTCCACCCAAGTGACTATCTCTCCCTTCCTTAGCCAAAGAGAGCTCTTTTGGGGGAAATCTCCAGGATCCAGGTGATAGAAATGGACTGGGTATGTGGTGTAACACCTTTGTCCTTGGGAACCTAAGAGGGCTCTGGGCCACGAGAAAGAAAAGTCTAGAGCAATTATCTCTTTATTGAGAGAGTAAAACTGCTGCTTTTGCCTGAACGGTCAGATCAGTAGATTCTTTTTGCACCTGCCATCCCCACAACATGCACGTACCGCACAGCTACAAATAATCTTGATGTTGCATATTTAAAACGACGCCTTTTTACATCCAGATGGCCAAGAGGCACATGAAAAGATGCTTAACGTCATTCATCATCAGGGAAATGCAAATCAAAACTACAATGAGATATCACCTGACACCTGTCAGAATGGCTAAAATAAAAAACACGAGAAACAAGTGTTGGCGAGGATGTGGGGAAAAAGGAACCCTTGTGCTCTGTTGGTGAGAATGCAAACTGGTACAGCCACTATGGTTCTTCAAAAAGTTGAAAATAGAACTATAGCACAATCCAGTAATCACACTAGTGAGTATTTACCCCCAAAATACAAAAACACTAATTTGAAGGAATATATGCACCCTACATTTATAGCAGCATTATTGATAATAATTGAATGACAGAAGTAGCCCAAGTGTCCATGGATAGATGGATGGAAAAAGGAGATGTGATATGAATATCATTCAGCCATAAAAAAATGAAATCTGCCATTTGTAACATCATGGATAGAGCTAGAGAGTACAACACTAAGTGAAATAAGTTAGAGAAAGACAAATACCACAATTTCACTCATAGGTGGAATTTAAAAAACAAAACAAATGAGCAAAGGAAAAAACAAAAAGAGAGAAACAAACCAAGAAACAGACTCTTAGCTCTAGAGAACAAACTGATGGTCACCAGAGGGGAAGTCGTGGGGGTGGGGGGCATGGATAGGTGAAATAGGTAAAGAGGATGAAGAGTACACTTATCATCATGAGCACTGAGAATGTACAGAATTGCTGAATCACTATGTTGTATACCTGAAACTGATACAACACTGTATGTTAACTATACTGGAATTAAATTAAAACAATAAAATTAAAAATAAACTGATGCCTAAAATGCTTGTGTGCCCATCAGCATGAGTGGAGTCCTCCTCTGCAGATGTGCTGTGTGCAGAGCTTGTCTCTACAAGGCCAAATGCAGTATGCATTTCTCACCTGCATACCTGGACAGCTTTAAGCTTCAGGCTGAGTGGGGATATCCCAGAGAACAGCCATTACTCATGTCCTTCCATGTGGCCTTAAGTTAAATCTATAGAATTATGTCTAAATTCCTCAGACAGCCTTCAGGTCACGGGCCAGGACACCTGTCCACACCCCCCTCCCATCTTGCCGTTGGCTTACCTCACACTGTGGCTCAGGTGAGATGCAATTGGCTGGACTAGCTGTGTTTTCACAAGGCCTCCAGGCAATTCTGACGTGCACTAACTAGTACTCAGAAACCACGTGGTTATGAGGCTCCCTTGCTGAGCCTGGGCTGCCCTTCTCAGGCCTCTTCTGCCTCACTATCCCTCTCAGGAAGCCCTCCTCGTCCCCTGAGCACCTGTGAGCATCCCTTCCCAGAACACACAGCTCCTCCTCCATTCCACTCCCCATTCTGGTACAAAGGCTTCCTTTCTGCTCCTCTTCACAGCACATAGGTTCTCCTTCATTTTATGGGTGAACTGTGAGCATTTGTTAACTGCCTCCCAGATGGATTCCACTCTAATGCACACATGAATGTGACTCTGAAGGCACCTTCAGGAGTGAGGGCCTCACTTTGCTCCCTGTCAACAAAAATCAACTGAGGGCCTGCCAGCTGTGGCAGGAATTGAGCAACTGTGCCAGGCACTGGGGCTGGTTCAGTGATGAAAGGTGTGGTCCCATCCTTCAGGAGCACAGAATCACACAATATGCACTTTGTTTGTATCTAGCTTCTTTTGCTCAACATGTCTGTGAGATTCACCTATGTTGTTCTGTGTCATCACAGTATGCTTTTTAAAAAATTGCTGTGGGGGATCCTTGGGTGGCTCAGCAGTTTGGCGCTTGCCTTTGGCCCGGGGCATGATCCTAGAGTCCCGAGATCAAGTCCCACATCGGGCTCCCTGCATGGAGCCTGCTTCTCCTCTGTCTGTATCTCTGCCTCTCTCTCTCTCTCTCTCTCTCTCTGTGTCTCTCATGAATAAATAAAAAAATATCATTGCTGTGGTGTATTCCGCTGCACAGATATGACACAATTCACCTATCCATTCTATTACTAATGGACATTTGTCTGTTTCCAGTTTGGGATTTCTATGAATAAAAACACTACCAACATTGGTGGACATGTGAACTCACTCTTCTTGAGTATACACCAGAAGTGGAATTGATGGCTATGAAATGGGCATAATCTTAGGTTTAGTAGGTACTGCTGAACATTTTTCCAAGGTTATTATACCACTTGGCACTTCTGCCAGCAGTGTGTGAGGGTTTGGCAGCTTTGGCATTATCGATTTTTTAAGTCTTAGTCCTTTGGGTGTGTGTACAGTAAGTTTCAATTCGTTTATTGGCTAACAGGTACCCACTTTTTTTTTTTTTATGATAGACAGAGAGAGAGAGAGAGAGAGAGAGAAGCAGACACAGGAGGAGGGAGAAGCAGGCTCCATGCCGGGAGCCTGATGTGGGACTCGAACCCGGGACTCCAGGATCGCGCCCTGGGCCAAAGGCAGGAGCTAAACCGCTGAGCCACCCAGGGATCCCCAGGTACCCACTTTTAAAAAAGATTTTATTTATTTATTCATGAGAGACACAGAGAGAGAGGCAGAGACATAGGCAGAGGGAGAAGCAGGCTCCATGCAGGGAGCTTGATCTGGGACTCGATCCCCGGACTCTGAGATCATAACCTGAGCCGAAGGCAGATGCTCAACCACGGAACCACCCAGATGACCTTAGATATCCACTTTTAAGATGTTGCCAATCAAGACTTTTACCTGTTTTGGGGTGCCTGGGTGGCTCAGTTGGTTGAGCGGCTGACTCTTGGTTTCAGCTCAGGTCATGATCTCAGGGGTAGTGAGATGGAGCCCCATGGTCCAGCTGCTCAGCAGGGAGTCTGCACTAGATTCTCTCCCTCTGACCCTCCCCAACTCTTGTGTGCATGCATGCGCTCGCTCTCCTTCTCTCTCAAATAAATAAATAAATAAATAAATAAATAAATAAATCTTTAAAAAAAGGACTTTTGCCTATTTTGTCTTTTTTCTTATTGACCTGCAGGAGTTCTTTGTACATTCTAAATATAAATCCTCTGTCGAGTACATTACTGAAAATATCAGTCTGTGACTTACCTTTTCACTCCTTTCAGTGGTAACTTGCGATGAAGAGATGTTCATGAAAGGTCAATTTATCTATATTTTCATCTGTGACTAGTATTTTTTTGGTAGCCTATTTAAGAGATCTTTATTTTAATATTAAGAAATCCAGTGGACACAGAAATAATGACAAAAATCACCAATACTAGTAAACAGAAAGAAGTAATGGATAAAGTCTGACAGTGAGTGTGGGAAAAGCACTGGCTCTGCTCACGAGGGTGTGCCTGCTTGAGTGTGATGTGCAAAGCCTGGGCTTTGTTCTGGAGTGGGGTGGAGGTGAAAGGGGAGTCTCTGATCAGTTCAATGAACGTGTGCTGGTATCCAGGTTGGATGGGGTGCTGTGCCGGGTGCTGAGGATGGCTCTGTGGGGACAGGGAGACCCTGAATGACTGACTCAGGAGAAGGACTGCCTCTTTTCATTTGTGTTAAACTGGGTTCAGCCCCCCAAACTCTGCAGGCTCCCCCTAATCCAGGCCCTGCTCCTCCTCTTCTGTGCCAGAGCCTGCAAAGACAAAAGTGTTGACACTTGTCCAGCTGGCTCAAGAAGGGGAAATTCTCCCTCCCTGAGTCACCACAGGCAGAAGGCGCTTCACATAACAAGCACGGGACTACAAATGATCACTATGCTTGTTTCACTATGCTGCATCACTTCCAAAATCCCCGATGATGCTTTCGAATGAAGTCTGGGTCCAAAAACTTTCCCCATGTTTCCCCCAGTTTGAATAGAACAATACCCAGGGAATCACAAGCTGACTTGTGAAATTGACTTCCCCAAAGAAAAGAAAACAGATATGTAGTCCAGAGTGGTCAAGCCCCCACTTCTTTTGCCAGGGGGAGGGGTAAGGGGTGGGAGTAGAAGGCTAGTGGCTCCTGTCACCTTGCCAAGAGGACCCCAACCCAACAGATGGACATAAGCCTCCTTCTGTCTCCTCCAGCAGAAAGCCAGCTCTGGAGTCCCTGGGACATCTTTCTCCCCATCCAGCTTAATGGAGATGTACTGCACATGGCCTTGAGAGCTCAGAGATATGGTGCACAAGTCCCCAACATCATTAGCTGACGGAAGCATACCTTCTCTCTAGGGCAGGGCAGTGACCACAGGTGGGTGACAGACATCCATTTCTAACATGTTCACATTAGTAGCTTTGGGGAAAACCACAAGTGATCTCAGGTCCCTCACTTGCGCCTGTTCCCCGGCCCCTCCCCACCACCCATTTACCATCCTCTCACAAAATTCAAGAGCTCCAGGGCAGGGTCAGTAGAAGGATCCTTGAAACTCACAACGGTATGTAAAATTCTGGATGTTCGTCCATCTATTTCCTTTGATTCTGGAAGGGGTGTGTGACCTCAAAAAGGCTTAGAACCACTGAACCAGGACCTCTTTAAGTAGAATGCATCAGTTCGATAAAGTTAATTTGCATTAATGAGTTATGCATCTTCAGCTAAGTGCACTTCCAAAATAACACCTGGGGAAGAAGAATTCTTAACTGAAAATAGATTTCTAATGGCAAATATGAGGTCCAGTTGAAATTTGAACGGGGGTGGGGGGAGGATGACAATGAAGCAGGAGGACCTTCTTGTTTCCTTTAAGCCACTACCACTAGTGCATAAAACCAGTTTAAAAAAAAAACAAAAAACAAAAAAAAAACAAAAAAAAAAACAGTTTTTCTCTCTAGAAACTTTTCAGAGGCTATGGGGAAGGGGGAGTGGAGAGTAAGAGAACAGGAGTTGGTGACTAGGATGTGCCCAAAGACACAAGCATTTCTCAGATGGATCCCAGCCCCTCAGGTCTCAGAGGCTGCCAAAACCTTAACAAAGAAGAGAAGATTCCCACCCTGACTTGGGGGCCCAGGAACCCTGCTTCTGTCATCATACCAGATCTCAAATGGGCAGAAAGTGTCTGGAGCACGCATCTGCCCCCTGCAGGGACCACGTCCCCAGAAGCCCTATGTCTGCCACATCCTGGGCCCCCATGCTCCACTGGTGACAAGACACAGCTGCTCTTACAAGGAACAATCTGAAGAGCCAGCTCTTGCTCCTCTGGTCTTTCACTGAGCTTTCAGACTTAGCCAGGGCCTGCCCCCACTGCAGTCAGGAGGAAGTGATTCTGTAAGGTATCCCAGGGACTCCCAGGGCTGGCTCAGACAGCAGACTGTTAAATAAGTGGGATTTTTTCCAGTGTTTTCAGAAACTGTTGTTTAAAAAAACATATATAACCATCCAAACTATTTACGTAACCCTTGGGAAGTCTCCACAGATATGGCTTCCAATTTGTAATCATGGCCAGGACTTAAAAAATCAAGTAGAGGGACAGTCACAATTGGAGAGGCTGTCACGTTAAAGTTCTGAGCTTTTGTAAGCCAGTTCAATATTTTATTCTACTTTGAGAAGTTTCTTTTCATGCACTTTCCCCCTTTTCTGGTTTTCTTTTCTTTCATTGTCTGCTGCTGTGCACCAAACACTCCTAACAGTTTCTGGGAACATCAGAACTGTCACCCGGGAGACCAGAATCAGCCCAGAACTCAGGTTTGTAGGGGTGTTTAGAAAGACTATGCTGGAATGCATTTAAAAGCCTAGGAATATTCTATTCTCATTGATATTCCATGCTTACCAGGCTCAATACAGCTCTCTTCTCCCCTCTCCAGACACTTGCAGAGTCTACTCTGTGTCTGGGTTGTCCTCCCTGGAGGTAGGCATCAGATTTCTTGGTTCAACTCTCAGGGGTTCAGCTCTCTGGATCCGTGCTGACCTAATCCATAGGGTCCCTAAACCGCAGATTCTGATTACACAAAGCTCATGGGAGGGATGATGATCTGGGCTTCTTTCTAGAATCACCCTGGTGTCTCCACTACTCAGTGCCCATCATCCAACTAGAATCTGGCTTTCATAGGAAAACATCCTTTTTTCTTTTTCTTTTTTTTTAATTAGAAAGACTATTCTTCTTAGGATTAAAGAAGTGGTTTGGATCATGGACTTTACTGGTAAAAAAAAAAAATTGATGAGAACTATGCCTTCACCAAATGTACTATTTGATACCACTTGAGGGGAGAGGGTGGATTCAACAAGCTCTGAAGATAAGCCTGTGAACACAGAGATAAGAACCTTGGGCTTACAACGGGCTTCCTAACACCACAAAGCTCTAAGAATTCATAACCACTGCAAATCAACACCAACAGCCAAGACCTCAGCCTAGAACCTCTTTGCTGATACTTGCACTGAACACACTACTACAGAAGGCAGAGGCACATGGCTCTCACTCTGATAAGAAAACCCTAGGGTGTCCTCTGAGGACCCCACAGTTTGGAGAAGCTGAGGAGAGAATAGAGGGTGTGGCCACCCCAGCCCCAGCCTCCTTTAGCGAAGGGATAGTGGCTAAGGGACATCTAAAGGAGGGTAGTGAGTCTGGGCCAGGAGTTCTTTCTCTTCTCTCTGCCCACCCTCATCCCTACCAAGCTCTGATGTCGGCCCAACTGTGGCCGCTCCAGAGATCTTCAGCCATTTCCCACAGGTCCCCTCCCATTGGAGTTCTTTAATTGGTGGATGTGGGAAAGAGAAAGAGGAAAAATATTTCCATCCCTCCCAATCCCATCACTCCACAAAAACCCAATCAAAAAATAATTATTCATCTGACTGGGAGATCTCATCCCAGGTCTTAATAATTGTTCTTCTTATGCCCATAAGGAGAATGAGTGGTGAAGAAATGCAAAATCCCAACTCCTGAAGATGTGGTTGAAAAAGGGAAGCCCCCCAAAAGTTCCCATCTGCTGACCAGAGGCAATAAAATGATGACTTAAAAAAATTTGGGGTCTTTCCAAATCATGGCAGAATGTATGAACAGAGGAAGATGTGCTCTAGTTTTGAAACTCTGACCTGGTACCAAGATAGGTGATGCCCAATGACAGTACACACCCTCTCCCCAAGACCTTCTGCCCACCTTCCCTGTCCATGTGAGGCCCAAGCAATTCAACATTTATTGACCACTGACTGTGTGCTTTCAACCCTTCCAGGAGGTGGAGCTCCACAGCCTCTAGGTGCCATGAGAGGGGCAGGTGAACAACTCAGCCAACATTTGCTGTGCTGTGTTTTGAGGTTCGAGGGGACAAGATTCTGAGAAAAGATTAGCTAAGAACACTCCAAGTCTATGAACCTACAAATAGCACCATAGATGCAAGGAACAATTAATTTTGCATGGTGGGATCAGGGAAGGTGACCCAGAGAGGTGACATTTAAGTTGGGCTTTGAAAACACATGAGGATTTTGATGGGAATAACTGGGGAGGAGTGGCACACCAGGCAGAAAGAACTGGGTGAGCAAAGGTCAGGGTTACAGACAGTTGGTTGTGGGGGGTATGGCAGGTAGTCAGGCCAGTGGTGCCAGAGCATGGGGTCTTGGAGCAAGAGGTAAAAGGCAGGCTGTGGTTCATGACAGGCATGGACAAGAGCCATTGAGAAAAGCTGCTACACAGAGTGACAGCTTGCAACTTCAGGATCTGCCAAACCATTCAGGTCAAGGTCACTTTCTCTCCTGGGAAACCTCTAGCTAATGGCAGATGATGGCAGGGTGTTAGAGCCTGTCTGTTTCTACCCAGAGTGACTGCTTTCATGGGAAATCTTTGCGGTGGAGCCCCCAACTGGGCTGGCGGAGACAATCTCTACGTTGCATCACAGTCGGAGGATCTTAGACCTCTACTGCAGTTTGTCTGCCTACTTCTGCCCCCTTCTCTTTATCTTTCACAAGTGGTACCCCCATAAGTCCCCTGCACTCCAGATTCCATCTGGGTGTGTGCCTCTGAGAGGACCGAACTGGTTGGTCTCTGGATGAATGCCCAGTGTCCGGGCTCTGTCTTACTGGCAAGGAGGAGCCATCGGGATTTCTTCAACAGGGGAAGGTGCGGTCAGATCTGAGTGTCACAAAAGTAATCCAGCAACAGAGTGAGGAGCCAACCACTGGGGCAGAGGTGGAGTGGTATGGTGTAAGGACCATTTAAACGGATGCTGCATTTATTGGTACCAGGTTTTGGCAGCCTGTGTAATTTACTATGTACCCTTTCACTCAACAGTCTCAATCTTAGAAATCTGATAGGAACCTTGGCACAAATGCATAAAAGTGTAAGGATGAGGATGTTTATAGCGGCCTCACATATAGTTACAGGACATTGGAAACTCCATGTTCATCACAGGAGGGAAGAGGAAATAATGGTGTATCCATGCAGTGAACAATCCCAAACAGCCTTTGAAACTAGGCAGTAGGTCCCTCTGTACTATCTTAGAAAGAGGTACACAGTATATTGCTATTTTTATTTTTATTTTTATATTGCTATTTTTAAAAGGCCAGCTGCTGAACAAATATATAGCATGATGGAATTTTCATGAACAACATTGTGCACATGTGTGTCTTTTGTTTGTTTTATAAGTAAATCCAGAAAGAGATACTTCCACTGTTATTAGAGGTTACTCCTTGAGGTAATAGGGATTTTGCTTTTTACTCTATGCATTTTTAAAAATTGAAGTAGAGTTGACAAACAACATTACATTAGTTTCAGGTACACAACACAATAGCTCAGTAACTCTCCATGTTATGCTACATTCACCTTAAGTGTAGTTACCATCTGTCATCATACAAGGCTATATTTTGTGTTTTTATAAAGTAGCAGTAAGAGAGAGTTTCTAGCTTTTATTTTTTATTGTGTTTGGGGATTTTCTGTATTTCCTGATTTTTTAGATGATGCCCATGTTTCATTTCTCTTATCAGAAAACTAAATTTTAGTTAAAAAAGCTCCACGTCTACTTAGAAAAAGATTTTTAAAAATTCTTCATATTGCCTTTCAAGAGAACAAATAATTTTTAAAAATGAGATATTCAGGAAATCTGTCAATGGCCTGGTCTGGGTAAATAGGAATTTAAAATGAGCTGGAATAAAGCTGAACACAGGATGGTGAAGACAGAAATCCCCAAAGAAGCTCAAAGTCTATCTTTTGGTCGCAGGCAGGAAACCTACAGGAGAGAGTGGGGAAAAGCACAGGAGTGAGCATATGTGCTGAGTGCACTGACTTTCAGGAGGCTCAGGCCAGGACAGGTAGTGTATCCGAGAGGTGACACTGGCTCCTGTCTGTCCTACAGCTCAGGAGACTATTTGGGTTTAGAAACTCATGACCTACAAGAGATTCAAAGCTCACCAAAGGCACTCACCAATGGATAAAATGTTAAGTATAAACAGTGAATCATAAAAAAAAGGAAAATATTTGTGGATATTTATCTGATCTGAATGGAGAAGGGCTTTAAATATGCGAGCAAATCACATTTTAAAACTCTAGAAATTGGGATCCCTGGGTGGCACAGCGGTTTGGTGCCTGCCTTTGGCCCAGGGCCGATCCTGGAGACCTAGGATCGAATCCCACGTCAGGCTCCCGGTGCATGGAGCCTGCTTCTCCCTCTGCCTGTGTCTCTGCCTCTCTCTCTCTCTCACTGTGTGCCTATCATAAATAAAAAAAAAAAGTTAAAAAAAATAATAAAACTCTAGAAATTTTAACATAAAAAAACCTATGCTTTAAGAATAAAACTCATCTACAACATCAAAAAGCAAGCAAAAATGGGGAGAATAATAATTACATTTACAGAGAAAATATCCTTCCTATGTAAAGAACACTGATCAGTAATGAAAAAAAAGATGCTCCAGAAGAAAAACAGAACATTTTGTATTAGTTAGAATTTAGTTCAGTTACGTATAACAGAAAAGAACACTGGCTTAAACAGATATGGGAGTGTATTTCTTTCTCTCTCTCTCTCTCTCTCACACACACACACACACACACACACACACATACACACACACCCAGAGGTATCAGTCCAGGGCTGGTATGGTGGCTGCAGGAGTCATTAGGGACGTATTCTTCTTCTAACTCATTCTGCCCCATCCCTAGGGCACACTTCTCACAGTCCATGTTAGTTGCTTGAGCCCTAGTCATTGTGCTCTCATTTATTTTTTTTAAAAGATTTTATTTATTTATTTATTAGTGACAAAGATTTTATTTATTTATTAGTGACATACACACAGAGAGAGGCAGAAACATAGGCAGAGGGAGAAGCAGGCTCCATGCAGGTAGCCCGATATGGGACTCGATTCCAGGACCCTGGGATCATGCCCTGAGCCAAAGGCAGTTCAACCACTGGACCACCCAGGTATCCCCATTGTGCTCTTATTTAAGAAAGCAGGCTGGAGAAAGGGAGATGGAGTAGAAGACACACCCCTCTCCTTTTTGGGTGACTTCCTAGAAGTCTCATATGATATTTTCACTTATATCTCACTAGCCAGAACTTAGTAACATGGCTATACCTAGCCACAAGGAAGCCCAGAACACTATTTTTTAGTTGGCTGGCAAAGGGCTCAGCTAAAAACAAAACTGGGTTTGTTATGAAGAAAGAAGGGGAGAATGGATATTGGAAAGCAATTGGCACGTTCTAGCATACATGTGAAGAGAATTAACAAAATAAATACAAATGTAAAGGATTTTTAAAGAGCCAAACTTACAATAATCAAATAAATGTAAAGTAGCCATCTTATGGTTTTGTCCAGCTATGATCTTGAAGGACTGGCCAGATGAGCCACTGAGGGGACAGCCAGGAAGTGATGTCCTTATAACAACCTCCATACAGCTGCCCATGGAGAGAGTTTCAGGGTAAAGGCCCTCCCACCTACTGAATGGTGCCTGGCCCTTCTCCCCAGTCTCCCTCCAGCCCAAGTGATGTCAGATTCTGTAAATGCTAGGGAGTGGAGAAAATTCTTCACCCAGGGATTCTCTAACTAAGCTATGGCTACAATTAAATTTTAGGTGTTTTTGAAAGTTCCTTAAAAAGTAATATCCTCATGCAAACTGAATCAGCAGTTTCAGAACTAAAAAAAACCTCTGCCCTGTGCTTGGGGTGTTACAAACTAAGCGTGAAAACTGACCACTAAAATAAAAACCAGTATTGGGGAGAATTAAGCAACCCCGAGTTAACTCTTTTGGTAAATTCAGAACTATACTTCCAGCCCCAGAGGATTGTAGTGTCAATGCTGCCATCCCTCAGAACACACAGAAGACGTGGCCAGTGTGAAGCCTAAAGGCTTCTGAAGTTCTTAAGCCTATTTTTAATCATTACTATGCCTTTCTCCATTGCAGACTGTCCTTCTCACTATTTACCAGAAAACCTGCCTTTAGCACTTCTAATTTTTGCTTGTTTTAAATGGTTGTGGACTGGGAAACAAGATAAAATAATAAGCAGATATTTAGTGGCGTCTGGGGAGATGGTCTCCGGTGCATGGGAAGCAATGGGGACGTAATGACTAAATGTACACATCCTTAGTTGCATGTATCAGGAACACCTGCATTTGAGTCTTAGTTCTACCCTTTACTCTGTATGCCCTTGGACAAATTATTAAACTTCTCTGAGCCTCACCTTCCTTGTCTTGCAATGGGGTGAATACAAAGTTTATTATACTGTCAAGGTCCTAAAGGAAACAGATGGCCTACTCAGCCTAGAAAGGTTTAAGGAAACCAACAAGAGATAGGGGAGGACTTTCAGGTTAGCAACAGTGTGGCTGTTACCACCTCCAGCCTGAAAGCGTGGAGGAAGGGAGGAAGGAGGGGAAGAGGTAAGGGAGTCCAGAGGCCATCAGAATGGGTGTCTGGTAGGAGCTGTGGGCTCCCATGGATGATGCAGTTGTATAGTAATGACCTGATGTGGATCCAGGGGAATAAATTCTTGACCTATTTTTCCTATATCAACTCATCTCCTGCCACTGCTCCCCATCAGCCAAAGCCTAAAGCCAGAGACAAGGTATATGGTGATGCATCGCATACAGGTCAGCCTCCCAGTGCACAGAGCAGGGGGAGTGAGTGCAGAGCAGATCTGATGGGGCAAATGGAAGAGGTTTGGGGAACATTAAACAAAACAGAGAATGTGATGAGCTTAGCACAGTGCTTGAACATATAGCAAGTCCACAAATCCTCAATAAATACTGATTAATTTTGGACTTTGGCCTCTCTCCCTCTCTCCTTGTGCCTACCTTTTTAACTTACTGCTTACTTCCTGGTTTTCAATAGGTTGAATGTACTCCCAGGAATCAAGTGTGATTATCTATATCGGAGAGTTTTGAGGGAGTAATAAGTGTGTAAAGAAGATTACCAGGGGCTCTGGGGGTTAGAAACAAGAGAGGAAAACAAAAGGGAAGACAGGAGGAAAGGAGGAAAGAAAGCTGTATGTTCCCTATCAGGCTGGAATAAACACAGCATTATCTACTTTATGATCATATTATGCATTTATTGGGATGTGATAACAGTCTTCGCAATTTTACAGCCTACTGAGACTCGCCAGAAAGCCTAGTGAGACTTGCAAAGATCTTCCTGCCCTAAACGCAAAACTCTGTTCCTACTTCTAGATCAACAGATTTTATCTTGGTGCTCCCTTCCCTCCAAAAAACCAAGCAGTCAAATGTGTTCATATGGATGTGCAAATACTTGCCCGCTCCCATCTGGGTGCCTGGTTCAGGTGATTCTTCAATTCTGAATTGGAAAATGGCTGCAGGGGGAGCTGGTCCTCCCATGGGATGGCTCCTGGTAGGAAGGGAGGCCCAGAGAGTGGTCTGAGCTCCTGAACCTCAGCCGTCCTTTCTTTAAGCCGTTGCCCACCACCACTCACTTGGCCCCCTCAGAACTTCACAAGGTACTCTCAGATGTGTGGTAAGGGCTCCGGGCCGTTCTTCTCACATCTGCTTACCTTCCCCTCCTAGCCCTCACATGGGCCTCTCTCTCTGCCTGGAACAGATGAGCTCAACGTCACTCCCAGACCCCTCAAGTGTCACCTCCTCCAGGGAGCCTCATATACAGTGTCTCCTTCCCTTAAGGCCCACAGGGATTGAGAAGCCCCTCCTTGGTTCTCTAACCCACAGCACTTCCCACACTATCTTGGTTCCCTGTCCTACCTCTCACAACAGACTCAACAGCCTTGAGAAGAGACGCTGATATGTCCACCTTGCTTTCACCATGTCCAGCAGAATGCCTGGCATGCATTAACAGTTTCCTGAATGAATGTTTAGGGCACAATTCAGAAGATAAGAAATTTACAAATCACAAAGCATTAAGTTAGGTCAGCTATATGTTCTAGAACAGCCTTCCTTTCCTGCTGTCACTCTGGCTTTCCTGTCCCAACAGCAATCAGGACAGGTAGTCTTGTGGACTGCTCACCTCCTCTGTCCTTCTCTTCTTTTTTCGGTATTCTCTTACATGCCACTTCCTCAGAGGCCATCCTTGGCCACCCTATCCAAAGGAGTCTCTTGGTCACTTGATTATACATTAGTGTATTTTAATTTGCTACACACTACTTATTTTCTCTGTGAAAATTTTATTTATGTATTATTTCCTATCTTCACCACTAGACTGTAAGCTCCATTTGAGCAGGGATGGTTGTTCATGGCTTTATGCTCAGCATCTAGCACACTGTGAGCCACACAGCAAAGTGTTCATTAAATATTTGTTAAATGAATGCAAGCTACTATTGGGATGCCTGGGTGGCTCAGTGGTTGAGCATCTGCTTTTGGCTCAGGGAGTGATCCTGGGGTCCTGGGATCAAGTGCCGCATCAAGTCTGCTTCTCCCTCTGCCTATGCCTCTGCCTCTCTCTTTCTGTGTCTCTCATGAATAAATAAATAAAATCTAAAAAAAAAGAATGCAAACTACTGTTACTGTATTCTGATTTAATTTGATGTACATCCTCCATCTATGCTGTTGGGTTAGATGCTCCAGAGAAACTTAGACAGGCCTACCTCATGGCACTGGAAGGTGGAAGGGGGACCTCAGGTCCCTTCACAGGCCAAGGTGGGGTATACTGCCTGCCTATAGCTTCCTTCTGGCCAGATGCTGAGGAATCTGGGCCCAGAGCCTGCAGGCCCCTCATCCTAGAAATGCTCCTCCAGCTTTCTGTAAGAGCAGCTCCAGCTGCCCGCTTCCCAGACGGACAGAGGAATGTGTCCAAGGTTCCTAGCTGGCCTGGCACCCAGCAGGAAGCAGGCACAGTGGCTTCTGACAGACGTCTTCCTTCCCTGCTAGAACCGCCCCAAGAATGCACATAACTGCCTGGCTGGGTGCAGAAACTGGCCCTGCTTCATGCTGGCAGGGCAGTGTGGCTCTTTGGCTCTGCTGTGGAACAGGGCTAGCCTTGAGAAGCTTTCCTTGCTCCTGCTCCTCCCATTCCTGCAGACATCCCTCTGCCAGCTCAGGGGAGGGCCAGGCCTAGAGTCTCTCACCTGCCCCTGGCCCTTCCTTGAAGCCCTCTGGTTTACTGGAAATCATAAACTGTTAGAGACAGCCTTTATCACACCCTCAACAGTGCACTCTTAATATTTAACGCCAGAGGCTGAGACAACCAGGGGCGCTGGCCTCCCGGTTACTCCCAGTGAGTGATATTTGCACCTGGTAATTGAGGTCAGATTTGCTTCTCTTAAGTCACATGATTTGCCTCAAGGCAGGAAGGTGTCAGAGCCACTTGTTGCAAAGGGACCAGGAGGTGATTACAGAAGCTGCAAAGGCTGTCCTTCTCAGGGAGCCCAACCTGGGAGTTCAGAGCTGAGCTGGCAGCTGGTAAATGATCATGTGGGGCCTAAACCCCAACATTTCACCAAGAGCAAACTTAGGGCATCTGCTGAATGGAGCCACTTTGAATCCTCTCTGGAATTGGGTGGGGTATTAATTAGTTAATTAACTAAAAAACTAATTAGGCATGTTGAATAGGCCACCTGGAAGATTGGTCACGTAAGGGTCTCCAAATCACAGTACAGGTCCCATCTATTCAGACACCTAACCTCGCTCCAGGCTTCTCTTGACCTCAGGTATTTATCTCCTGGTTGTCATGGAAGCTGCTCAGATAAACAGCAACACAGCCAGCCTGACTCCTTGGTCAGCCTCAGATCCTTCTGAGAACAGTGGAGCTCCCTGGTGGCTACTGGCAGCCCTGCCCCCTGGGCTGGAGGCAGCTCTAGACCAACTCACATATGTGGCTGTTTTCACATAGTCTTCTGAGGCACACAGGGGTGCCTAATGCTCATTGTATGAAGGCACCTCCAGGGGGCATGTTAGTTCTCAGGCTTCAAAGTCCCTAAATAACCCCTCAGTGGCTGCTGTGGTTGGAGCAGATCCACCCCCACCCATCACACCAGTCACCCCAGGGACTGCAGGCCAGGCCGGATACAGCCACTCAGCTCCTCAAGTCACCCAGTTGGCCCCCAGGCCACTTCTTCACTCCCAGAGCCCAGCAAATAGACCTGGGAGGAAGGAGCCAGCTGAGGTCTGGTGACTCAGGTGGAAGGAAGGTGGGGACACTGTCTGGCTACACTGGTGCTGAATGCTCCATTCCACAATCACAGAGGCAGAAAGGCCTCACCGTCCACATGCCTGTGGAACATCATCAGGCTGTCTGCCTGTCCACCCCAGGACTGAGCACACTCTCAGAGTAAGTCCCTAACTACTCTGGACGATGGATGGATGGGCCTGAAACAGACACTGCAAGGGAAATGAGGAAGAAGCCACTGTTGCTACAGACTCCTAAATGGCTACCAAAGGAGGATCGGCAGTGTCCTCAGAAAAGCATCCAAGGTAGGGCAGATGTTCCCTCTGGGGCAGCTCAGGCCAGAAAGGGGGCTGGGGGACAGGCCAGAGCAAGACCTGATCTCTCAAGGCCACCAAAGTCAACCACCGCCCTGTTGGGGAGGCAAGGCAGGGCTCTGGAATCAGCCTGTGAAGCTGGGGTCTGCTGTGTCATGGCAGATGCACAGGCTCCCTGAGGCTGAGCCACACGTGAAAGCGGTTTCCACCCATATACTAGTGGGGCCCAGTGATGTGTTTAATAATAATGACAGGAATGAGGGCCACCCCAGGCCTAGCATGTGCCACGTTCACACAGGTTACTTTATTTGTTTCACACTGCATTCCTGTGAGGTAGGTATTCTCATTTTACAGATGGAGAAACTGAAAGCCAAGGAGGCTAAATAACTTTCCAAGCATGTCCCACCCAGCCCCACACACGAAGAAGCAGAGCTGGGATTCAAATCCACGCCTGACCGACTGTGGCCTTCTCCACTTTGCTAGACCATTTGAAGCAAAATTCCAAGCACTATCCATTTCCTGGGGAAACCCATCTGGGCAATCCATCATTGTCCTTCACCAGGAGCAAGGGCCACCACTGTGTACCTAAGACCAGTGGGAACAGTCCTCTGGCGACAGAGTGAGTGGGGCAGCTGTATGCAAAGGGTGTCTGCCACCCTGGCCCCGAATGGCAAAAGTAGTGTTTCTTTTTCCAAAGGGTTTTAAGGAGATTCCTCCTGTACCCAATTCCTAGGCTGAAGCCTAAAAGTCCTCCCACCATAGTAACGACTGGCTCTGCTCAGGGATGGAGAATTCTGGAGTACTCACCTGCTGTGTGCATGCCTGTCCCAGTGCCCACCCCAGGCCAGGCGTGGTCTCTGTGAAGCCCCAGGGGGCTTCTGTAGGATCTGGCCAGCAAGCAGGCAAGGCGGAAGCAGGAGAGCACTGGAAGCACACAGCCTCGAGCTCCCTATACTTCTCAGAAAACAAAGAGAGGCTTCCTGTCCACTAGTATCACAGGTGCCCCTTGCTGAGGGGCTCCCAATGCCCAGGATCGAGAGTCCTGAGTGCTGATCCCCTACAAAATCCCCTACAGAAGCCAGAACCATCTACCAGGGGATTAGACTCAGAAAGAACTGTCCATGTGTACTAACATTTCTTTCTAGAGACTAGAATGAATCCTGGGGAGAGAGAGCAGTGGCCACCGACCCCATGAGCCCTGGCTCCTATTTCCAGCTTTGCCTCTAACTCTCCACATGACTATCAGGCAAGTCACTTACCCTCCGTGATCTAAGGCTTTCCTTTCTTTTATATGGGAATAATTATATATAATCATCATTGTAATTACCATTCACTTAAGTTTTACTCTGAGCCAGGCCCTGTGCTAGAAACATTGTCACATTTACCCTCATAGTGCCCTCAGAGGTAGCTATTTTCCTTTCCATTTGTAGATGAGGAAACTGTGGAGGAACAGGGAAGTTAGGGAGCATGCCCACAGACCATGGTTAATAAAGCTGAACCTGGGTCTCCGTACCATGTCCACTGTGACATACAGAATTACTTTATAAAGATCAAGGACAGGGGCGTCTGGGTGGCTCAGTCGGTTAAGCGTCTGCCTTCGGCTCGGGTCATGATCCCAGGATCCTGGGTTGAAGCCCTGAATTGGGCTCCCTGCTCAGTGGGGAATCTGCTTATTTCTCTTCCTCTGCTCCTCTTCCTGCTTGTGCTCTCTCTCAAATAAATAAATAAAATCTTAAAAAAAAATAAAGATCAAGGACAGATACAAAAGTGTTTTGAAAGAAAAAGAAAAAAAAAGGAAGGGGCAGAGGTTGCATAATACAAATATAACTCACAAACCCTTGGACATGATTTAAGGGATAGTCCTAATCCCTTTAAGAACATTCTGTGGAATCCTGTCTACAGAATCAGAGACTGTCAAGAAGGGAGAGACCCTTAAGTCATTTTCTTCCTCCCTCCCTCCCTTTGGATAGGAATGCTATGACTTGCCAAATTCTACAGGTGAGACCAGAAGGGTCAAGCAAGGGTGATCCAGGGCCTTGGGTTGTTCTGTTCATTGTCACAAGTTCACCTGGTACGTTGTAGGTGCTTAACTATTTGCAGAATACTCTAGGAAGGGTCAAGGGAAGGAATGACTAGAAAACTTCAGGACAAACCAAATCCTCATGTTCTCTTGCCTACCCTGAAGGAGCAGGGCGGTAACAAGAGTCAACGTGTGCTGGGGCTGCAGCTGTGCTGTCACCCCGCCCGGATCACTATCAGCCCTGCGGCTCCCACTTTGGAGGAAAAGACTTGCCCGGGGACCTGTAGCTCCAAAATTCCCTGCAAGGTCTCTGCCGCCCTGGGAACGTGCCTGGACTATTGCTGCGCCGACCAAGGGGGCCTGGCTGAGTGCCGGCCCCTGCTTTCCCAGGGCCTCAGACAGGCTGGGAAGTGACTTACCCAAAGTCCCCTTTCTTCCCCTAACCGGTTCAGCCCAGGGAGTGACGCTGACAAACAAATGCAGTCACGTATAGCCTCACAGGGTGACATGGGGCGGAACTGGCTGGAAGACTCAGACCAGTGCACACCTATATGTATTCTGGGGTCTGGTGGATCCAAGCTCCACTGGCTACGTGACCTTGGAGAATTATTTGAAAAGAAAATATTTGAAAAGCACTGGTTTTCTCAGGTGTAAAATGGAAATAAAAATCTCTATTTGAAACAGTAGTAAGCTCGTGTTCCTGTTCAAAAGTCTTTACTTCCTATTCTTTTTTTTTTTTTAAGATTTTTTTTTTAAGTCAGCTCTATACCCCAACATGGGGCTCAAACTCACAACCCTGAGATTAAGAGTCCCATGCTCTACCAACTGAGCCAGCCAGGTGCTTTATTTCCTATTCTTTTTTTTTTCTTTATTATTTTATGTATTTATTGGAGAGAGAGCAAGTAAAGCGAGAGAGCACGAGTGATGGGGAGGGGCACAGGCAGAGGGAGAAGCAGACTCCCTGATGAGCAAGGAGTCCAATGCAGGGCTCCATCCCAGGACTCTGGGATCATGACCTGAGCCCAAGGCAGACACTTAACTGACTGAACCACCCAGGCACCCAGGGAACAAAGTTTTGACTCTCAAATCACAAGGTGGGATCCTTGAGGGTGACTGTCTCTTCTCTTACTATGTGTCTCCCATCAGGCATTAAATAATAAATAACAAATTCCTGCTGACTCACCTGAGTCAGAAATTCAGTTAAAACGCCCCCTAGTACTCCCTCATGTCCCAAGGGAAGAAAAATAAAGATAAAGAAGTAAGTTAAATTGGAGGCAAACTCAAATCACTCCTATTTCTGCATGCTTGGTCAGTTTGAAAAGAAAAAAAAAAAATGATCTCTAACTCAAACCCAGATGTGAGAAGCAGAGGAACTCCCTAAAAAAAAAAAAAAAAAAAAAAAAAAAAAGCATAGAATAAATCACAAGGACTAACCTCGTTTAAAGATTTCAGGAAGGAAAACACAGTTAAACTGAAAACTGTTAAGTGATGTGAAACACACACACATACACACACATACATACACACAACAAACAGCCCGGAAATGTTTTTAGTACTGCACCTATCAGAGTCCCTTGGGGGCTTGATCTGTCCTTCAACATATTCTTCCTAACACCTGCTTTTACTAAAAACCAGCAGCCCAACACCAGAGCTCTGTGAGTCAGAAGCAGAGTGAAACTAGACCCCACAGGTACTCAGCTGCGAAGCACGTCACCCAGATACCAAGCAAGAGCCACACTAAGCATGACCTGTCAGTGCCCTGTGGCCATGGGGGTGGGCCACAGGGAAGCTATAAGAAGAACAGATGTGTGGCCCACATCATCCCAGATTTTCCTCCTGCCTTCTTCCTCTCTCGGCCCCTGCCTCCACCTCACCCACCCAGCTGCCAAATGTACCCGGAAAAAAAGTCCCTCTGCCACCTGCCACCCAACTAATTCCACATCATTTCAAGTGAGACCTCAGGACCAACACAAATATCTTTCTTGTTCTTTTTTAAAATAAGAATAGCAAAACATTAGAACTTGAAGACTCAAGTGATACAGAGAAGAATTATATCTAAATACCTTTTGGGTGTAACCTTGTGTTATACAGTTAATCACTCTAAATGCAAATCTATGTCTATGCAAAGAAACTGTCCCTTAAAATTACAAACAACGTCAACATGATTCTTGTCCTCTCTCAAATTTTTAGAAGCTGGACTTGCTCCTCACAGTTTTACAGAGTCACAGAACCCAATGAGGCCCATGCAATGCACTCCAAAATATTCACAGCATTGTTCACAATCGCCCAAACTGCAAACAACCCCAAATGTCCACCAAATGATGCATGAATAAACAAAAGTGGTATAACCATACAATGGAATATTTGGCAATGAAAATGAATGGAGTACTGACACATGCTGTGACATGGATGAGCCTTGAAAACATCGTGCGAAATGGAAGAAGCCAGACACAGAAGACCATAGGTGTTGTGGCGCTATTTCTATAATGACCAGTATAGGAAACCTACAAGAGGCAGAAAGCAGGTGAGTGGTTGGGGGCGGGGGGCCTGGGGGAAAAAGGCAGAGTAGAGGTGGGGGACAATCCAGGGGTACAGAGTTTCTTTTAGAGTAGGAAAATGTTCTAAAATTGACTCTGGTGATGGACATACACTCTGTAAATACACTAAAGCCATTCAATCATATATTTTAAATGGATAAATTGTATGGTATGAGAACGATAGCCTAATGAAGTTGGTTTTTTTTTTTTTTTTTTTAAGGACAAGGGAAAAAGTCTCTCACATAAGTTAGTGACTGTTGCTTTTGCAAGTGACTGTTGTGTAAATCTATCAGTCTGAAACATCCACAATGAATGTGTCCTTGAGGCTATTTGTCCTGAGTGGCTGGAGAGGAAGTACCCCAAAGTAGTGCTCAAGAAGATACCCCCCACGGGCAAAGGACAGCTTTTCTTTAACTGGCCCGTTTTAACTGTAGCATTTTAAAATGGTCAGATATGGGCAGGCACTTAAGAGTGACCTGGTTTATAAAATAACTGATTGTGACAACATTTAAGATTTTGGTTGCACCAGTCATCAGAGCTAAGCTGAGACAGAGTCCTGCTTGGGGCGCTCAGGGTTGTCAGCATGTGGATCCTCAGATGGGCACAGAAGACTTTTCACACTTGGACACTTTTCAAACTTTACCAATTTATGGAGGTCACAGGTCCTCCAAATGAACCACAAAACTACCTCACGTCAAGTGGTACACGGAATGGTGCACATAAGGATTCACATAAGGCAAACAGCAACAAAGGCAAATTTTACTCGTGTACCAACAATTCAGGTTAAAAGAAGTAAGAAAGAAAAATAGGATTATGTGAAGTTAAAATGCTAAATTCAGAGAGAGAGGTTGTTTAGGGACTATAATTTTGTTTTCCATTAGTTTTACTTTGTTCCTTTTTCAGGTCTACAAGAACAAATATGATTCATCTTCTACCCTGAGGTGGCCAGCCTCATTTTCTGATAAGAGGCAAGAGTTCCAGAGATCTTGGGCTGCCATCCTGCCTTGCTACATCTGAGCTCTGGACATAATTTAACCTCTGAGCCTTGGTTCCACATTTATAACAAAGGAGTAATATCCCTATTTGACCAGGTTTTTGTGGGGGCTGAAGGAGGTGGAAACCGCACAGCATAGTATCTGACACACAAAAGCTCGGGGCAAAGCTGGCATAGGGTAGGGCGAAGAACTACGACATCAAGCTCCCTACAAAAAGAGACTGGGGACACTGAAGGAGGATGTCATAGAGATTGCAAGTAGTAAGGAAGAAACATCATCGCAGGAAGTAGGTGCTGAAAATCAGGGAGGGACGGAGGAGAGGGTCTCTCCTAGACCTCTCATTACAATGACAACAAGGGGTGCATTGCCTTTAGCTTTACAGACAGCAAGTACCTTACTCCCAAATATGACACTTAGAATTATCGTCTCTTGAGGACAAATGGGGTCGAAAGAGAATGTAAACAGTCCTCACACACATGCTCACACTGCAGACTGTAGAAGGGAGTCCATTTTCTTGCTTCTCTGTGGTTCTGCCTCAGGACTACTGGCAGCGCAGAGACGTCCAGGGCGTGCTGCCATCTGCAGGCAAAACAAGAAAAAGCACAACGTTATGGACTAAATCATCCACCTTAATCGCCTCCCCCACCCTCCCTGGGCCTGTCTTCAGGCAGCTGGAACAGCTGGGTGTATCCAGGTGCAGGGAGAACCCACTCAGTTCTGCATTTGTGATTCCACCACAGAGTTGTGATAGACATAGTAAAAATTCTAAACTATTAAGGACTCAAACATCTCTTAACAGCAACACCAAGCAAACTCACACAGGGCTCGCCATGTGCCAGATACTGCTCTAAATGATTTACATTTATTAATTCATTTAATCTTCACAAAAAATTGAACATTTTAAAGGTCTCTGCTGATTTGCCTGATTACTGAGTTAGCATGAATAATTAAAATGAAGAACATGGTAATAGCTCATTTCCAAGAGGGATCAGATATGAAGCTCTGTGAGAGGTTCTGAGCATCCTGCATATCTTGCATCTCCCATTTATCAAGTTCCTGTTATGGACCAGACACTGCTCTAGGACCTGGCATGAACCCAAAAGACAAAGTCTCTGCTCTGGTGGGCTTCCATTCTGGTGGAGGGAAGCAACAAGAGAAGAGGCAATAAATGCTGTGCAGAAGCAGCAGCAGGGTAAAGGGGACAGAGGGTGATGACAATGCTGTTAATATTCATTCACTTATTCATGTATCCCCACATACTTACTATACATAAGCCAGCCACTGTGCTGGGATGCAACAGTGGCCAAAAACCAGACATGGGCCCAGCCCGTATGCGATACTTACTCACATAGGAGAAGCATGTATTATTAATCAAATGACCAGTTAAATAAATGCAAAGGTATAACAACCTCGGTAAGCGTGACAGCAGAGTGACACAGGTACTATGAGCATCCTACAGAGACCTGACCTTGTCCGGAGCCTCAGGAAGGCCTGGAATGAAGTTAGGAGAGGAGAAACATCCTTGGTAAAAAGCATACCATGCACAAAGGCTAGATCACAGACAGCAAGCCAGAGGCTGAGTAGATAGAGAGGAGGCAGAGGGAGGTGCAGAAGGGATGTGAGGAACCCTGCACAGCAGCCCCGGAGAGGCCCTCATCCTCAGAGGACTGGGGTACCACATAAGAATTTTAGGCAGATGAATAATCTGGCTGGATGTGTGTGTTTTTAAAAGGCTACACTATGTGATAGGCTGAATAATGGCCCTACCAAAGATGCTGATGTCTGAATCCTTGGAAGTTGCTAATGTGTTCCCTAACATGGCAAGAGGCACATGGCAGAATGTGATTAAGGATCTAGAGATGGGAAGATTATCCTGGATTATCCAGGTGGGTGCAATGTAATCATAAGTGTCCTTACAAGAGGGAAGCAGAGAGACTTGACTATAGATGAGGAGCATCAGAGCAGTGCAGTGTGAGAAAGATTTGTTGGTTTTAAAGACAGAAGAAGGGGCCATGAGCCAAGGAATGCAGGAAGCCTCAAGAAACTGGAAGGGACAGCAAAATGAGTTTCATCCAGAGCCTCCAGTAGGCACACAGCCTTGCTGAAACTTTAGTTTTAGGATTTTGACCTTCAGAACTGTAAAATAATAAATTTGTATTGTTTCAGTCAAGCCACTCATTTTGTGGTAATTTGTTACAGCAGCAATAAGGAGATTAACACACACTGGCTTCCGTGAAAAAACAGGCAAGAGGTAAGGGGAGGTAGGTACCAGAAGGAAGTCACTGTGTTATCCAGGCAAGAGATGTGACTGCCTGAATCACAGCAGTAGTGGCAATAGGGGTGGAGAGGAGTTGAAGGACCCCGGGAGGGGTGGAAGAGTTGGCCAGTCAAGGGTCTTACTACAACCTAGCAGATGTTATTGGAATGCCACAACAGGCTTCTGTTAGGCTCAGGACCTAGCTAGCTGGCCCTGGGCAGAGCCCAGCTCCTTTGTAGAAGGAGAAAGCTTACACCAGAGCTGTAAGACCACTCTCCAAAAAAGATAGCATTTAGTCACTCAACAGAGACCTACCAACTCCATTCCCACAAAGGAATTCAGGTTTCCAGGAACAAGCTCTAAGAAGTAACATCTTGAGAATTCTACGATGCAAATGGTAGCAATTGTTTCTGCCAAGCATTAGGCCTTGCAGCAAACATTTTTTTTCTTCTCAGTAGAGATTCTGTAATTCTAGAAAGGAGAAATCCAAATTTAAATATATGCACCCCCAACCCAGGTGATGCAGAACCATGATTATATCTAACATACAGAAATTTCACGGCCATGTAGAATAATACAGAAATTATAGTATGAGAATAAATAAGAACCTAGGAGAACCCCTTTCAGCATCTACTTCTAATATTTAATGCTCCAAACCCACTGAAAAAGTGGGATCCTGATGTGAGCCTGCCTAAAAGGGCTGTTGGGAAGAAAAGGCAATCGAAATAATTTAAAACTATTTTGTATATACTCCTCCGTTTTACTCCAAAGGAATAATTATATGCCCACCAAGACCAAATATCTTGGACTGAATGGAGAGGTGACAGGGAAGGCTTGAGGATGTTATCCCCCTCTGGCTCTGTAGCAGGCTACCAGGACCTCACTGGGTTCCAGGAGCATGGGAGCACCCAGGAGTGCCTGCAGATGGTGAAATGCTAAGCAGTCCTATTAGGGTTGGAACAGGTTAATTTAAAAAATAGATATATGTAAAAAAAGATATATAGATATATGTATACACTTTTTCTGGTAACAAAGTGATATATGTTTATTATAGGAAAACACAAAAATCTGTAGTCTCAATCATCCAGACATAACTTGTTTGGAACTATTTTTTTCTACTCCTTTTCCAAATAAATTTATGTAACAGCCTCTTGATTTTGGCTCAGGTCATGATCTCAGGGTCCTGGGACAAAGCCCCATGTCTGGATCCGTGCTCAGCGGAGTAGACTGCTTGAGGCTTTCTCTTCCTCTCTCTCTGCCCCTCTCCCTGCTTGCGCAGGCATGCACCCTCTCTCTCTAATAAATAAATAACCATTTTCAAAAAAGTTTTAGTTTTTAAAAAACTAAGTTAGGGACGCCTGGGTGGCTCAGTGGTTGGGCAGCTGCTCAGGTCGTGATCCCGGGATACGGGATCCAGTCCTGCATCGGCTCCTGTGAAGAGCCTGCTTCTCCCTCTGCCTATGTCTCTGCCTCTCTTTCTTACTCTCTCTGTCTCTCATGAATAAATAAATAAATCTTTAAAAAAAAAACTAAGTTAAAAAAGTAAAAAAAATAAAAAATAAAAATAAAAAGCTTTTGATAAACACCATCCGAGTTAGTTTTACCATAGTTTCACTGTGACAGTGCTCATTGTACTTTACCCTCAAATAGTTAAGTATTATAAACAAAATGTTAAAATGTTAAGCTTTTTAGCATAAGGTATTCAGCAGCTGAATTCTCAAAGCTATTTTCATATTTCTCTAGCCAGTCTCCAACCCTGGGGCAGGGCCATTACATGAGCCTTCAGTTAGTGGTTTAAGTTTACACAAACTGATATTGCTCTTGGTTTAACTAAGCTAAAAGTAAACTCAGTAAAACACGAGGAAGTGACTAGCATTTGCAAATACTTCAGAATGTTTTTGTGCCAACAAAGGTCAAACAAGGACCAGAATAGCATGGATTCCAAAGTAGATTTTTGAGAAATAAGGAAGCCAGAGAAGAATTATTCATGACATACCAATCACTAAAAATATTCAGAAAGCCAATGAAAACTCTAAAAGAAACATATGTGTGAACCTTCCTATCCTATGTGATAGGCAACTGCAGAAATAGGTTATGGATTAATGCAATTGTTAACAAAAGATTAATAAAATAGAAAAAAGGAAAGTGTATTTTGAAGCATGAAGAATTAACAACAGGAAGTTTCCAGATTATTTCAGTAATTCCTGGGCAGACACTTACGTGTGTATGTGCCTATGAGGGAAAGTAGGGGAGGAGGAGAGAATTAAGAACATACTACAAAGTTTCATGGGGTGTGTGGGTGGCTTAGTTGGTTGAGCATCTGCCTATGGCTCAGTCATGATCCTACCGTCCTGATATTGAGTCCCGCATCAGGCTCCCTGCTCAATGGGGTGTCTATTTCTCCCTCTCCCTCTGCCCTTCCTCTTGCTTGTGCTCACTCTTCCTCACTCTCTCTCAAATAAATAAACAAAATATTTTTTAAAAAGTTTTGGTGATCCCTGGGTGGCTCAGTGGTTTAGCGCCTGCCTTTGGCCCAGGGTGTGGTCCTGGAGTCCCGGGATCGAGTCCCACATCAGCTCCCTGCATGGAGCCTGCTTCTC
Organism: Canis lupus baileyi; assembly: GCF_048164855.1. Classification (NCBI taxonomy): domain Eukaryota; kingdom Metazoa; phylum Chordata; class Mammalia; order Carnivora; family Canidae; genus Canis; species Canis lupus. The sequence continues at coordinate 21,913,394 of NC_132847.1, read as the reverse complement.
CCTCTGCCTGTGTCTCTGCCTCTCTCTCTCTCTCTCTCATGAATAAATAAATAAAATCTTTAAAAAAAAGTTTCTTATGTTTGGGAGGACATTAGAGATTCTGTTTAATATTTGGTATTTATAGGAAAACATAAGTTTGTCTATGCTTAAGAAATTAAAGAGGGCTCCTCATAAGATAGAGAATTCCAAGTCACTAAATAAAAAGAAGGAAGGAAGGAATGGAAACAGACACCTTGATTAATACAGAATAAGTCTTAAGAAAAAAAAGGAAAAGGATGAACTCTTGATAAATATAAATCAATTAAATTCCACTATTAAAAAACCAAAACATTCAATCTAATTGCCCTAATTGGAAAAGTTGTAGACAAATATATAAGAGAAAAGCGTCCAGAAAAACACCAACTTGGTAATGGTGGTTGCCTATAAAGAGTGAGATTGTAAGAGACAGGAGTGGGCTTTTCTTTCTTACTTTACAAGTGTCTACGTTGTTTGAAACTTTTACAAATAGCATATTAGAGTATGCTATTGCATATAAAGAAACAAGAAGAAATGAAATAAAAAAACATAAGGGCAGAAATCAATGAAGCAGAAGATATAGAAGACACAAAATAAAGGTGATTAACAAACCCCAAAGTATTTCTTTAATTTTTTTTTAATTTAAATTTTATTTTTAAATTAAGTTTTAAGTTTTTAAATTTTAATTCCAGTAGTTAACATACAGTGTTATGTTAGTTTCAGGTGTACATTATAGTGATTCGACAATTCTATACATCATTACTCAGTGCTCATCATAATCAAAGGATTTGAACACAGAGAAACTGAAAAACTGACAGAAGATGGGAAAAAAAGACTATGAAAAAAAGAGGAAATGACAAATATAGCAGATATTTAACAATTTATAAAAGAATAATATATATGTACATAATATAGCTATATTATTCTACATAACTATAAATAACTGTATAACTCTAAATAACTATATGACAATACATATTGAAAACACAGAAATCAAGATTTTCAGAAAAATTGCCAAAATTGGCACAAAAATGATAGCAAATGTGAATAGCCATTTAAGAAACTGAAGTAATTTAAAACACTTCTTCCGCATAAAGTCTCAGTTCTAGAAGGTTTTACAAGAACATTCTACCAACTTCCAAGGAACAATCTTTACTTAAATGTATTACTACAGAAAATTAAAAAAAGAGGAAACATTACCCAACCTAAATTTACCATAATTTTGAAACTTGGAATACAGATTGTCCAAGAAAAGAAAAATACAGGCCAGTTTAACTTAAAAACATGGATGCCAAATATCTAAATAAATTATTATCTAATCGAATGCAAAAAAATGTTGAGAATATGTCATGATAAAATAATAAAAAATGATTCAAAGTCAGCAAATCTCTCAATGTAATTCCCTACATTAACAGATGATAGAGGAAGTTACCATTGCTCACCACCTCTCTGTTCTCCTTTCCTTCCTGGGAATGCCATTAAACTTCCCAGCCACCTTATAAGTAGGTGGGATCGTGTGACTAGTCCTTGCCAATGGAACGTGAGGAGCAGTGATCTGTGTCCTCTCTGGCCATCATGGAGAACCTGCTGAAGGACCTAGGTCCAAGGAGATGGGGAAGCAACTGGCTGGAAAGAGACTGTGTTCCTAAACAACTAAGTGAGGAGAGTCCACTATCTCACCAACATCCTTGGACTGCATCATGAGAGATAAATAAATAGCATTCCTGGTGTAAGCCTTTGAAATGCTGGGACTGTTACAATAGCTAAGATTATTCACCCTAATAATAGATGGAAAATTGAGATGGGGGAAACAGATGATCATCTCACCAGGTACAGACAGAGCGTTTGACAAATTTCAATACTAATTCATGTGAAAAAAAAAAAAAACCCACAAAACCTAGCTCTTAAAGAAGTAGAATTAAGAGACCAATCTCCTATCTTCCCTACCACCATCTTTTCTTCATGGCTTAATTATTAACTGGTTTAGCCACCACATGTGATAAGTTTTGTTATAAAATTTTTTTCATTAGAAAGTAATGCATGGATTGTATCTGTTTTCTTTGATATCTCAAATTCTAAGGAAAGGAACTTCTTTTCTTTAATAAAGACTATGATCTACAAACCTATAGCTAACATCATATTTAACAGAAAACTACACTCTTGTTAAAGAATGGAACAAGACAAGAATGCAGCTATCCTCACTACCATATAATAGAATTATAGAAAAAGTAGCCACTAAAGGAAATAATAAAAAGCAAAACAAAGTATAAAATTGGAAGAAAGGAGATAAATGTCAGTGTTTGCAACTGGCATAATTATTTCACCTTGAATTCTCAAGAGAATCCACAGAAAAACCATTAGAATTCATGAGTACAGAACAGTAGTTAGATATGAAACCAACCTAAAAACAACTGATTGCATTTCTCCATACTAGCAGCAACTGATCAGAGAGAGAGAGAGTTGTAACAGTGTAACCAGCAACAATGTGACAAAATAAGAAACCACTTATAATAGTAATATTATTGAAGCTAGGAATTATCTTAATAAAAAAAATCCAAGAGATTTGTGGAGAAAATTTGAAAAACTCTATTAAAGTAAATCTCAGAGAAAACACAATAAATGGAGAAATTAGATCATATTCGTGGGTGAGATGAGTTGACATTAAAAGGTATCAATTGTTCCCAGATCAACCTATAATTTCAATTAATTTCCACTCAAAACTTCAGAAAGCTTTTGTGAACTCTATAGACAAATTTTAAAATGTTTATGGAAGAACAAGTCCATGACAAGATAAGAAAAGTTTGAAAAAGAAGAAAATGGTAGATATTAAGACATATTACAAAGCCATAACAAAAACAAAATCCAAATGGATTGAAGATGTAAATGTAGAAGAAGAAACAATAAGGTTAGCAGGAGAAAATATAGAAAAATTTTATGATCTTCAATAGATAAGGATTTCTTAAGATGTAAATAGCACAAGCTAAAAGGAGAAAAATGATGGAAGTGACTACACAAAATTTAAAGATTTATGTTTAGGTCTATGTAAACCATTTGTGGTAAACTATAAAGCTCTTAGGTGAAAACATAAGTGTGGGGATGCCTGGGTTGCTTAGCAGTTGAGCACCTGACTTCGGCTCAGAGTGTGAGGAGCCTGCTTCTCCCTCTGCCTGTGTCTCTGCCTCTCTCTGTGTGTGTCTCTCATGAATAAATAAATAAAATCTTAAAAAAAAAAAGTAAGTGTGACTCTTCATAATTTTGAGTTAGGCAAGGATTTATTAGATACGACACCAAAAACACAAAAGGTAAAACAGAACACTGACTAGCTGGATATTAACAAAATGAATTTTTTTTTTTCTTTTTGCCTCAGAGAACACCATCAAGAAAGTGAAGAGAAAACTCACAGATTAGGTGAAACTATTTGTAGTTCACATAGCTGATAAAGGACATGTATCAAGAATATATAAAGAAGGGATCCTTGGGTGGTGCAGCGGTTTAGCGCCTGCCTTTGGCCCAGGGCGTGATCCTGGAGTCCTGGGATCAAGTCCCACATCAGGCTCCCTGCATGGAGCCTGCTTCTCTTTCTGCCTGTGTCTCTGCCTCTCTCTCTCTGTGTCTCTCATGAATAACTAAAATCTTTAAAAAAAAAGAATATATAAAGAAGTGTTACAGTTCAATAATAAAAGACAAATCATCCAATTTAAAAAATAGATTTGAACATTTCTCCAAAAAGATACACATATGGCTAATAAGTGCATGAAAATGTGTTCAACGTCATTAGCCATCAGGGAAGTACAAATCAAAACCACAATGCCCCACAACTTCATACCTGCTAGGGTAGGTCGGCTCTAACCAAAATGATAGACAAGTCGTGGTGAGGATATGAAGAAAATGGAATCATCCCGCACTACTGGTAAGACTGTAAAGTGTTGCAGCCACTTTGGAAAAGCAGTTTGGTAGTTCCTCAAAAGTTTAAACATAGAGATACCATATGATCCAGCCATTCCACTTCTAGGTATGTATCCCAGAGAAATGAAAATACATGTTCACACAAAAACTGTACATGAATATTCACAGAAGCAATATTCATAATTGCCCCAAAGTAGAAACAATCTAAATGTGCATCAACTGATGAATGGATAAACAAAATGCAGTATACCCTTATGATGGAATATTATTGGGCATTAGCAAGAAACAACCTACTGATGTATGCTATAATCTGGATAAACAGACAAAACACTATGTTAAACAAAAGAGTCAGTCACAACAAACACATGTTGTATAATCCCATTTGTATGAAACATCCAGAAGCAGGGAAATGAAAAGAGACAAGAAGTAGATTAGTGGTTGCCTAGGGCTGGGGAGGGGCATAATGAAAGTGGAGAGTGACTACTAACGGAGTAATAAGAATATTCTAAAATTAGGAGGACCTGGGTGGCTCAGCAGTTGAGCGTCTGCCCTCGGCTCAGTTCCAGGATCAAGTCCCATACCGGGCTCCCTACAGGGAGCCTGCTTCTCCCTCTGCCTATGTCTCTGTGTCTCTCGTGCATAAATAAACAAAATCCTTTTTTTTTTCCAAGTGCTCTATATTATGCTGAGTGAAATAAGTCAATCAGAGAAAGACAAACATTATGTGATCTCATTCATTTGGGGAATATAAAAAATAATGAAAGGGAATAAAGGGGAAAGGAGAGAAAATGAGTGGGAAATATCAGTGAGGGAGACAGAACATGAGAGACTCCTTACTCTGGGAAGCAAACAAGCGGTAGTGGAAGGGGAGGTGGGCGGGGGGATGGGGTGACTGGGTGACAGGCACTGAGGGGGGCACTTGATGGGATGAGCACTGGGTGTTATGCTATGTGTTGGCAAATCGAACTCCAATAAAAAAAAAAGTGCTCTAAAATTAGATTACAGTGATACTCATTCAGTAAAATATACTACAAACCAGTGAACTACTTTAAAAAGGTGAATCTTATGGTATATAAATTACACCTCAATAAAGTTATGAGTAATCATAAAAAGGAGACCATAAATGAGGTTAACAGGTGACAAGATGGGGGGAAGACTTAAAATATCCACATCTAACAGAGATCTAACATTTTTAACATGTAAGGACGCCAATAGGAACAAAATGCAAACCCCATATAGAAAAATACCAGAAACCTGAAAGAAAAGAGGGGCAGATCAGATGGATAGATGGAAAAGCAGTTCACAAAAATGGCAAAACAGTATGATGAGATGCTCAATTAAAGCAGAAATGGAGTACTGCTTTAACCTACCAGTTTTGACAGAAATTCGTAAATTAGCCAGTAGTAAGTGCCAGCAGATGTTGGAAAAGAGACTCCTGATATGCTCCTGGTGGGAGGAAACTGATGAAGCCATTCTGCTGCACAATTTTTAGTGAAAGACGTTCCACAAGTATCCTAGAACCAGCAATCTCCTATCTGTCTATTAAAAAGAAAATTCTTGCACAAGACGCAGGGAGACACCCAAAAGGATGTTTGGTGCAGCACTGATCCTGTAAGTAAGGAGTTACAGGCCACCTCAGTGTATTCCCAGGAGGCTGGTTAAGTATTTGTGTTGTATACTTTTGATATAAAACTATGCAACAGCCAAGAGTAATGAAGTAGACTTACATATATATAGCAATATGGTTTGACTCAAAAACGTAATGGGGGGGGGGAATCCCTGGGTGGCTCAGCGGTTTGGCGCCTGCCTTTGGCCCAGGGCGCGATCCTGGAGTCCCAGGATCGAGTCCCGCATTGGGCTCCCGGCGTGGAGCCTGCTTCTCCCTCCTCCTGTGTCTCTGCCTCTCTCTCTCTCTCTCTCTCTCTCTCTCTCATAAATAAATAAATAAATCTTAAAAAAAAAAAACGTAATGGGGGAGGGGAAAAGCAGTATGAGCTATATAGCATGAAAGTATTTTTTTTTACATTTGTTTTTTATTGAAGTCCAACTTGCCAACATATAACGACCAGTGCTCATTCCATCAAGTGCCCTCCTCAGTGCCCATCAGCCAGTTACCCAAAGAAAGTATTTTCTTGTTTAAAGATTTTATTTGAGAAAGAGAGCACAAGCAGGGGGAGTGGCAAAGGGAGAGAAAGAAGCAGGCTCTCCGATCAGTGTGGAGCCAGCCCTGAGGGCTCAATCCCAGGACCCTCAGATCATGACCTGAGCTGAGGGTGGACATTTAACCTTAACCAACATAGCCATCCATGCACCCCTAACATAAAAATATTTATTTTGGTAAGTGTAACAAAGCAAAACGTGACATATGTTTTAAAGATACACATGTGCTAAGAAGATATAATGAGAGGTAGTTTAGAAGAACAAACAAATATGCCAGCACGGCTGCCTGTTTGTGTGTGCACAGGGAGGAGGGTGTTGACAGAGAACTGGAATATGAAGGGAGGAAATAACAAAATAAAACAAAATGAAAGAGAGACTCTAAATGGAGCAAGGAGTAGTGTGCCATGAACTAAGGCATATAAGCAGTTCAATTTGGTAGACCTTAGATACTAAGGAAAACAAAGAAATTCCCATGCACCACTTTTTAGTGAAAAATATAAGACAACCCATCACACGTTGGGAACTAAATCAGTAAATCATAATGTTATGGAGAAAAGAAGGCAGCAGGAAAGACAGGGGTTTGCTTGGTTTTCCACTAAGTAATTCCCTTTTCTGGAACATGGAAGCAAGAACCCAGGGTGGTAGAAATGGAGTGCATGGTGTCTCCACTACACCACCTCTTCCTCCCCGTGCAGACTGAAGCTGGGGAGTAAAAGGAGAGAAGTGTCCACTACTGTTCAAGTTTAGGTAATAGAAGGAAGAGAGAAGAGGACATTAGCGAATTCCGGAGAAAAGGAATAATTCACTGAATCAAAGAATCTGATTTTCTGGCTCATGATAAAGGCTGTATTTTCTACATGCAATGAATACTCAACAGGGCACCAGAGCAGGGCAGAGGAGGGACTCCATGTTTTAAAAATTAGTATCCTATATCATTGTTGTGAAATTCAGATGGCTATTCTCAAAGTTAAGATCATTCAAGTTTTGATTCAGTAACAGGCCTTAGGATCAGATCTGTGTGATTAGGCTGAATTCAGTGTTATTGAGACAAAAGTTGATTAAAAGGGGGTTCTTGGTATTGGCTACCAAGAAATGTAATTCAAGTACCTGCAGATTTAGTCACCTTACTTTCAACATTTAGTGTCTTCTACCCAGTATGCTTGTTCCACAGAGCTGGCCATGTGGGCAATTTGCATACACACATACACACACATATGATGTTTTTCTCTTTGCAAAGGGGTTGTCTCCCCAGCCTTGGGTGGAGCCCAATTCTCGAATACCACCACTGAATTAGTGTGTATGTGACCAATGGCAAAGACCAGAGAGAGCACTTCTGTTTCACCCTTCTGCTGGCAGATGCAGTGGCCCGGAAGATTCCTGGTCTGGGAAGGACTCGGTCCCTGAGCGCACCCATCCCTGACCATTTTGGCGACCCCCAGTTAGGGGGTGGGTGGGTGGGTTGGACTCTGCAGAGTAAGCTCCTGTCTTCTCATGGGCAGGGCCTTGGGGAGAGGGAGACATCCTGGACTAGCTGATGTCCGTGCCTAGGACCGAGAGAGGCGAGCTGCAGGCTTGCCACTTCAGGGAACGGTAGGTAGGAAGGCACCCCAAGTACGCTCAAGGGCACCCAATCTGTAAAACGCAGAAAGGCCGACTGCAGGAGGAGTGGAGCCAAATGGAGAAGAGTCTCAGAGGTAAGAGGGGGTAAAGCACGAGTTCCTCCTCGCTGAGCTCAGGTGAGGCCCTCTGCTCAGCGTTGTCCACGCGTCCTCCCACTTGGATTTCTGCTGAAAGCCGGTCGCGGGTGGGGGTGGGTGGCGTTGCGCAGAAAGGGAGCCGTGCTGGGACCGGCGCCCGGCCTGCGGGTCGCGTGCGCCCTGGGCTCCAGCTCCCGGGCCCTGGCACGCCAGGCTGAGCCGGGGCCACGCAGGCGCCCCCAGCCCCGCGGCGGGAGCCCCGCCCGGCCCGGCCCGCGTCACCCGGCTGCCTGGCGTCCCGCCCGCCCGGTCCGCAAGGCGGAGCCCGCGAGGCGGCCGCCGAGGGGCTGCGCTTACCTCGCCGGTGCGGGCCGCGGCCCCAGCTCGCGGGCTCCACGCAGGCCGCCGCCTCAGCTCGCTGCGCCCCTCGCCCGGACGGCACCGCGCCGCTCCGGGCCGCGGCCACGGTCACTTTCATTTTCCTCCGCGACGGCTGCAGGAAAGCGAAAGCGAAATCGGCCGAGAGGCGGGCCCGCGGCCGAGCGCGGTGCACGCGGAGCGCGGGCTGGCGGCCGGAGGCGGGGGCTCGGGCCTCGGGCCTCGGGCCTCGGGCCTGCACGCGGGAGGCGGCGGGGGGCGGCGGGAGCCCCGGGCACAGCTCCGCGGCGCGAGGCCCGGCCGGGCGGGGGGGGGGGGGGCGCCGGCAGGGGAGAGGCCCCCGGCGTGCCCTCGTGCGGCCCCGCGCCTCGGCCCAGGGCTGCTTCCCCCGTCGCCCCTCGGCCGGCGCCTGCCCTGCTTGGGCCTGGCGGGGGGCCGGGGCCGGGAGCAGGCCGCTGCGGGGCCCCGGGTTGGAGCGCTGGGCCGGCTGGGGCAGGTTTTGTTCGCAGACCCCAGGGCTCGGCGTGTCCCCCAGACCCGGGCATGCGCACTGGGCCCTCCGCCAGGCTGTCTGCACCTGTCCGCACCGTGGCTTGCAACGGCCTGGCCTGGACCGTGACCGCGAGGTTCCAGGCGCTTCATCCTCGGGCAGCCGAAACATCAAAAGCCAAGAGTTTCAGTGAAATACGGGTCACGTCATTTGATAAGAAAAACTGAACAGCAAGCTTGGGATTCGGACTCCCTGCTCGAATTGGTGCCCATTAATACCCCACCCAGGATTTAGAGAGCCCTGAACTTGTCCCTTACTGGCTGTGTGATTTGGGGCGGGATATTTCCTCCCTTAGTCTTCGTTTCTTTCCCGGTAAAATGAGGATAACCACACCTACCTCAAGGTTGTAGGAATTACACGAAACGATATCAGGGAGAAATACTTGGCGTTTTCTCTTAGGCTCTAGGTGGGTTCTTTGAGGGCAGCCACCAAGTCATTCTCTAATGTTAGTTGATAAAAGTGGAGATCTCCAGGAGAATAAGATAGCTTTCAAAGTTTAGACCGTGTTTTCTTGACTTAGAGGGGCTGAGGAGGCACTGCAGTCTTTTTGGAAGACACCTCACATCTCACTTGACAACTAGCCCCTATAATTATGACACTGGATCAAGTTCTGTTAAAGTAGAACACTACTCCAATATTGAAGTTTGAACAAAGTCCCTACAGCTCTGTCCAGCATCAGTCACTGAGATCTGAAAATACATTTCTACTTGGAAAACATTCATGAGGCTTCATACATACTCCAAACAAAATTTGCCATCTGTGTGTTTGCTCATTTTTGTGATAGAGCGGTCTGATAACGAACAGAAAAGCAGAATTAACTGCCTAATCTTGGCAGAGTCACTTTGGCTTGCCTGTTTGAAATTCAGACACATTCCCTGCGTGATGGAAGCCTAGATCTGTGACTGATGTTGTGGCTTTCTAAGTATAACTGCAGTATTCTCCTCAAGAGCAGTTGGGGAAGGGATACCTGGGTGGCTCAGAGGTTTAGCACCTGCCTTTGGCCCAGGACGTGATCCTGGAGACCTGGGATCGAGTCCTGAGTCCCATGTCGGGCTCCCTGCATGGAGCCTGCTTTTCTCTTTGCCTGAGTCTCTGCCTCTCTCTCTCTCTGTCTGTGTCTCTCATGAATAAATAAGTAAAAATCTTAAAAAAAAAAGAAAAAGAAAAAAGAGCACATGGGGAAGTGGGGCAGGCCAAATAGCAACCTTAGATAAACAAGAGCCCGTATTTCCCCCTCCAGGAGATGATGCTTTTGGTCTATAGCATGAAGGAAAAAGGAAAAACAACAACAACAACAACCAAGGGAAGCCTTGGAGCTCTTCCTTGTGATGGGACAATCATTCTTGATCCCATGAGAACAAAAGAGAGATAAATATGTTTCTTCATAAAAAGTATGTCTGGGAGATGAGGGTTAGGAAAAGAGAGGTAGAGATGTAGGAATGTAAAGCCACATTCTGGTTTCCTTTTACAGATGTTATACATGTGACCAGAGAGGTGCCAGGAGGTGAAAGGCTAGCCTCTAGTCTATCATCTTGGTGATTTCACACAGTCCAGATTTGGTCTTTGATCCCGTGGGATCCACAATTTCATCTTTTCAGTATTCCAGTGTTGATTTAAAAATCTACGTTGTATAAAATCAGAATGCAAACTTATTGATTTCATTCACTGTTTGCTAAACTCTCTGCTAAGTACACTACATGCATTGCTCCCTTTAATTCTCCCTGTAATCATGTGGTATGTTGTGATCTTTTTTTCAGTTGGGGTAAAAAAGATGAAGGAAATTCCCAAGGTTAGTATGTACAGTATGTAAGTGGGAGTCAGGGTTCAAATGAAGGCCATCTGATACTAAAACCTGGAGCTTAACCATGACTGTTAGAAGCAAAATGGTCAGGAACATGAGACTGGAATTTGTCTCGTGAATGCACTCTCTTAAGTGTGTAACTTGGAACCTAATTGTTGGAAGGTGGCTTGACGAGATTGAAGTTGGAAGCAGAAGAGTGAATTATCTGATTTAAATGTTTAATGGTATCAGCCTTCGGGAGCCTGGTGCATCTTCCTTCACACCAGAGGTCAAACAAGCTGTTGTGAGGATTGGCCACTCGTTCCTGCAGTCCCGGCCAGCCTGTCTCCTGGGGATGGTGGCCAGCAGACACTCTGTTACCTAGGTTCTCCTTATTATGCTACCAGGGCTGTTCCTCCTTAGATGAACACATTTCTTTTTTAGATAGAGCAAGGCCTTACTGAGTAAACAGTACTGTTAGGACTTGTAGGTCCTGGAGTCCTTATTTCTCTTTCAGGAGGCATGTTCTGTATCTTTGCTCTGATTGGTTTGATTTATAATTCAACTTTCAAAGGCAACTTTGTATCCCAAAGCTTTGGAAGCAACTTACTTTCTTTTCCTTCCTACATCCCTGACCTTTAGCTCTAGAATAAAATCTTGTGCCACAGCAAATTCTGCAGCAAGCACTTTATTCTGGCCTGCAATGCTTCTCAAGGAAAACTTGAAAAATCACAAGTCCAAGGCCAACTCTCAAAGATTTTACCATGGGCGAAGGGTGGAAGTAGACCTAGGTGGAGATCATGAAACACAGCTGGAGAACAATATAAATAGAATGCACTGGTTAGAAAAGAAAACATATGGAGTGTGATTCAAATAAAAGGGGAAAAGATGCCAAATAACCTTTTAGATACTTTCTTTATCCAACAAATATTTTGTTGCGACTGCAAACTGCCCCCACTCTGCTAATACTGCAATAATGAGCAAAAATGGACATAGTCTCTGCCAAGGAAACACACTTTCTGGTGAGGTATCAGTCAGATAATCAAATACAGAATCCCATCCTAATTGCTACAAAGTGCATTTAATTCATGATAAAATGGAATTACAAAGGATTCAAACTTGTGTAAAGGTCAGAGAAGGTTTTCCAGAAGAAACTATATCTGAATTGGTAGCTAAGGAATGAGGATTAGTTAACTGGGTAAAGGGGCATGGAATTGGAGAAGAGATAATTGGTAGAAGGAACAACATGTGCAAGGGTCCTGAGGCAGGAAAGAATTTGGAGCATTTGGGGAATTGGAAGGAGGTTAGATTTAATGCTATCTGATGCTCAGAGGGTCAGTGGAGCAGAGAGAGTAAGGACAACCCAAGTCCACAGACTGAAGAGTAAGGCAAAAACTGACACAGGTAGGGCCTTGAAGGTCATGCTAAGGATTTACGTCCTTATCCTATGAACATTGATGTTGTTTAAGCAGATCTAACTTATATTGTAGAAAGATGGCTCTGGGGTACCTGGTTGGCTCAGTTGCTAAAGCCTGTGACTCTTGATCTCAGGGTGATAAGTTTGAGCCCCACATTGGGTGGGGAGATTACTTAAATACAAAATCTTAAAAAAAATTTTTTTTTAAACATAAAAACCCTGCTCTATATGCTGTGTGGTGAGTAGATTGAAAGATGGTTGGGAACAATATGACAGTGGTAGTGGTGGAGGAGATAGAGAGAAACGGACAGATGTGAGAGATATTTAGGAGGTGAGATGGTTAAGATCTTGCCAGTAGACTGGGTCTTAGAGATAAGGGAGAAGAAGATATCAGGCATGACTTGCAGGTTGCATAACTGAATGAATGAATGTGCCAAATGCATAGCTACTCAGATCAGTCTTCAAGAGAACCTTCTACAGGGGCACCTGGGTGGCTCAGTGGTTGAGCGTCTGCCTTTGGATCAGGTCATGATCCCAGGTTCCTGGGATGGAGTTCAGCATCAGGCTCCCCATAGGGAGCCTGCTTCTCTCCCTGCCTCTGTCTCTGCTACCCCTTTAGATTTGCTGCAGCATACACACAAGGCTACACACTCTCTGGCTTCTCCCAGACAATGAATGAACTCGGTGGGGGTGCCAGAGCCAGGCCATTTCTGCCCAACGTGGGACTCAGTCTAACATGCAATCTGTTCTGTGGGGCTTCCAATCAGTGTGGTCAACAATTTCTCAGAACCAATCTGTAGCCTGAAGCCCTTCCTGCCTAATTCTCTTCCTTTCTCTCTCCCTTTTCAGAGGGGATAGACCTGCATCATGATCTGAGTCTCTCTCTGCCTACTCTTGCCCCTTCACCTCTTTACCTTTCATGAACATTTTCCTCAATAAGCTCTTGCATGTTTAATTCCATCTTGGCATGTGCTCTAAGGGGACCCAAACTGACACAGTGCTGCCCTTCATTGAGCTGGAGAATTTTAGAAAAGGCTCACATTTTGCAGGACTTAGATTCTGTACATCTTGGGTGAGGTGTCAGGTGGGCAGGGAATCTCATGTCCACTTTCCCACTCATAAGATGTATTTGTGCTTTGCTACTAAACTATCAACTATGTCCTCCGTCTGAGCTAGTATCTGATCTGCTTTGTAAAATGTTTGTTCCATGGACAATCTCCAAACCCCAGTTTAAAACTCAAAATGAAAACTGTTTGCCTCTAGAAAAATACAACCTACACGTAGCAAAAATATCCCTTAACTTTCTTAAGGAGAAAAAAGTAAACAAATAGAAAGTGAGAGACCAATTGTTCTTGAACAGCCAGATTTAAGTAATTTTGCTTTGGGTGGCCCTGGTTTCCTGTGAAAAAGGAATAGTCTTTCCTAAGTGTTCCTAGAAGAAAAGACTTACAAATTTGGCAACACAGATGGGAATCTTTCTGTGGGGAAAAGAAGCTAGTACTCCCAAAGACACTCTTGCTTTGACTTCTGTCTGCCCTTCGAGAGGTTGGCAGAGGATGAGCCTGTCATGAAGATTGCAGTCCCCGGCAGCCTGTCTGAGTGAATCACCTGTGAAAGGTGAGATATGTTCAAGTCCAACATTGGTTCATCTACTAAATCAGGCTTAGACACAAAACGACTGCTATAGGAGTATTTGAACCCTGAGTTCTCTCATAAATCAAACAACATTTCTTTCACTAATTGAAGACCCCAGACAGCCCAGCCCATCTCGCTGTGAAGTGTGATGGCTGACAGTAGGTGAGTTTGCCAGAAGCCTAGATACCATTAGTCTGCTTGGACTAAAAAAAAGAAAGAAGGAGGTGTGGGCATCATGAGGTACATTTCCCCAAGGGCTCTGGCTTTCATTAAGGGATGGATAAGTAAAAATATTTCTCCCAAAGGTAGTTATAATTTCCCTGATGGAACCAAAGAGAACATAAAAAGGACTAATTATTTGTAGAGTTAGTAACTGCCTTAGGGAGGTCTGGAAGAATAGGAATATTATTATTGTCGACACAAATTTAGTATTGTTAAGGACTTTACATGCTAATTTAATCTTTTTATTTTTTAATTTTTAAAAGCTTTATTTATTTGACACAGAGAACACAAGCAGGGGGAGCAGTTGAGGGAGAAGCTCCCTCCACTGAGCAGGGACCCCCTACACACACACAATGTGGGGCTCCATCCCAGGACCCTGGGATTATGACCTGAGCTGCAAACAGACGCTTAACTGACTAAGCCACCCAGGAGCCCTAATTTAATCCTTTTAAAACCCCAGTGAGGGGAACCTGGCTGGCTCAGTTGGTGGAGCGTATGACTCTTGATCTCCGGGTTGTGTGTTTGAGCCCCATGTTGGGTGTAAAGATGACTTAAAAAATAAAATCTTTAATACTCTAATAAGACAGGTCATTTATTTTGTAGATGAGGAAACTGAGTCTCAGAAACATAAAGTGACTTGCCTAAAGTTATTGAGGTAGTAAGCTACTTTTGGATGACCTGGACCACACATCTGTTCCAGGTGTGGGCACTTGTACACCCTATAGGGCTTCCAAGGAAGAGGATGTGCTGGAGGTGAATGCTGAACATGAGTAGCATTGGGAAATCAGAGATGAAGGATGGTGGTAGGAGTGTCAAAGACATGTAAAACTGGGAGTGTGTTATATCAGAAATCAAAATTAAAAATCTGTGACGATTTGGGAAAAGGTTGAGGGAGTTTTAAAAAATACTGAAAAATACACAGAAGAAAATAATTCGTCTTTATTGTCATCTTGCATATTTACTTCTGGTTTTATTTTTTAACTAAAAACCACTTCAAAACATATACATGCTCATTGTAAGGAACACAGACACCATAGAAAGTACAATAAATGCCTTAAAAGTTCCTCCAAATCTTACCATCTAAAAAGTATTGCTACTAATATTAGGAAAATATTCTGTACATTTTTCTTTGCATTTCTACAGAGAAGAGGATGGATGGTTAAGTGAAAATGATACCTCAATATTTTTTTCATTTGTATTTCTCTTATTAGAAGTGAAGCACAGAATCTTTTCATATGTTTAAAAATCATCTGTATTTCAACCTCTGTATATTGTTTATGCCTCTTATCCATTTTTTTAATTGGGGTTGATGATTTTTTCCCCTATTTATTTGTAGGAGATCTTTTTATATTAGGTTAATTAGTTCTTTGTTATATGAATTGCAAATGGATTCATTTATTAGGGGCTTAGACTTCACTTTTAAATAGTTTCTCTCAAAAAGGATTCATGAGTACCTTACTACTTAAATTGAATACTTGAGAATTTTTATTGCCATTACCCATGAACAATTCTTTTAAAAAGTTAATTATTGTGGTAAAATATATGTCATAAAACTAATCATTTTAACCATTTTTTGGTGTACAACTCAGTGGCATTAAGTACATTCACATGGGTGGTCAACACCACCATCCATTTCCAGATCTTTTTCGTCATCTCAAACTGAATCTCTGTACCCATGAAACAATCACTCCTATTACCTCTTCCTTTCAGCTCCTAGTAACCATTATTCATCCATGTTGTAGCATGTATCAGAGTTTCATTCATTTTAGGACTGAATAGTATTCTATTACACACACACACACACACACACACACACAGTATAGTTTATCCACCCATCCTCTGATGGACACTTGGGTTGTCTCCACCTTTTATATATAATAATCCTATTATATATAATTATCTAAGATAGATAGATAGATAAATTCTTCTATGAACATAGGTATACAAATGTCGGAGTCTGTGCTTTGAATTCATTTGGTTATATACCTAGAAGTAAAATTGCTGGATCACGTGGTAACTCTATGTTTGATTTTTTTGAGGAAATATAATACTATTTTCCATAATAGCTGCACCATTTTACACTGCCACCAGCAATGCACAGCTGTTTGAATTTCTCCACATCCTCACCAATTCTTGTTATTTTCTGTTTCTCTTTTTAACAACGGCCATTCTAATGAGTATGAAGTGATTTCTTATTGTGGTTTTGATTTGTATCTCCCTAATGAATAGGACTTCTTTTCATGTGCTTGTTGTCCATTTGTATATCTTGTTAGATGATATGTCTACTTAATTCCTTTGCCCATTTTTTATTTTACATTTTTGGCTGTAGGAATTCTTTATATATTTTGGATATTAACACTTTAGTAGATAGATATATGATTTCTCCCATTTTCTGGGTTGCCTTTCACTCTTGATGGTGTTTGATGCACAGAAGTTTTTCATTTTTCCCCAGCTTTATTCAGATATAATTGATATATAACAAAAGTTAATTTTGATAAAGTCCGATTTATCTGTTTTTTTTTCTTTTGTTGCCTGTGCTTTTGGTGTCGTATCCAAGAAATCACTCCTAAATCCAATGAAACTTTCTCCCATCTATTTTCCTCTAAAAAGTATTAGGATTTTAGCTTATTTTTGTTTTATTTTTTAAATATTTTATTTATTTATTCATGAGAGACACAGAGAGAAAGAGAGGCATAGACACAAGCAGAGGGAGAAGCAGGCTCCATGCAGGGAGCCCGATGTGGAACGTGATCCCGGGTCTCCAGGATCACGCCCTGGGCTGAAGGCAGCACTAAACCGCTGAGCCACCGGGGCTGCCCTACCTTCTTATTTTTAGTTTTTAATCTATTTTGAGTTAATTTTTGCATGTGGTATTAAGTAAGGGTTCACCTTCATTATTTTGCATGTAGACATCCAGTTTTCCAAGCATCATTGGTGAAGACTGTCCTTACCCCTAGAATGGTCTTGGCTGCTTGTTTGAAAATCATCTTTTTTGACAATCGTCTTTTTTGACTATATCTGTGAGGGTTTACTTCTAGACTCTATTCTGTTTCATTGATCTGTCATTCTGCCAATACCACACTGTTTTGATTACTGTAGCTTTACTTCTTAATTCTCAACTTGGATACATTTTCTTTCTTTTTCTTGCCTAATTGCTGTGGTGTTTTCATAGATGCCATTTATCATGTTGAGGAAATCCCCTTCTATTTCTAGTTCATTGAGTGTTATTTTTTTTAAGATTTTATTTATTTATTTATTAATGAGAGACACAGAGAGAGGCAGAGACACAGGCAGAGAGGAAGCAGGCTCCATGCAGGGAGCCCGACGCGGGACTCGATCCTGGGACTCCAGGATCACGCCCCAGGCCAAAGGCAGGCGCCAAACTGCTGAGCCACCCAGGGATCCCCTCATTGAGTGTTTTTTTATCATAAAAGTGTGTTGAATGTTGTCAAATGATTTTCTGCATTAGTTGATATAATCTTTATTTAAATTCATTCAATTCACATGTTGTATTACATTATTAATATTTTAAAATTGAACTACATTTGTGTTCCTGGGATAAATCCTACTAGGTCAGAATATATAGTCCTCTTAGTATGCTGCTGAACTTAGTTTGCTATTTTATGGAATATTTCACATCTATGTTCATAAGGGATATCGATTTATATAGTTCCCTTTTCTTTTGGTGTCTTTGTCTGGGTTTGGTCTCAGGGTAATGCTGGCCTCACAGAATGAGTCAGGAAGGGAGGTTTTGGGGAGGTTTTGGAGGTTTTTGGTTATTTTGGGAGGCTTTTGATTATTTTGGAAGTTTCGGATTATTAATTCAATATCTCTACTTATAAGTCTGTTCAGATTTTCTGTTTCTTCCTGAGTCAGTTATGGGAACTTGTATGTGTTTCTAGGAATTTGTCCAGTTCCTCTAGGTTGTCTAATTTGTTGGTACACAAATGTTTATAGTGTTCTCTTATAATTCTTATTATTTCTGGAAGGTTGGCAGTAATTTCCTCACTTTCATTAATTGTCTTTTATATTTACTTATGTTGTTTCCTTTATCCATGTGTTTTATTCCTTCATGTGGATTTGGGCTGCTGTCTAGTATCATTTCAGCTGAAGAACTCTCTTGAACATTTCTTATAGGGCAGGTCTCACTTCTTTCGGTGATTAGCCCATTGTCCATTTTCTCCATTTCATCTGTTTTCTATAGTGGTTTCCAAATATCTTTGAAGAGGGAAATAAATAAAGGCCTTCATCCAGTCTGCTTTTGCCCTGATTTGGGAGTCTTAGGGAGGTTGCTCCTGATGTTGATGACTTTTCATTATGGCTAAAGACTTTAGGGGTCATTGGGTTGTATTTCATTGCTAGCATGTACATAGAATGTTCTTTTTTTTTTTTTAAAGATTTTATTTATTTATTCATGATTGTCACACAGAGAGAGACAGAGAGGCAGAGACACAGGCAGAAGGAGAAGCAGGCTCCATGCAGGGAGCCCGACGTGGGATTCGATCCCGGGTCTCCAGGATCGCGCCCTGGGCCAAAGGCAGGCGCCAAACCACTGCGCCACCCAGGGATCCCTACACAGAATGTTCTAACATACAGTGTTAGAATCTTCTCTTTCACCAATTTTTAAAAAGATTTTATTTATTCATAGAGACACAGAGAGAGAGAGAGGCAGAGACACAGGCAGAGGGAGAAGCAGGCTCCCTACAGGAAGCCCAATGTGGGACTTGATCCCGGGTCTCCAGGATCACATCCCAGGCTGCAGGCGGCACTAAACCACTGAGCCACCAGGGCTGCCCTCTTTCACCAATTTTTAAAGTGTATGTATTACATCATGCTGCATGCTTGTTTAATGCTGGTGAAAACATTTTATAGGTTTGTACTTTTTTATACTCATTTGATTGGTATAGGGGAGCATAGTTCTATGAGGACATTTGGAATTTTTTAAATGATCAAAGGTTACATGATAATTAAAAATTTCAGATCTCTTCAGGACACTGGCTCTGTGAAATACTCATACCTCTGCATGCACTTAGCACCGTGTCCTTGATGTGTGCATTCTATGCCCACACCTCTACACATTCATGAGAAGAGTTTCTCATGTGAGACTCCTTCAGAGGTAAAAAGAGATGGTCAGGTGCCTGACTGCTGCCCTCTGGCTGCTCCAGCAGAAAGATGATGTTCCAGTGTCTGGCAGCTTCTTATACAACTGTTCTTGAGTTAAGTCCCTTCCTCCCAAGGTGAGACCTTCCAGGGTGGGTCTATCTGAGATTCCAGGAAGACATGTGACTTCTGCTGGTTTTGTCACCCTGGGGATGCTTTACCAATCTCATAGGATTTGTATAAGGATCCAATGAGCAAATAAGTGAATAGGCATACCTTGGAGATACTGCAGGTTAGGTCCCGGCCTCTGCAATAAAGCAAATGTCACCAAAAAACCAAGTCAAATTAACTTTTTGGTTTCTTGGTGTGTATAAAAGCTATGTTTATGCTATAGTCTATTAAGTGTGCGATAGAATTATATGTAAAAAAAACCAATGTACACACCTTAATTTAAAAATACTTCATCACTAAAAAAATGCTAACCATCATTTGAACTTTCAGCCAGTGGCAAGATTTTTGTTGGTTGGAGCCTCTTGCTCGATGTTGATGACAGCTAACTGACTGTGGAAGTTGCTGTAGGTTTGGGGCTGTGGCAATTTCTTAAAATAGGAGAACAATGAAGCCTGCCACATTGAATGCCTCTTCCTTTCCATACTATCTCTCTGTAGCATGTGATGCTGCTTGATAGCATTTTACCCACAGTAGAACTTCTTTTGAAACTGGAGTCAGTCCTCTCAAACCTTGGTGCTGCTTGATCAACTACATTTAAATCACATTCTAAATCCTTTTGTTGTTATTTCAAAATCTTCACAGCATCTCCACGGGGAGTAGATTCCATCTCTAAAAACCACATTCTCTATTCATCCACAGGAAGCAACTCCTTATCCATTTTACTGTGAGATGGGAGCAATTCAGTCACATTTTCCGGTTCCATCCCTAATTCTAGTTCTCTTGCTCTTTCCACCACATCTGCAATGACTTCTCTACTAACATCCTGAACCTTCAATTTGCAAAAAACACAACAGAATGAATTGCAATAAAATGAGATAGGCCTGTATTTTTCCAACCTACTTATATAACAATGGCACACACAACAGAAATTATTGCTAATACTGTGTTGCATCCAGCCTCTGTCAGCTGAAAAGCCCTTTAGGAAAAGCAATTCGATGGTAAAACACCTAGGGGAAAGATTTGTTGGGCTACTTACTACGTGACAGAGAACAGGGCCCTTTGCCCAACCCATTCACCATCAGTTAGACTAGGTGTTAAGTAGAATAATTCTCTTTGGCAAATACCAGCCCTTCTGGAATTCATGAGAGTGTTTAGGGAACCCTGATGGAGACAGGAATTAGTTGCCAGGAATAGGAAAAGATCATGGGGTATACTCTTGTTTTCATCTTTATCTGTGGCAGAAAACAATACTTTTTTTTTAATTTATTTTTTATTGGTGTTCAATTTACTAACATACAGAATAACACCCAGTGCCCGTCACCCATTCACTCCCACCCCCCGCCCTCCTCCCCTTCTACCACCCCTAGTTCGTTTCCCAGAGTTAGCAGTCTTTACGTTCTGTCTCCCTTTCTGATATTTCCCACACATTTCTTCTCCCTTCCCTTATATTCCCTTTCACTATTATTTATATTCCCCAAATGAATGAGAACATATAATGTTTGTCCTTCTCCGACTGACTTACTTCACTCAGCATAATACCCTCCAGTTCCATCCACGTTGAAGCAAATGGTAGGTATTTGTCATTTCTAATAGCTGAGTAATATTCCATTGTATACATAAACCACATCTTCTTTATCCATTCATCTTTCGTTGGACACCGAGGCTCCTTCCACAGTTTGGCTATCGTGGCCGTCTCTTCAATAAATGGTGCTGGGAAAATTGGACATCCACATGCAGAAGAATGAAACTAGACCACTCTCTTTCACCATACACAAAGATAAACTCAAAATGGATGAAAGATCTAAATGTGAGACAAGATTCCATCAAAATCCTAGAGAAGACCACAGGCAACACCCTTTTTGAACTCGGCCATAGTAACTTCTTGCAAGATACATCCACGAAGGCAAAAGAAACAAAAGCAAAAATGAACTATTGGGACTTCATCAAGATAAGAAGCTTTTGCACAGCAAAGGATACAGTCAACAAAACTCAAAGACAACCTACAGAATGGGAGAAGATATTTGTAAATGACATATCAGATAAAGGGCTAGTTTCCAAGATCTATAAAGAACTTATTAAACTCAACACCAAAGAAACAAACAATCCAATCATGAAATGGGCAAAAGACATGAACAGAAATCTCACAGAGGAAGACATAGACATGGCCAACATGCATATGAGAAAATGCTCTGCATCACTTGCCATCAGGGAAATACAAATCAAAAATACTTTTAAAATCTGAATTGTTCCGTCACTTCATTTGCTTTGCCCTTTGTATTTCTATGGGTATCCAGGTTTCTAATTCTTATGGGTATTAACTGAGCACCAACTTTCCCTGTGACTACAGGTTATGCACCCCTCTTTCCCTGTAAGGATATCCCTGGTCAGGATAACCTGACCAGGTTAGTCTTCCCAAAGGTGTGGCTCTGACAGAAACAAGCCCAGGGGACCGAGACAGAGGGCTTCGATTTTCAGATACTTGGCTCAGCCCCAGAAGCAGTGACATGAGCTACTTATTGCCTTGCCAAAAGAAGAGCTCTAAGCATTCAGGTAATTATGATTTTGACCCACAGAAGGTCACAAATGGTTGGAATCAGCACTGAGAATAAGAGAGAAAACTCAGACACTGTTCACTCATGCAACAAGAAAAGGGCAGGCAGGACCATATTTATATTCTGGAGTTACCGTGAAGCCATTTAATTAGGAACCTGGCACAGAACCAGGTTTGAGGAGAGTAGAGAAGCCAACAGGGATCCAGAACATGAGCTTCCTTCCTTCCTACCTGAGTTTGATACTGCGTGTTATATTATAAAACAGGCCTTTTGAGTTACCTGTCCAACACTGGAGCTTTTTACCCAAGTCTATCTACATGTTCTAGCTCAAGTCGCCTTGTGGCACATTTTATATACACAGGTATTGTGGACTGTGTCCAAACCATAGTCTTCCCAGACTCACCACTTACTCCAGCCACTGTTGCAGTAACCAGTTCACACAAGCTTTGATCACCTTCACAGAAGCACAATCTGACAGTGCCTCACCTTGGGTCTGCCATATATCACCTCTTGCTTTCTACCCAGGGGGAGGATCCTGCTCGGAACTCACACAGGTGTAACCTAGAAATGTGGGGAGGTGACTCCTGTGGGACTGCCTTTGATGAATGAGGAAAGGGGGCCAACACATAAATGCTTTTCCCTTTTATCCATGAGGCAGATCAGAGGATTCTAAGATACATTTCATAAGGCTCCTCAGAAGTTGTGGCTGGCTGGGGCAATGCCTTTGGCACAGACAGTGCATCCTTGTGTTGAGTTTCTATCTATCCTTATTTCCTCTCCCATCCTTAATCCTGCTCCCTCGAATCTTGTTCCCAAATATACTACGTAACTACACTGAAGCAGGGGTCTCAGGCCCTGCTTTCAGGGGAACCCAGGCTAAGACACATGTGTAAGGAGGCTGGCTCTGTCCATAGTCATTAATGGCATGAAGGTTTCTAGCACATAGGGATTAAATCTTATCCTTAGGCACTCATCACCAATCACAGCTAGAATTAGCCCAAGTTCACACAGACAATGCTGTGGCATGACTCACCAAATTGTGGAAATAAAGGCTGGAGGCAGTTGCTATTATTTAAAAAATCATTTTATTTATTAAAACGTCTTCATTTCCCAAGGCACTTCAGTAGTTTTCACAAAAATATGGTTTTTATCCAGGTAAAGCATATACTTTAGGAGTACCATGGTAACATAATCATAAAAGATAGTTACACAGAACACAAAATATCTCCCAATATTACGCGACTGAAGTGAGGAACCCTGAACGACTGTGAACACAATCTGACTTTCTTCTTTGTAATTTCTTTCCCATGATTAGGTATCACAAAAGGAACACATACAATGACGTCATTTTTGGCACTCAGAGAAGTGCTAGTGGCTGAGGCTGATAAGGCCATGCACGAATGGCAACTGCAGACCTTTGCCAGAGTAATTCTGGGTTGAAAAAAAAACCAAAAACAAAAAGACACCAACCAGGAGGCTGAGGAACCAGCCTTTCCTAAGTCTATTCTGAAGGTCAAATAACTTAAGAAGAAAAAGACATCACAACAAACAACAAACAAACAAAACACAAAAGATAAATTCTACATCATAGTTTGAGAGAAGAGATGAGTTTGCTTGTCTCTCTCACTGACAGACTTCCTTCGAACCATACGTCAGAAACCACAGGAGCTAGGAGATTTGACTTACACAGTGGTGGAAAACAAGAAGAGTAGATTCTGTGATGCATCTCATATATGCCCAGACAAGCCCAGAGCTTGGATCAGATGTAAACAAGTCTACTCAGGAGTCGCACCGAGGGGTATGAGAGCTCACAAATCAGTGCACCTGCCCATGGTCTCTATCTGCTCAATTCCCTTCATATTTACCACCCATAGCTTTCCCCAGATCCGTGCTCTCCTGCCTGAGGAAAAAGGATCCCCGTTACTATCCCTTGAGACCAAGAAAGTGTGAGAAATCAAACTCCTTGTGCAATTCTTTCTTTTTGTCTAAGTGCACCATCAGAGGGAAATGGGGAGGGCAGGGAAGGGATGCAGTTCCAGGAGAAGGTCAGGAGGGGAGATTAGGCCTCCACTCTTTTCAGGAGGTCTGAAATTAAAAGGTAAATTTAGTAGGTGCCTCTCCTATTTCTTCGAGGTCCCACTGGTTCTGGTGAAGCGTTCACTTCTTAGGGAGTGCCAATCCACCATCTGCCAGGTCTGTAAGTTAGGACGTAGCTAAAGTTGTCGGTCTGGAGGGAAGGTAGCATGCCAAGGCCACATACAGCCTCTGAGGCTGGGTATCTAGCCATGAGCAAGTCAAACACGAGGTCAACAGGATGAATGGCAAAGCCCTCCACCACTCAGGGACCCAGTGTCTACACAAGATATTTCTTATGAGACACAGTCTTCCCTCCTCACCTTCTCACGCTCTGGAGGTCGTGTTATAAGGCTGTGCTTTTAAGGACTATGGAGCTGTCTTCACTGTCTTTTAACATCCTTGTGTGGCCTGGAGTTTGCCTGTATTTTATTCTGTAAAAACAAGCAAAACCAATGTTAGGAACCAATCTTTAAAAACATGTCTACCAGTCTCTAAACAAACAAAACCCAGAACCAAGGGTATCTTACTAAGGGGAAAAAGCAATCTTAACAGCAGATTCTGAAAGGATTCTCCTGGTCTCTGCTGTCCCAGGCTGCTGTAGTGGTAGAGACGTACATGGTGACATAGTGGTCTGGGTCAGACTAGACATGGTTTATAAGCACCTTGCCATTTCCAACCCTCTGATGGTGAAACTAGTCCATGGTGTCTGTGAGAATCTGTGGGTAACTCTCGGCCAGGCCCAGACCCAGTGCATCAATCAACACTGCAACCCAGGGCAACCTTACCCCTTGACCCTTAGCATCTGGTCAATGGTGTCCGGGAGGGGGGTGCCAAAGGTCTCTGGGAGGAACAAGGTCAGAATGGCTGTCAGGATGGTCAGACTCCCCATGAGAATGTAGGGCAGGAAGCGGTCATAGGCACCTATGGCAAAGCAGACAGAACCCCAAGCCAGGGGTGTCATCAGACTCGGTCTCCCTCTCTCCCATTGTGCTCCCAAGACTCTACAGGGGACCACATGCCTCCTAGGCCTCTGCATCTCCCACGGTCTGAGCTGCCCGACTAGAATCTGGTACCTAGACAGGTCTTAGAACTGCATTGGCACAGAGATGCCCAGAGGTCCAGCAGGGCCTCACAGGGCAGGGAAGGGATGCAGGCCAGGAGAAGGGGGCCAAGCCGTGATTACTATTCCTATTTCTCAATGTTGGGTTTCCACAGAACTCAAGGTTCTCATCCAGGGACTAACTCCTCCACCTCTCCAGATGTGTCACAACTTGCTTGATTTGCCTTTAGGCTAGATAAGGTGTTTCTGCTTGTCAGATCCATGTAGTAAGTTCACAACACTTACTGGGTCCTCTCAAGGTGGCTGCCAACCCTCTCCAAAGATATGCTGGCTAGAGAATGTGCCAGGGAATAGCAGCTGCCATGAGCAAGTAATTTTAAGGCATAAACATGAATCGAGGCAGATCTATACACAGTGTAAAACCAAAGTGCTCCAAATTACAATAAATCTCTGTCCATTGGACCTCTTGAATGGCCCTCTCTCTCTCCATGTTCCTTTTATACTCTGATTCCAAGAAGAAATTTCTCCAATTAAGTCCATCGGCTCCCTATACCACCATGCAGTTTCTTAGGAAAAGGAAACTGTATCTTCTGATGGAAGGCCTGGGATGGTTAAGACAGAAACAAAACTCTCTGCTTGCATATCTCATGGATTTCTAGCTTGTCTATAGGTGGTTTTCCATTTGCAAGGGAGTGCTTCCTCCACAGTGCGCCTGGACAAATTCCTTCTCAAGCACAGATCTGGTACTGGATAGATCTCGTTTGCTGTGTGTGCTGGCTTTGCTGTTAACAACCCACCATGGCTCCCCTTAAGGGCAATCAGTGCTTGCACCCCACTGTGCCAACATGCCCTCAGCCCATGGGACTCACCGAGGTAGACAAAGTAGGGAGACAGAATGCTGCCCAGGCGGGATGCTGTGGAGCTGACACCCACGCCCATGTTTCTGACCACGGTAGGGTACAGCTCGGCTGTGTACACGTAAACCATGGAGAAGGCAGCAGTAACTCCAAACTTGCCCACCATCACCAGGACAGTGGCCAAGTAATACAAATCTGGAGAGGCAAAGGGAAGAGAGTAAATAGAAGGCACCAATTCAAGAAGGCTATGCAGCCATCAGGGGGTACCCAAAGCGAACATACTTTCTCCTTTAGGGGATATGGGGGATGGTTTCTCTGATGTCCTACTGTGGGATAAATGGCTGTAGTCAAGCTGTCCCTCCAAGTTCATTACTGAGAGGACAGTAGCTGGGACCTGCAGCTGTGTGAGGACATGCTCTTCTCCTCAGCCTAGAGACCACCAACGTGAGCCCTTCAATAGTCCAAGTAGAGCTGCTCCAGGCCACAAACCATTGAGGACATGCCTGTCAAGGGGTCAGGTGGCACCCAGAACTGCACTCTGTGCACACTGTGGGATTAACAACAGGCCTGTGGATGAATGATAATTCCGTTCTAACTCTTTTCCAGTTTTATGTCTAATCAGACCTCAACAATTCCTAGGCCAGCAGACCCCTAGGAATGACCCTCCAACCTACCTTGCTTGCTGTGCCAATGAGACTCTGAGTGAACCTCTATGTATGGACACTGACAAACTCTCCCCTGCCAGGGTGCAATGGCCCACAAATGATCACCACAAAGTCTCCACCTCTGCTGTTTTTTTGGCCTGAAACGTTCTGCCTTGAGACCTCTTCATGGCTTTCCCTGATACTTCTTCTACATTTCTGCTTGACTGCCACCTCTTCGGGGCTGTTGCCCATGACCATTCTATATAAACTAGTTCTCCATCGTCCTTTACTGTTATCATAGAAGGTAACCCAGTCTGTAGCACGTTAAG
Organism: Canis lupus baileyi; assembly: GCF_048164855.1. Lineage (NCBI taxonomy): Eukaryota > Metazoa > Chordata > Mammalia > Carnivora > Canidae > Canis > Canis lupus. The sequence goes on along the minus strand of NC_132847.1, from coordinate 21,886,845 downwards.
AATTTTATTCACTTGTTTGTTGTTTTCTCAACTATAGCGTGAGCTCCACAAAGACCTGGGGTTCTGTCTGTTTACTTCTGCATCATTACTTTATGCCCCAAGCACAGAGCCTAGCCCGGAGGGGCACTGGGAGCCACTTGCTGAATAAATAATGACTAAGATAGGGCCAGGTTAAATAGTCATGGTGTTGGCTCTCTTTCCTTCCCCTTACTCTGCAGAGAAAAACACATATGCACTCATGAACTTGGGCAGAGAGTAACATTAACCACCAGCCTCATATGGTTGCTCTCACCACTCCCCCAAAGCCCTGGCCATGACCAGTGCTGGTCCCAGGAGACACTTTCTCTCTCTTTTTTTTTTTTTTTTGTGAAGGATGCAGATATGCAAGTGAGCTGTCATAGCATGGTTTTATTGGGGGAGACAGCCTGGTAGAGAATGTGTGACTCAGCGAAAACCTTGACCGTGGATGCACAGGGTCCCTACCTGGGGGCACCAGCTGCACGAAGAGAAGTATACTGCCGCCCAGGAAGAGGGCTGTGGCCATGGAATAGCGCCGGGGCATGTGCTGCAGCAGCAGCCAGGCCAGCACGTACGCAGGGACTTCAACCACTGCCGAAAGGAAGCAGTTCACATAGACGTCCCCATGCAAGTTAGGAGTGTCAAGGGAGAGCCCGAAATAGCCTACTGATATGGTCATCCTGAAACAGAGTGCAGGGGAAAGCTGGAGAAGCAGCAGCCATGTGCTCCCAACCCAGACAATTTTTAAGATACAGTTAGTGTGGAAAATTCAAAACAGCAGATTTAACCCCGTGTCTTCCCTCTTAGAAGAAAAGATAATTTCCTCCCCACCCAATGTTAACTCTGGGCCAGAGCAACATCAGAGCATTCCAAACAGAAAGTGTCCCAGCAAAAAGGCTTATGATAGTTCAGATGGATTTACTTTGTTGGGAAAAAAACAAAAACAAACAAACAAAAAACAACCAATAACCCAAAAAACCCAGAAACAGCCTTCAACCTGCCTTTCAGCATTAAAAACCCGAAGCTGAAGTACTCACAAAAGCTACTTCCCTACCCTCTAACCTTCCCCAAATCCTGCAACTGCAGAAGGAGGGAGGGAATGAGCAAGGAGGCCCGTATCAAGTGGGGTGTTACAGGACTGGAGCAATAAGATGAAATAGGGACCAATCGTTAGGTCAGACATTTGGAGAAAGACCCCCGGCAGACCTTCTGTCTGTGGCAACCGGCCAGGAGGAAGCTGGACAGAAGTGGCAGATCCCAATCCTACTGTACGTGTGAGAAGAGGAGGAGCTTCCGATGGTGAGCCCACATCATCTCCCATCTGCATGCTTCCTGGTGTCCCAGAGGACCTGTCCCTACTAGACATTCTCTCTGCTGATGACTGGCACTCTCTGGCAAACCAGACCTTTATGGAGTAGAATGCTTTTAACTCATCTGCATGTTGGAACCATAGATGATACAATTAGGGGAAAAGGGAAGGCCCAGGAGTCTCTGGGAAATAAGAGCCCGAGGAGCACCTGGGTGAACCACAGAACTGGTGACTCATCGCAGACTTTCAAATCTGTGCTGCAGGTTGAATGTTGGTCCTGTCTGAGGCCAACACAGGGGTGGTGCACTGCCCTGAGGGATCCTGGGCCATTCCCTGGAAATAGGTGACTCATAGTATCCCTCAGTGAGCAAAACAGCTGGCGGCCCCAAAGCTGGATGGCACTTGTAATAAGGGCCGGGAGATGAAGTCTGCCAGCAGGCTCAGGTATTGGTCTATAATCCCAAGGGTCTGGTTGCCCAGCAAAGCCTACTGAGGCACTAGGCTGTGGCCCCTCTCTCTGGTAACTCACAAATGCCTTTCTGACACACTTGGCGAGATGCCTCATTAGAAGGAGCCCGAAGAGGCCATCTAGACCATGGCCCTGCCTCCAGGGCAGTCTCTGAACATCCCAGAGGGAGGATGTCCTGCTTCCACATTTCCAGACAGTACTTAGCAGTCTCTGTAATGGAAAGGACATAATGTTTTTACTTAGATCCTTTTTTTTATTTCTTAAAGATTTTATTTATTTATTCATGAGAGACACACAGAGAGAGAGAAAGAGAGAGAGAGAGAGAGAGAGAGAGGCGCAGAGACACAGGCAGAGAGAGAAGCAGGCTCCATGCAGGGAGCCTAATGCGGGACTCAACCCCCGGACTCCAGGATCATGCCCTGGGCTGAAGGCAGGTGCTAAACTGCTGAGCCACCCAGGGATCCCCATACTTAGATCCTTCTTAAAGGCCTCCCCTCTCCTCTTCAGTCACTATCTGAGGCACAGGGGGGCAGAAACAAACTAGGGCCCACAGTGAGCAAGCATCTGCCCCAGGATCTAGAGGGATTCCCCAAAGAGTCTACAGCTTCCTCAAAATCCCCCCAACAGATTTCATACTCCTTTTTTGAGATTCTATCAAGCTCAGAATTATAATATGCCCACTTCTTCCATTGCAAGGCAGATCCTTTCCACTTTCTGACGACACAGGCTTTCAGTTTTGGTCTGAGACATGTCTGCAAATGAGAGGCCTAGCAGCCACTGCCAGAAGCTTTGTCTGGAAGCTTCAGGTAGGTCTCACTTACGCACCACAGAATTATGCACATGACGGTGACTATGCGGATATTCCGGGTTCGAAGCAGATCCAGGATGCTATGGGACTGCTGCTTCTCAGAACTCAGGTCTTCCAGCTGCATGAACGATATGACACAGGTATGAGAGGGAGAGGCTGGAGACTCAGAGATCCAATAATATACCCCAAACCCTAGTACCTGAGCTTTCTGCATCTATGAGTTGGTGAGTATTTTATATTTCTTTCTTGAAAAGAACAGTAAATACAGTGAGTGTATCTTGAGCTATGGAAGGCTTCCCGGGGCCTTGTCAATGACCCATTAGGGAAGGAGAATGAGAAGGAAAGGTAGGTGACCAGTCCCTCAGGGGATGCAGCCAAGGCGGAGGCCCACACTGACAGTTCCCTCTTGGCCTCACCCCAGCCTCCATCAGTGGCCACATTCCAGGGAGGACTCTGAGCATTCCTTCCCAAGGCTGGCTCCCTGCCCTTTGGGTCAGAGAGAGAAACTGGCTGTGTAGTTTATTGATCTGATATTTTAAAAGAATTTCTGCTTTGAGTTCTCATACCATGTAGTTACTGGTCTACTTCCAGGGAAAAAAAAATTCAGATAGAAAAACAGGAAAATTGACCTCAGCTTCACCCAGAGTAACTTCCTATGAAATTTGGCACAGCCAAGGACATTAATAAACCACACGTCTAAATACACTGATGTTGCTTTCTTAAGCAAACTCAGCTTTGGAGTTTGTTTTTCTCAAGTTAGCAGTTCAACAAAAGGTCAACTCTTGACTTTAATGGAGCCCCTGAAATAGCCTCATTTCCTCAAAGATGCCAGTGGGGCTTCTGGATTCACCTCCACTGAAAAGCCACCAAGGCCACCATACTTAAAAGCCTGCCCTGCCATCTCCTCCCACCTAGACAGCCATGATCTAGAGCCCTTACCAGTACATGTTAAGCGGGAGCTGGTACTGGGCCAGCACTTAACTCTCAGGCCAGGATTTCCCTGATGCCCACAGTAACTGTTCTCTGGATCTGCATCCCGAGTCCTGAGCAACTCTGCACACGCCTCAGTCTGACTGCTCCAGGCTGTCCTCACAGCAGGTCCCTTGTCTTCCCATCAGATCAGAGACACATTCCAGAACTCCATCAGCCAGCAATTACAACTTCTGACCTCTTGTGGTAGTCATGAGACTAAGCAAAACTGCCTGCTGCCAAGGGTGGAGGGAGAGGGAACAGGAAGGAGAAGCAAGACCCAGGAATCAGGCAGAGCCAGGAAATTACTCACGGTGCATGAGAACAGGGTTTGCAAGAGGGGTGGCATAGAGGGAAGAGGCGGATATCAAGAAGGACCAGGCTGCAAGATGACATGCAACAACTAATGATTGGTGGGTGTAAAGAGACTGAACATTTCTAACTCCAAATCTACTTCTGCTTCATATTTTACACACTGTATTTCTTTTAAGGGGTGCCTGGGTGGCTCAGTGGGTTAAGTGTCTGCCTTTGGCTCAGGTCATGATCTCAGGGTCGTGGGATCCAGCCCCACGTTGGGCTCTGTGCTCAGCAGGGAGTCTGCTTCTCCCTCTCCTGCTACCATTCCCCCTCTGCTCCTGCTCTAGCTCTTGCTTTCTCTCCCAATAAATAAAATCTTAAAAAAAAAAAAAACTTCAAGATGAGAAACTATATTAGACATAAGAAACAATGATTTCCCACAATGGCAACTTCACAAAAGGTCTATTACTCAGAGTGTTATTCAAATTAATGGTTTATGATGGTTTCTAGGTATGATTGCCTAGAAAAGAATCATATAAAATATAACCCAAAACCCACAGGAAAGGAGAAGAGTTGGTGCCTATTCCTCAATGTGTGAATTTGAACAGGGCCTGCTTCAGGGCAGCTCAGGCCCAGGGAGGAGGAGGGCTGGGCTCCTGCATGATGCTGCCCTAAAATTATGGTCAATGAGACCTTTCCACTAGCTCCTATGTAGCACTTACCTCACTTGAGTCGAAGATAGTTGAGGGTGCAACAATCCCGTTCATTTTGGCAGCCTTGCGGATAATCACCTCTGCCTCTTTCAATCGCCCCTGGGAGATGAGCCACCGGGGGGACTCCGGGATGAACCTGGAAGTACAAGGAGCCATCTCACTAAGACCATCCTGCCCAAGGGACCAGGTATAGCATATGTGCAGGTGGGAAATGGGGTTTTAGAACCAGAGTTGGGTTGGGGGAATGTCTGGTGTTTCTGAACCAAGCAAAGAGATGGTTCATACCATACCCACTAATGACCTAATGTTAAGCTTCTGAGAACCCTAGAGTGCACAAAATTTATAGAGTGGCCAGCACACCAGGATGGGATTCCTCTTCAGGCTGGTCACCTCCACTTCTGAAGAGCAGTGGTGCCACCTGCTGGACACTGCAGAAACAGCCACAAGATGGGGTCCTGAGGCCTAGCTTCTTGCCTCTGGCACAGCCCCGAGCAGCCCAGCCCCTAGTCCCTTTGTTTGCTCTTGTTCCCAGGATCAACAGAAGCTTCTGCACTAGCTTCTTAACCTGTAGTTTTTTCTCATTCTCCAGCCCTGATCCATCCGAGTGACCTGTCAGGCACCCCACCTATGTTTACCAAAGCACCTGGGACTTTGAAACTTTGTGCATCTTATTTTCTACCTCACTAGATGGCCCCTGCCCTTTGGTCATGACCAAGACCCATGCTGCGCTCTGTGTCCTCTCCCATCATGCTCTGAAATGCTCTCAGCTCTGAGGGGAGCAGTGATCTCACCAACCCTACCTGCAAGGTGCAATTCCCGTCTCAGCCCCTCTATTGTGTTCCCTCTCTCAGTCAGGAAGGCCTCTTCTCTGCCTGCCTAACTCCTCGATCTCAGAGGCCCATATGGAGCTGGCTTCCTCCATGTAGCCACGCTGGGGACTCTCACTTCTAGGGCTCTCCCTCTTCTTCTGCCTGTGGCATGAGGCCTCAGCAACACACAGCCTGAACCAGGGCCTAGGCTGTCTTGTCAGTCTGATAACTTCCTGAAGGTCATGCTAGACCTCATCATCTCTCAGCTACTACTTCTTCCTTTTCCTGCACTTCGATCAAGCCTAACACAGGACTGAGAACAAGTCTGTTGACGTCTGGGGATTTTGTTTTTTTTTTTTTCTTGGCTGTTCTGAGTGTAGAGAAAAGATTCTGAAACAAATAATTTACAAGTTATTTATACTTTATATTTATATAATATACAAATTATAATTTATAAATTATTTACAAATAATTTATACTTCCTGTCTCCAGGAGCCCAAACAGGGATTTGTGGCTTGTTGCTGCCCCCTGGTGAAGGCTGAACAGAAGACATCTGCCGGTAGGCACCCCGGGGGCACAGGCGAAACTCACCACCAGAGAGCTGCACACAGCACCCCTGGTAGCGTCAGTGCCAGCAGCAGCATCCGCCAGTCTCTGATGAAGTAGGCAAATAGTGGCAGCATCATGTAGCCAAATGCATAAAATATGCACACTCCTAACGTAGAGAATATGATACGAACCGATTTGCCAAGAATTTCTGTTCCTGTTTGAAACAAGGAAGGAGTTATGTCAGTCCTTTAATTTAGGTCATTTCCTTACTAATCTTCTCTTGTATAATTTTAAACATACAAAAAAGCAGCCACGCCCTGGAGAGGGATGGGATTTTGAATCTGCTGCAGTCTGACCACCTGTTGGGGGTGCCCCACTGTGACCTCTTAGGCTTCCCAGGGACAGTCCTGCCTTGAAAATTTCATTACTTCCCCAAGCCATACGCTAAAGATGCCACAGGAGGCCTCAAAATGTAAGCCTCACGTGAGGAAGAATTTATTAAAGGGGAAGTCATAATGAAAGACTCACATGGGCTTAAGGAAATATTTTTAAGAAAAGATTATTCTATTGAATGTGAAGAGAAAGAAATAATCCTTTCAACATACAAGCTAAGGCCCAATAAGCTAGAGTTAGATTCCTCCAGTGAGACTGGTGACTCTTCAGTAAAAACAGGCCAAAGCCCTACGGTATGTACTTGGAATTGAAACTCTGAAGGTCTTGAGACACTCAAGTTCATTCATATCAATTTGTTCTCTCCAATCAGTTTCACTGGACACCATGCTTTGCAGAAGAGGTAGCTTTCATTCATGGCCCTTGCTCCTCATATCACATCTCTAACTCTCCTTAGCAACCTCAGCTCTGGGAAGGGCCCTGTTTTTTTATGGATGATCTTGGCTGAGTTCTGGTAAGATGGTTACTGAATACTAATGAGACCAAGGTCCACATCTCTGAGAGCAGAAAAGCACTGGAATTCAGCATTCAGGCTGTGTGCTCCTGGAGACTCAAGGCCAGGCACATAGGGTTCACTGCACAGCCCTGGTTGGTGCTGCTAGAGACCACTTCCCCTTGAGGGACACCGCAGCTGTCTCTAGAGAGTGGGTGGTGGGGTGATGGTGAAACACAGGATCAAGTACTCAACTCCGACTGGAGGGCCATACCCAGGACAAATGCTGCCACATAGTTGGAGATCTGGCCCATGCCCACAAGGACAAAAAGCACAGTAAACATCTCAAAGTTCTTTGAGAAAATCTGCAGGAAGCTGAAGCCCGTCTGCATGCCCATGGTCACAAAGAGCACATTCTTCCGGCCAAACCTGGGAGGGGAAAGAGAGTAACAGAGATCCAGTGAGGAGAAGGTGGCCAAAATGGGCCCCACCAAGAGGGATTTTTCCCAGAGCCATTCAGGGATGGGTCATGGACAGTACTACCAGGGTATGGGACATAGACAGTCCTGGTCTCCAGCCCATACCGCCCCCCCCCCGGCCGGATCACCATGTAGCCCAGGTACCAGGACTGCCGTCAAGGCAGTGCCAGAATTACGATAATGATTGCGAAGGACTGAAATACATTCATTATGCTGAAATCCATATGTTCATAATGGTTTTTATCTTTTAAAAAGAAAGATTTAATTTATTTATTTGACAGAAAGAAAGCCCAAGCAGGAGAAGTAGCAGAGGGAGAGGGAGAAGCAACCTCCCTGGCTGAGCAGGGAGCCTGACGCAGGGCTTGATCCCAGGACACTGGGATCATGACGTGAGCCAAAGGCACTTAACCATTTGACCCACTCAGGTGCCCTCATATGGCTTTTTAAAAAAAATAACTTGTGGGATCCCTGGGTGGCTCAGCGGTGTAGTGCCTGCCTTTGGCCCAGGGCATGATCCTGGAGTCCTGGGATCGAGTCCCACATCAGGCTCCCTGTAGGGAGCCTGCTTCTCCCTCTGCCTGTGTCTTTGCCTCTCTCTCTCTCTCTCTCTCTCTCTCTCTCTCTCTCTCTCTGCCTCTCAAGAATAAATAAATGAAATCTTTTTAAAAAATAAAAAAATAACTTGTTTACTATGGAGGATGATGGAAAAATGGGTTATTTTAAATGAAGACTGATAAAGGAAAGAAACATTTGTCCTGAAATTCCTATGTAAAGTATGTCAACAGGAACCAATAATGAAGGAAAATATCATTTTATAAAAGTATTCCAACTGTTAAATGAAAAAGAAGGATAAAGTTAGAATATCATCATCTTATAATTCTCAGTAAATGGGCATTATGTTTCAGCGACTGCTGACAGTCATTTTATGAAGAAGTAATTGAATTAGCATGATTCTTACTCTTGCTAAAGGGTATGAACTTAGATCTGATGAAGTCTCTAGATCCAGCCACCAATTTGCAAGAAACGCAGTCAGAGGAGGAATATGCTGAACTGCACCATGAGTATGCAACCATCAAAATCCAGACTGGGAAATTCTATAGGCCTGGGTGCAAAAGATAAAACGTATGGCCACAAAAAGCACAGAGGGAGAATCCCATAATCCCTCAAAAACATATCAAAAATTTTTAAGTGGGCTAGACTCAACTTGTTTTTAAGGATACACACCTGGATGATAAAACTACAAAAACCCCACAAGGAAGTGATTACTATGAAAGCCAGGTTGGTGGTTACTTATGGAAGAGGGAGGCTGTGATATTTGGGATGAGACGTGCACGGGGGCTCCTTGGTGGCCAGCAAGATTCTATTTCTTGACTTGGTGGTAGTTACAAGGTTATTTCCTTGGAATAATTCATCAACCCACACATTTGCTCTGTGTGGTTTTCTGTACCTGTGTTCTTTTGAAAAATGTTTTTCAATGTTGGTTTTTTGATGGGTTTATTCTATTTTAAAGACAGTGTCACAGGCAGGGAGGAACGAGTCAATGTACTTCACTCAACCTAGCAGGTTCAGCTGGAGTCTGGTCAGTACTGGCTGCCACCCATTTTCATTCAATGAATGTTTATTTGAAATCAATTTTATACTAGGCACTAGGGATACAGCTGAAGTATAAAAAACAGAACAAAACTCTCATTTCTACCCTCAAAGAGCTTATAGCTATAGTTGGTGAGATAGACAGGAATCCTATTCTAATCCAACAACTACCCTACTGAATGTGCAATCACACACTGACATAAGTGTGCTGAAGGACCAGCACTCAGGCTCACCAGGAACCTATCCTGGCCTGGGAAGAGGGCTTCAGGACGTGGGCATTCAGGGAAGGTCTCCCTGATGATGGGACACTGAGATGAGGCTCAAAGAAGTTATGACTGACAAGGGGGAATAGGCAAGAGGAACCAAGCTTTTGATAATATTCACTGTATAGTGGAGGAGACCAAAATTAATCACGATAACATCTCTTATTTACCAATATCTGATAGGTGCTATGAAAAAAAAGGCACAAGGAGCCAGGGTAGTATAAACCAGGGACCCCAAGTTAGCCTTCATGGTCAAGGAGGGTCATGGGTGTAGTTGGAGAATGCTGAGAAAAGCACACACAAGTGTGGCTGGAGGGGGTGAGGAGACATGTGCAGTCAGCAGCCAGCGTGACTGTAGGGATCGCGTGAAGGGGGTGGGGACCAAACTGCAAAAGGCCTTGTTGCCATGTTAAAGAGTCTGGTGCTTCTCTCCACTGAAACAGGTTTTATGTTTGTCTTTGTGCTACTGGCCATCTAGTAGGTAGAGGCCAGAGATGTTCTAAACACCTTAAAATGTCCAGGATAGCATCCCATAACACAGAATTCTCTTGCTCAAAATGTCAATAGTGCCAAAGTTGAGAAACCCTGTCAAGGAGGAGACCAACTGCCCCTGCATTATTCTATAATAAGAGTACTCAACACACCAACCAAGAGAAGGTCCCTTCCTACAGGGAGTAACCTCCATCCATGCCTCCCCTTCCCGGGGATGGATGGTAGGGAAGAGAAAGACCCAGCGAATCCTTATATGGCACCAGTCTTTGGCAGTCTGGGGCTGGACTCAGAAATGCTTGCTTTTAAGGTTTGTCAACAAAACGTCAACCACACACATGCTTACGAAAACAGAGTCAGTCTACTGTTTCCCAAGGCTATGTGCCCTCTTGTAATTTATGCACATAGGGCAGCCCGGGTGGCTCAGCGGTTTAGTGCTGCCCTCAGCCCAGGGTGTGATCCTGAAGACCCGGGATTGAGGCCTACGTTGGGCTCCTTGCATGGAGCCTGCTTCTCTCTCTGCCTGTGTGTCTGCCTCTCTTTCTCGGTGTGTTTCTCATGAATAAATACATAAAATCTTAAAAAAGAAATTTATGCACATAAAGGTAACTCAGTAACATCAGATAAAATGTTTGTGACCACCCAGGATTATTTTCATTGCTCTTGAATTTCAGGCTAATTGATATGTCAGAAAGGAAGCTCAATCTTTGCCCTACACAGGAAGTTACTGCTGCTATCCAGACAAGTTGAGGCAAGAATCTACTGCTCTGAGGTCATCTGTTTGGCCCAAGCTTTTGACTCAGCTTACTCAGTCGGGAACTGTCCATCCCACAGAGCCTAGTGCCTCTCATGGGGGTACAAACAAGCTTGGGGGTGATGCTGGGAGCTGAAGGTAGGGCTGCAGTCAAAATGGCCACACTTTTAGCTACTTCATTTACTTGATTTAGATGGCCTTACTTAGAAGAAGTCTGCTGGAAAGCTTTTTTTTAGAGGATTTGTAAAACACTGTATTTGCCCTTCAGAAGACTAAAGTGGTCCTCAGCATACTCACTAATTTTGCTTCTACTGTTTCCTTGGGATTTGATTTGTGGAAATGAAACACTTTCCTCAGGCAATCATGGTGTTCATGGTAATCAGGTTCTTGGGCTGGCCCACAAAGATCTGCTTAATCTATGACACAGATGACCCAGAAAAATGCGTTGAGTTTCAACTTCAAACTTGGGGTACCTCTGCCTGGATTTTCACATCAAGGAAATTCCTCTCTCTGCTGTCACTCAACTCTGTGACAGGGATCTGCCAGCAGCCCACCCAGAAGGTCTCAAAGCTCAGTCCTGGGCAGCTCCTCTTCTCACTCTATACTGTCTTGTGGCAATCTCTCCCACGCTCCAGATGCTCTGCTGAGGGCCCTATGGAGCTGACAATTCCCAAATGTGTTCCTCCAGCCCACAGCTCTCATGGAGCACCAGAGCCACACATCCACTTAGGACTCTCAGTCACCTCAAATTCAGTACAACCAGACTGAGCTCTGGACCTACGAACATGGTCCTCTTCCAGAGTTGTCTTAGAGAAGAGCATCATCACCTGCTCTGCTGTGTAGGCCTGAAATTTCCCCTCATTTCCTGTATCCAACCCACAGCCAAGTCCTGCTGATTGGACCTCCTATTTCTCTCTCCATTTCTATCACTATCAGCCTAGACCAAACCATCATTATTTCCCACATAAATTATGGTGACAGCCTCTTAATTGGTTTCCCCTCAACCCCAGTCCTTGCTCTGCAATGTTATCAGATAATCGTTTAAAAAAAGTACAAATCTGGGATGCCTGGGTGGCTCAATGGTTGAGCATCTGCCTTTGGCTCAGGTGTGATTCTGGGGTTCTGGGATGGAGTCCCACATCAGGTTTCCCATAGGGAGCCTGCTTCTCCCTCTGCCTGTCTCTGCCTCTCTCTGTGTCTCTCATGAACAAATAAATAAAATCTTTAAAAAAATACAAATCTGATTATGCTGCACAAACTCTCAATAGCTCCCCACTGTTCTGTGACTAAAACTCAAACTTCTAAATGTCATCAGCTAAGCCTGGTCTGCTCTTCTGCTCGGGCCTCCTCCTGCCTCACTGCTTCCTCTTTACACCACTCTCCATACCTTCACCAGAGAGGACTTTATTCCAGTTCTTAAAGTGTGCAGCTTCTTCCTGACTCTCTAAAGTACATCTCTTTTTGCCCACAATGCTCCTTCCTCTCTCCATCTCTTTATCACTGGTTAATTTCTATTCCTCTTTCCACTCCCAGCACATGCTTCACCTTCTCCGGGCCTCCTGTCAGACCTTCTCTTAGCATCCTCTACTTCCCTGTATTGCTTACACCACAAAGGATGAGTATACCACTCAATTAGTTGTTTAATACATTCTGTCTTGCTAGAAGGCAAGTTCTAGAAAAGCATGGCCTGAGAACAGTAGTCCACACAAAACAGAGGGTCAAGACTCTTTGGGCCTAAATCCTACCACTGCCACTTGCTGGCTTTGTGACTGTGTGAGTGATTTAACTCCTCTGGGTTTCATTTTCTTCATCTATAAAATGAGAGTAATAATACTTCCTACTTCACAGGGTTGTGATGGGATTATTTTTCTTTCTTTTAAATTTGTACAGTGCTGATAAGAGTGGCTGGCACATATTAGGTGCTGTGCATTTATTAGACAAATATAAGCAATCAACTGATGCTTGCTGTTATATTAAAGATCTCAGGAAGCAAAGGTCTTTCTCCCAAAAAGGCATGTGTCTCAGTCTTGTCTAGAACTGTCAATCAGTGGTCATGGCTACTTGACTCTTTAATGCTCACTGGTGACTGCAAGAATTTGTCCCTTTTCCAATGGCTAGATACACTTGGGAAACACAAATCTGTGAGAAGTGCACATATTTCTCATGATTCTTAGGTAAAGACAATCTATGGGTGTAAACGTGCCAGGACATCATCTGAGTTTGTGCTATGGGATAATAAAATTTGTTCTTAAAGTAGGATGACATTCTCATCCTGAACTTTTCTATTAGACCCCAACCAGCCAGGAGGATGCTGGGACTCTACCAGGTGATACAGTATGGCCAAGGACCTTGGTGAAGGCTATTCTTCTCACTGTGGACTTCTCCAACAGACCCTGGAGCCCTGTGGTAGGAAGATACGATGTAATTGAGCCCTCTGAGAACTTTATGGAAACTATGGGCCTTTATTCAGAAAAAAATGCTCATATACAATCTCTAAAATTTTGCAAATAATTTCAAGAATAGATGAACTCCTTAAGCCATGAATGTAACTTGAGTTAAATGCCTTGGAATTACATAAATGACCTGCTATAGGTCAAAAGAGCACATGTCCTTCCTGTTGCAAAGTATGTGCTAGAACCATAGGTAGCTAAGCGGTATCAGCCCTATGAACACAAGAGTTCTGCCTTTATGCCACTACAGCCACTACTGTCTAGTTAGATCTCCTCTCATCATGCAGAGAAAATGATGGTTGGGGAACACAGAGGTGGCCATTCATTGTACACTTGAAGATCTTCAATAAAGTTCTCTGCATGTGTGTGTAGTGTCTACCTCTCCCATGGTCGGGGACATGAAAGAGTTACCTGGGGAAGGCCAGCCAGACTGGTACAAGAAGTGAATCATGGCATACTTTCTGGTCAACTAGATCATGGATACACTTAGCTCAGGTTGTTCTATTCAGCAAGAATGAGGGAGAAGAGGTTATTGGCTCTCTTCTTTACTTGGTATGAAATCTAAAGTATAGACACAGCTTCTTCTTCCTGGGCTGAGAGAACACTACCATCTCAAGTTAAGAGCCAGGCACATATATGCTCCTTACTCAGTGCCATGGTCCCCTGCAGCTGCAGCAGATAGACACCCACCTTACCTGTCTGAGAGCTGCCCCGAAATGAAGGAGCTCACCAGCACACCCACGAAAAACAAGGAGACCGTGAGTGGGGCCTTCCAGTCGTCCTCACACACCAGGTTCCACTGTAAGGGGAGCAAAGAGATGCATCACTCACTTCTTTTGTTAAAGTTTTAAATTTAAGGCCTCTTAGAAAATGAAATGAGAATGTTCCCTATCCCTGCAGGCTCTGTTTGCAGTATTGAATGGGTGCATGAGCTCATTCAGGCAGCCAAAGGCTTGTCTGGACAGCAAAGCAGAGAGGTTCCCCCTCACAGGAAGAGTAGGTCCCCTCTCATTCTGGTTTTCATAGCTTTCAGCTCCATTGTTTTGTCACCAATTTGAGGAGAGAGGATAGATAGGGAGCAAGTACAGTGCCCATGTGTCAATCTAGGAAGTGAGGCCTTTCATGGCTGCTTCTAAGAATCTGGGGGGAGCCAGATGTGGATGGGGCAGGGGATCCTTTCAGTGGGGTTCAGGCCATTGACAGGAATGGCACAGGAGTGGTTCTAGAGCAGGGTTCTGGGGCTCTAAGAGTCAAGGCATCCAGCAAGGGACTGAGGCCACAAGGCCTGGGATGTACCTTCTAGATCTGTTCTTGCAGCTCTGTTGAGGCCCCCCTCTGAGCCAATGAGCGCTGGGACACTCAGATGACATTTACAGCTGGGATCCCTGATGCTGTGCCAATAACACCAGGCCCAATTACAGCCAAGAGTTCTGAGGTGGAAGTCAAGAAATTGGATTTAGCCTCTACTCTACAGTTAGCTGGTTATCCAGTGTCAGTCAAGATTATTCCCCCAGTTTGCCTTCTTCTTCATGTGTAAAATAGGGGTTGGGGTACAGAACAGGCCGTACTACTTGAGTTTCCCAGCTCCCAATGTGCAGTTCTATCCACAATTCCCAAGAAAAGAAGTCTGCAAGCATGGGGAAGCAGCTGAACATTCAGACTCTGGGTTGCCTTAGCCAAACAAGGAGCTAAAAAAAGGGACGAAAAGCCAAAACAAGAAGCTTGGTGGTTCCCAGAAAAATGTTTCCTAGCACAGAGAGATAGTGCTCAGTAATCACCAGAAGGCTGCCCTTCAGGGAATTCAGACCCTGGCCCGCCTGGTGCCAGGCTGCTGACCTACACTCTGTGGAGCTTGTTGGCTCCCGAGTAACAAACAGGGGGAGTCCATGGCTTCCAAGAAAGCATTTCTTCCAGGTCAGTGACAGAGGAAAAAACAAGTCTGCTTCCCTGCTGGGCAGTATATGCACACAACCTCCAGGCACCCCAGAGGCGGTGGGAAGCAGTCTCCAGGGTGGGCATGAAAAACTCCCATAGCTAATAAGGATCACTTAGTCGCATAGCTGGCTCTTCACTCTGGAATAAACATTCACCTTGGATGGCATGAGAATGCTGTGGGGATCCCTATACCAAGGAAGAGGTAGGATTTCAAACTCCTATCTGGAGAAAGTTCTAATTAGCAGGAGGCCAGAATATTGGAGCATCTGAATACTCAGGCTATAGCAGCCCTCCCACCTCTGCAGCCTCAGTGGTTCTAGCACCTAGGTACCATCTCTCTTCTAGAAGGGTCAGTGCTCCTCGGGCAGCCCCCATACAGACATGACTGCTAAATTTAGGACAGGAGTGGCCAGGGAGTCAGAGCTAGGGGACTTGGTGATGGGGTGCAGGCCTCTGGGTGTTAGATAAAGTATTAGGCAGAGTTTCAGGAGCCAGATTATACCTACCGCTGCTTCTATGATGGGATCTATTTCTAGCCAGCATGTGTTAACTTTTGCAGCAACAGAGATGAAAAACTGAAGAGTCAGTGGCTGCTTCTCATCGGGACTCTAAGGGATGGGATTCCATAAGGCTGAGCTAGACTACATATCCACAGGGGCTTCTACAGCCCTCTCCACTGATAAAGTCAGATCCCCCAATATAGGCTGGTAGGGAATTCTGAGCTGATAAGGACAGGTGCACCCGAAACCAGGTCAGACTATGCTTTGCAGCAGACAAGGTATCTGTCATGCTCATCTTGGGATAGATAGATAGATAGATAGATGATAGATAGATAGATAGATAGATAGATAGATAGATAGAAAGAAAGAAAGATAGAGCATCTTTCTAGGGCCTGCAGCCTCAACCCAGCCACTTGGTCCAGCCTGTCCTTACTCTGGGCAAATGTGTAACTCCCTGGAATAACTGGGCTCTCTGTCCGCCACTGAAGATCGGTTTTGTTTGTTTGTGTTTGACAGTGAGGGGGAGCGCCAGAAGGAGAGGAAGAGAATGGATCTTAAGCAGACTCCATGCCCAGCGCAGAGCCCAACATGGGCTCAATCTCACGACCCTGAGATCATGACCGGAGCAGAAATCAAGAGTCAGAAGCTTAACCAATTGTGCCACCCAGGCATCCCACCACTGATGATTCTTAACAATCCTCAGGATCTGGTTTTAGCCCTCCAGAAGCAAGCATGAGTTAAGACTTCCTTCCCACTGGCCATACATAGAGAGCCTATGGGTAGGGCCAGAAGACATAACTGGTCTCAAAAAATGAACACAAGAGCAGGCACGGATCAGATCCCATCCACCCAACCCGTTCACTTACCTGTCAACCACCACATGGATTGCAATGGGGCCAGGACTTGGCTTGCATCCTCCTTAAGAGGAGCAGGATGAGAATCTGAGAGTCCAGGCCATGCACCCAAGGCTTGTTGCATTTCCAAAGAAATCTAGTGTTCCTATACTGAACTCCTGGCTCCCCAGCTGTGACTAAAGCAGCTACAGACTAGCTCACTGATGCTTCCACTTGATACGTCCGATGGGCTGTACTGGCTAATGATAACAAGTCTTAAAGTTAGAACCAAATATGTGGGTTTAAGATTCAAGTCATGCATCTAGCATTGTGACCCCTCAGCTGAGTGAGCTGTGAAAGTGGGCACAATATGAAAAAAATCTGGGAGCCACTCTGGCAAGGGGCCTAAACTTGCTATCCTTCCTGGTCAGAAATGTGTCTGTCTGGTGGTGATACTTTCACAGATCTCTCTCTCTCTCTCTCTCAAAGCTTTTCAAATCGCACACTTTACTTATGTGCCATTTATTTTATGTCAGTTATACTTCAATAAAGCTGTTAACATTTTTAAGAAGAGAGAGAACCGTGTCTCTTGTACACACCATATAATTAGAGCTGCTTCTCAGTTATGGGAAATAGAGGGATGATGTAGCTCCCTGGGACTAAATGTTCTTACTTATAAATTGGCTGGAAGGGAAAAAAGATAGGGTCTGTGCCCATAGGGCAGAAGCTCTTCCCTGAGATGTACCTGGCCTGACCGCATCAATGGTCAAACACCCAGGTAAGCAACGCCTGTTACTGAATGCCATGTATTCCTTTTTTTTTTTTTAAAGGCATTATTTATTTATGATAGTCACACAGAGAGAGAGGCAGAGACACAGGCAGAGGGAGAAGCAGGCTCCATGCACCGGGAGCCCGACGTGGGATTCGATCCCAGGTCTCCAGGATCGCGCCCTGGGCCAAAGGCAGGCGCTAAACCGCTGCGCCACCCAGGGATCCCACCATGTATTCCTACACACATTTTGTCCTGCCTCCTGCTGCAGTTAATGGCAGATCCTTATCCCAAAGTCGTCAGGGCAAGGAGACAAAGAATTTGCTGCTATATCCTCTATAATGCTTGGCAGTGCCCTGCAGAGGAGAGGCTATTTTGTACAAAAGTGAAAAGTTCTTTTCTTTTCTTTTCTTTTCTTTTTTTTTCTTTTCTTTTCTTTTCTTTCTTTTCTTTTCTTTTCCTTCCTTCCTTCCTTCCTTCCTTCCCTCCCTCCCTCCCTCCTTCCTTCCTTCTTTCTTTTTCTTTCCTTCTTTCTTTTTCTCCTTCACCCTCTTCCCTGTGTCAGCTCAAGAACTTTGACCCAAAATGTTTGTTCTCCGCTAGCTAGCGTAGGTCAATCTGACCTCTCATAGCCAGATGGGTCTGCCATGACTGTGTGTGCACAGGGACCTAAGGAACCCAGCAAGTGACTTCTCTGGCTTTGCCATAAGCTCCAAAGGCAAGGCTAAGGGTCTGGGCTTCCCCAAGTGACACAGTAGGCAAAAACTCAGCAGTGAAGCACAAGCTCTAGGTCTTTCCACAAGGAGTCAGCCCAGCCCTGCCTCCCAGGCTTTTCCTTCAGGAGGGCTTGTAGATAAAAGTGGGGGCTCTCCTATCTTCCAAGATGATCTATACAAGAGATAAGAGTGATAGAAAAGATAGTCTAGAGAAAGAGGCTTTCCAGGACAATAAGGAATGGAGTCAAAGTATTGCTATGGGCTGTGGGAGGAGGCTTCAGAGAAGGAGAGAAAGGCCAGAAGCAAAGGGACAGAGACAACTGCTAGGTCTTCGATGAAGAGACCTCAACTCATGGGTGCCAGGGGAGCTGTAAGTTTCTAAAAGAATCTTTCTGGCTAGGGAAACATCTAAAAGCAGGAGGCTGGGACAGCCTGAGAAATCACCAGGTTCCAGAGGAGGGGAAAGTCCTGGGCCAAGAAGCTCTCAGGGATTGGAGCAGCATGGCAAGGAGTGCTGGCTGATTCTCCAGTACTCCAGCCATGACTGAGGGGCCGGGGAAGGGGCCACCCTAGAAGTACGAGGCCAAACTCTTCCCCAAACATTCCTTTTTGCCTCATAGCGTCCCCTCCTTTCCACCAATTCCAAAACCTTGTTGCAGATCCATATAGGGGCAAGTCACAGTTTGTGGGCTGGGGGATTACATTTTTCTTAAAATATTTCAGTCAATGCTTTTTGACTACCTCCCAGTTTCCCTTCTGTGAATGCAACTGTCCTTTCCTTCTTCAGCCCTTAAACTTCAGACAGCATTTAAGTTGTTCATTAATACATCCGACAAAAATTTCCCAGAGTATCCCAGTCTGTATCCGGCATAATGTCTGGGAGATGCAAAGATGTAAAACTGCCACAACATTTAGTACGACATGTACATTCTTCAGCAAAGAAAAAAAAATCAACAGGAGACCTATGGTTCTCATCTTCTGTTGAAAAATAAAGAATTCAATACCAATGTACTTATAAACACCTCTATGTAGGATCCAGGGCAGAGGGCAGGCTTGAAACATTTAGCAGACCTGGAACTAGTTGCAGTGGTCAGCAGGCTAGGTCCGTGTTGAAAGAAAATCAGAATATTAATGCAGTAACTTGCAACAGTGACTGTTCATCTGGGAGAAACAAGCAGTCTTGGACTTAAGAGTCAGACATTCCAGCATCCCCAAACAAAAGGCTAAGTAATGTATTAACCTCGCCTCCCTGCAAAGGCGGACAACCCATAAGTAGGTAAAAGGGCATACAGCTCTTATGAAACCGCTAAGATGGCTAAATAAATAGGCTAAATACAAAAAAGGAAAAACTGACATTGGCAGCAATGTAGCCGCTGTTCAAGGACCCCTTCATTAGAGTTGCTCTTGGGAGCTCATCAGTGCCATCACCAGCCTCACTCAGCCCAAAACAGGATGGCGGGGCAGTGAAGCAAGAGCAAATGACGTGAGTAAGCCAAGGGACTCTAGAAGTCAGGGTAAAACCCACAAGGATGCCATGAGCTTCTTCTGACTTCACTGCCTCTCCCTTCCGTGTGCAGCCAGAAGCAAAATTTGCAGGGACTTCCATGTCATGAAGTATGTTTCTCTTTGGTGGCCTCTGCCAGCAACCGGAGGGACAACCACTGTTTCCACAACTCTCACTGGCTTCCAGGAGTGTAACAGACTGCCTTGTGAGGCATAACAATGCCTCAGGACACTGCCATGATGTTACTAGCTGAGAGATCCCAGTGGGGCTCAGATCACACTCCTACTATGTATATGTGGGAGTAAGGGAGGCACAGATGCTAGGGGCATCAGATGTCCAAACAGAGAGAGAGAGAGAGAGAGAGAGAGAGAGAGCTCTAATCCCACCCCCACCCTCCCCTCCAGCCAAGAGTCTCAGAGCAGTGATTAGATTCCCTTGAAGGGTGACACCTACAGAAGAAACATTAAGAGGGAGCTCAGGACCCGGGTCAGCCCTTTTGGTTTGAAGCCATACCAAGACCTATGAGCCTTCCCCTTTGGCCCTTACCCTGTGAACTCTGCCCTCCTTCTATGTTGTTTCCTGCTGTACCAGTCTTTGCATATAAACACCTCAGACTCAGAGAGGCTGCCACCTCCAGAAAGCTTTCCCAATTTGTGAATCCCTGATCCTGACACCCAGAGAAACTGGGCACCCTGGTGCCTACTGAGGATTCTTTTCACTGCTCTGCTAGCTCATTTCTGCTGAGACTCCGGGGAGTTTAGCATTCCAGCATCTGAGTAAGACGCAAAGCACAAGTACATGCATCCATTAACATCACGCCATGTATCTAGCTCTAATGGCTGCAGGGTCACCAGGGGACATACGAAGCCACTCCAAAAGGAAAATCCAAGGGGTTGGGGAGTGAGAAGTTCCCACCCCACACACACACAATTCCTATTAACTAAAAGTTGTATGCTTTAATTACCTCTGCCTCCGATATTGCCTTTGAATACTCTAAAATATTCCAGACCAACAAGTCACCCTGAACGGATCTTCAGATGCATGGACCCTAAAATTCTGATAACTAACCATAAGCAAAAAAACAATTCCTGACAAGGTATGACCAGACTTATTTTGGGTGAAGGTGGGTGAGGAAAGAGTAACTGGAGAAAGGAGCATGTGACAATTTTATACACACGCTTCCTTTAGCTTTAAAAGTTCTTCAAGAAGTGTTTCTCTGGGGATCCCTGGGTGGCTCAGCGGTTTAGCACCTGCCTTTGGCCCAGGGCGCGACCCTGGAGTCCCGAGATCGAGTCCCACGTCGGGCTCCCCGCATGGAGCCTGCTTCTCCCTCTGCCTGTGACACACTCTGCCTCTCTCTCTCTCACTCTGTGTCTATCATAAATAAATAAATAATTCTTAAAAAAAAAAAAAAGGAAGAAGTGTTTCTCTCTCTCTCTCTGAACAGATGCCAAGAGACTAGAGGAAAAACTGTAACAGCCCCGAAGCCCAAGCTCTGGCTCTGCTCCATTCAACCCTCCCACTTCCATCTAGGAAAAGTCTTTGATCATTCGGGGTCTTGGAGTATCTGCCAGGGGCCACCAAGGCCTTCTGGGTTCGTCTTCGAGGTGGCCATCAAGATAGGTGGCCAGCAGGACACCCGTGCTATGAAGGGCATGGTCTGGTTAGAAGTCACTTCGCAAAGTGGTGCTCGGAGGATGTCCACTTTGACGTGTGTAGTGTGTTGGGGATATAGAGGGGCAGCATGCAGCGTGCACCTTTTCGGGAGGAGGGCCGAGGTCCTCCCCTCGTCCCGGGCTCGGGGCTCCGGGCTCCGGGCGCGGCGCGGGGGCTGGTACCCACCTCGGTCACGATGGTGGACTGGTAGACGTCCTGGCTGAACTCCCAGCCATCCAGGCAGCTCTCCTGCTCCAGCTGCTCCAGGTCCACATCGCGCCCCGGCTCCAGCCCGAGCGCCGAGAAGTTGGCGATCGCCGCGAGCCGGTAGCGCCGGCAGCTGTGCGGCACCTCGCGGCCGTCCTGCAGCCGCAGCGGGATACTGTGGTTGCGCCACGCGCGGCTCAGGTTCGCGGCGTCGGGCACCCGGCAGCGGTGCTCGGGGGTGGCGGCCAGGAACACGGCTGACATTCCATTGAAGCCGTTGGGGATGATGCTGGCGCTGAGCAGGAAGAAGATGAGGCGCTGGAAGGGCCCCCACTCGCCCAGGAAGGTGGTCACCTCGTCGTAGTCCCGCATGCCGCCTCCAGCGGCCCGCGGCGCGCGGCCGGGGGTCGAAGGACGCGGCGCCGCGCGGAGGCAGAGGCGGGGCGTGCGCGTGCGCGGTGTGCGCGTGCGCGCCGAGCCCTGGCGCGGCGACCCAAACAAGGACCCGCTGGAGACCGCTTCCCGAGAGAGCAGGCTCGCGAGCTTCCGCCGCCCCAGCGCGCGGCCTTACATAGAGCTGCAGGCCGGGGCGGGCTCTGGGTCTGGGCTGCGCGGCGCGGGCGGGGGCGGGGCCGGGGCTGTGCGTGACGGCGGGGGGCGGGGCGGGCCGCCGCGCACCTGGGACTCGCGCGGGGCGGCTGACCCGGGTTCCGTCGGGGGCGCGTCGGGGTCCCGTCCGGCTCCCGCCGAGCAGGTCCGGTCCAGCCCTGAGCTTGCCGCGGGGGTTCCCCTGGCTCGGCGTAGGAAGGCCGCGAGACTCGGAGCCCCCGGCGTCTCAGGCCGAGGCCGCTGGCGCTGCGCGGAGCCAGGGGAGGGGATGCGTGGACGAGCCGGGTGCGAGACTCCAGTGTTACGAATACCGTCCCCCCACCCCTGCCAGCCTTCTGCCGGGACGGGACGGTGACTGCCCCAGAGCCTCGCTGCCAAGTCCCTGCCCTTGACAGCCCATCCTTGTGAAAGTGGCACGGATTATTTTGGAACCAGAACTGTTAACTACCCCAGTGGTGAGGCTGGGAGCAGTGACTTTTAATTCTAAAATGTCTTTTCAGTACTTGGGTCTGCGACAGGCCCCTCTGTTGGCCTTTAGCTCGTTAAAACACATGTAAAAATTTAACTTCAAGTATTGACGATCCCAGTCTAGGATTAAATGTTTCCCTCAGATTAGGCATTTCTGCACAGTTAACTCCATAGTTGGCAAAGCAAAAACGAAACGGAAAAACTAGATAATTCTAAAGCCTCGCTGTCCACTAGTATACCTTTGTAATTTAAATGTGTCTAGTAGTCATATTAATAAAGTTACCAGATCTAGCAAGTAAAATATATAAGACACCCAGTTAACATTTGAATTTCAGTTAAAGAATAATTTTATAGTACTAAAACATAGGCAGGGACATAGGAAATTCAGATGCAACTAGCTGTCCTGTATTTTTATCTGGCAGCCCTGTTAAGAAGGATAAAGAAAGGGGTGGGTGAAATTATTTTACTCCTATATTTAATATGTCCAACACTATAATTTCATTATGTAAGCAATATAGAAATTATTGAGATATTTTACATCCTACTATAAAAATTATTGATCTTACATCCTTTTCATTTTCACTAATCTTGAGAATCCAGCTTGTATTTTATAGCACATTTCAATTTGGTTTAACCACACTTTAAGTGCTCTGTAGCCTTAGTGCCTATATTATTGGACAGCACTGTTTTAAAGCCTTTAAGGACTAGGGCTGCTAAGTTTAACGTTTAGCAGTATATTCCTTTTTGTAATAACAGCGGCTTAGTGATGGAGAATTAAATATACATTTTTAAATGTGATCTATTGGATAAGCACTATTTAATAGTGATTATATTCTAAATTGAAAATAAAAATAAAGAAGGGCAAGCCAGCATGTTTTATGCAGGGAAATATAAACATTTCCTTAAAACATAATAGAATTAAAAACATAATAGAATTTTTAAAAATTAAGGTAAAAATGTTAACACGAGTGTTAGTCATTTTGTTTATATATACTGTTCAATATTCCTCAGAAGATGGCTGGCTATGCCTTCAGAAATACACTTAATCCTTTCTAACATCTTATCTCAAGTAACAGTCCTTTTCTGGAACTAACCAAAAAGGAAAACCAAGCTTCTTGAAAATAAACTTGTTTCTTGAATCAATTCTCAAAATTGTTTCAATATTTCAAAATAAAGGAAAGCTTCTATGAGAAGAATGCTGACCTGTGTCCAGACCAAACAATGTGAAAAGGTCTTAGTTTAAGAAACATTGGTTGGACTTCAGAAAACACTCCTGAAATGGTTTGAAAACAATTCCGTAGGTTATGGGAGAAGTTGCAGATCTTAAAAAAACAAACCTTTTGTCAAAAACAGCTTGTCCTGTACATGTGCACAAAGCAAAGAGCAACCTGTGGCAGCATCTTCCAGTTCTAGGTGGGGCAGTGAATACTATCTGAATGTTACTGTTGAAATTGCATCTTTTAAAAGAGAAATTGAACTTAGACTCTGAGAAAATCAGTTATTTGAGGCCCTCCAATATTCAAAATTCTGAGTTTAAGATGTTCCTGTTTTAGAAATAATAGAAAGTAAAACTGATTGACATGGCAGCAGATTCAGGGTTGGAACCCTAGTTTAAATGGGTTAAAATGCTACCAGACATGGTAGCTGGTCTCCAAGATGATCCTTGTCACTCAGTGATCCTTGTCTCCTGGTATTCATATCCCACGTAGGCCTCACCCACTTTGTAACAGAGTTGGTCTTTGTGACCGATAGCAAAGAGCAGAAGTGATGTTTCATCACTTCAGTGATCACATTTTACTAGATTTCCATCTTGAGCGTTTCATCTGTGTCCTCATTCTCCCCTCCCCTCCTTCTCTTTCTTTTGGAACATCAAGCTATAATTAGTAAGAGGCCCAGGTGGTACCGGTGATAAGAAATGAAGACTACTGTCAAGCCAATGGGGAACATAGCCCTCCGTCCCACATGTGAGTGAGCTTGTTAGAAACAACTTCAGCATCTGTTGAGTGTCTCTCTCTCTTTTTAAGATTTTATTTTTAAAGGAGTGCCTGGGTGGCTTAGTTGGTTACGCAGTTAAGTGTCTGCCTTCAGTTCAGGTCATGATCCCAGGGCCCTGGGATCGAGCTCTGCATTGGGCTCTCCGCTCAGAGGAGAGGCTCCTGCCTCTCCCTCTGCTGCTCCTCCAGTTTGTGTGCTCTCTCTCTCTCTCTCTCTCTCTCTCTGTGTCAAATAAATAAAATCTTTTTTTTTAATTTTTATTTATTTACGATAGTCACACAGAGAGAGAGAGAGAGACAGAAAGAGAGGCAGAGACACAGGCAGAGGGAGAAGCAGGCCACATGCACTGGGAGCCCGACGTGGGATTCGATCCCGGGTCTCCAGGATCACGCCCTGAGCCAAAGGCAGGTGCTAAACCGCTGCGCCACCCAGAGATCCCAAATAAATAAAATCTTAAAAAAAAGATAAAATATATTTTTTAAAAAGACTATTTTTAAGTAATCTCTATACCCACTGTGGATCTCAAACTTACAACCCTGAAATCAAAGGCCACATGTTCTACTGAGCCAGCCAGGCACAAGTTGAGTCTTCAGATGACTGCATCCCTAGCCAACAGCTTGACTGCAACCTCATGAGAAACTGAACCAGAACCACCCAGCTAAGTGGCTCCCAGATTCCTGACCCTCAGAAAGTTTAGAGAAGTAATAAATGCTTATTGTTTTAAGCTGCTACATTTTGGGGTGACGTGTTATGCAGCAATAAATAAAACACAAATTATTAATATGTTGGACTAAAATAAGGAAGAATAAACATCTATAGCTCTTTGATTTGTTTTACCTTCTATTCAGCAGGGTAGAATTTTATAAACTTTATAATTACTTCTGGGATAAGAGACAATACAGTGTATTGGTTAAGAGCATAGCCTCTGAGTATAGCTGTCAACATTCAACTGCTGACTCCTTCAAGTCCTCGCTTGTAAGATTGGGCAAGTTTTTAAACTTTCCAAACCTCAGTTTCCCAGGTGGTAGTAGTTAGGTCAGTGCCTAGCAGATGTTAAGTGTGAAATAAATACTAGCAATAGTTATTGCTTTTATTTTGATTATTAACTCTAAAGAAGCACCTGAGAAACTATGTGTTCTTCACAGATTTGGACATTTTTATATTTATGTGGGCTGAAGCGGTCAGCATTCACTTGCTCAAAGAAGGGAAGCCTCCAAAGAAAGGACTCCTCCTTTGGGAAAAGAGAGGAGGTCCAGTCTTCAGCATTAGAGTAAAGGATGATTCAGAGGGTCTGTCCAGGTTCTGCTGTTGATTCCACAGATCGTGTACAGATTTTATGGAAAGGGCACCATGAGGAAGATCTGAAATCGCTACTTTTGCCAAGATCTCTGTGGGACTTTATTTGCCTTGGCCTCAGAATATCAGGGCATGACTCAAGAGTCGAAGAACAGGAGTCTATTTGTCTCATCAGACATCATCCCAAGTGACATGTCATCACCCATGCATATCTGCATTTTGGGCCAGCAGAGCAGTTTCAGTTGAACTTGGCATAGCAGGACTTCAATTGCCAGTGGGAATGCTCACTTTTGTGCCATTTTCTGCTGTCCACTGTAGACATGCCTCAAAAATAATGTCAGGATGGCCTATCTTCATGAGTCCAAATGTGGACAAAGATTTGACTTTGAAGGAAATTGGGGTTACAGCACATGTAGAAGGGCCAGCAAAATCACATTTGTGCTATCATATGGTCCTGCCTTTTAAGCCCAGTCTGTTTTGGCCTAGACAGATAGATAACTAACCATGAAGATAATGAGCCTTAAAACCATTCTTTAGGGTAGCCCGGGTGGCTCAGTGGTTTAGTGACGCCTTCAGCCCCGGGCATGATCCTGGAGACCTGGAATAGAGTCCCAAGTCAGGCTCCCTACATGGAGCCTGCTTCTCCCTCTGCCTGTGTCTCTGCCTCTCTCTCTCTCTCTCTCTGTGATGACTATCATAAATAAATAAAAATTAAAAAAAAATCTTTACACTAGAAGTATGTAATGAAATACTTTGAACAATTTTTTAAAGACTTCAATGTCCAGACTTTTACTCTGAATGAGTGTAATTTCAATATGAAAGCCTACAATTTGGTTTCAAAAAATATGGGACAATTAAAAAACTCCATATAAATAATTACACTTTGCTATGCTTTGGGTCAGAGCAACAATGTAAACTTGTTCCTTTCAGGGTATGCCTCATAAAATGAAATGTCAGACTTGCTGCTTACATTTTAAGACGAGTTACCACGTTCTAGACTAGATAAAAAGACACTGGTGATGTATAATGTTAGAAATACCAGTTTACCCAAAAGGCTTTTTGTTTTTTGTTTTTAGGGCTTTTTTTGAGGGAGAAAGATCGTTTGCACACAAGCAGTGGGGGAGGGGCAGAGGGAAAGGGAAAATTTTAAGCAGCCTCCATGCTCAGCACAAAGCTGGACATGGGGCTTGATCTCACGACCCTGAGATCATGACCTGAGCCAAAAACAAGAGGAAGCTTAAGCGACTGAGCCACCCAGGCACCCCTTCTCAAAATGCTTTAATAATACATATGTGACACAGAAGGAAAATTGGGTCATTAAAGTTATTTAGTTCTTCCTTCAGTCAGCAAATATTTGAATAGGATGTTATGTGCCCAATAGTGTTCTGGGTTCTGAGATTCAAGAGACAAACAAGTTATCTGTTCTCACGGAGCTCAAACTTTAGTTGGGGGATGGTGAAGCTGATGATAAACATGTGACAACAAAAATGAATTTGTAATAAAGGTAAGTGCCAGGAAGAGAGAAAAGAAGATGACAGTATAAAGCCTGACAATCAGAGTGGGTGGCTACCTTCGATTGGATGGTAAATGAGTTCTTTTCTGAGAAGGCGATGGCTAAGCTGAGATGGAAGGGATCAGAAGGAACCTGTCATGTGAAGATGTGGGAAGAGAGTGTACCAAGCAGAGGAGCAGCAAATACACAGTCTGCAAGGAAAGAGCATATGCTTGGGGAAGACCAGCATGACTGGAACATAGTGATCAAAGTGAATAACGATGGGACATGAGATCAGAGATGTTGGCAGGAGGCCAGTGTGTATGGACACCAGATCATCTAACACCCTGTAAACAGTTTGAATTTTATTGTAGGTGCAGTAAGAAACTTCCTCCCTCCCCACAGCCCCTAGCACCATCCTTCTACCTTCTGTTTTTATGAATTGGACCACTCTAGGTACCTCATATAACTGGAATCATACAGTATTTGTACTTTTGTGACTGACTTACTTCATTAAGCATAGTGTCTTCAAGGTTTACGTGTGCTGTAGCATGTGTCACAATTTTCTTTCATTTTAAGGTTGAATAATATTCCGCTGTATGTATATACCACAGTTTATTCTTTCATTCATCTTCAATAGACATGTGGGTTGCTTTCATCTTTCTGCTACCTTGACGTTGCTATATGAACGTGAGTACATAAATATCTTTGTGTCCCTGCTTTTTTTTAAAAAAATATTTTATTTATTTATTAGAGACACAGAGAGAGGCGCAGAGACACAGGCAGAGGGAGAAGCAGGCTCCATGCAGGGACCCCGATGTGGGACTCGATCCCGGGTCTCCAGGATTCTGCCCTGGGCCAAAGGCAGTGCTAAACTGCTGAACCATCCGGGCTGCCCGTGTGTCCCTGCTTTTAACTCTGTTAAGTATCTACTGAGAAGTGGGATCATATGGCAATGCTATTTTTAATTTTTCTGAGGAATTGCCATGGTGTGTTCTGTCTTCTGTAGGACTGCAGCATTGTACTTTCCCATCAATGGTACACAAAAGTTCCAATTTTTACACATTCTCACCAACACTTGTTATTTTCTATTTTTTGTAAAATAGTAGCCATTCTAATGGGTATGAGATGATATCTTATTGTGGTTTTGATTTGTATTTACTTGATGATTAGTGATGTTGGGCATCATGTAATGTGCTTATTGGCCATTTGTGTCTTTTCTTTGGAGAAATATCTCTTATGTCCGCTGCCCATTTTTATACCATGCTGTCTGTTTTTGTTGTTGACTTGTAGGAGTTCTTTCTATATTCTGGATATTAACCCCTTATCAGACATATGACTTCCAAATATTTTCTCCCATTCCACGGTTGCCTTTTCACTCTGTTGATCATGTCCTTTTATGCACAAGAGTTTTAAATTTTGGTATAATCCAATTTATCTATGTTTTCTTTTGTTGCCTATGCAAGAGTTTTATCTTAAATATAAAAATGAATTTATATTTAAGTATATTAATATTTTAAACTTACATTTCAGTTAAAGTTTGGAGACAGTTGGATATACATGAGTATGAAGTTCATAGGAGAAGTCAGAATGAGATTTAAATTAGGGAGTTATCTGCATATGGATGGTATTTAAAGCCACAGGTTCAGATGAGATCATCCAAGAGGAAAGATACATATGAACATGTAAGTCTCCTTATGAGATAGAATGGGATATGAGCCCTATTGGAGTAAGAGTCCATAGGAAGATATCAGGAGGCTTTGGCTCAGTTAGATTTGGATAATCTAAGTTACCGATGCTTTTAATCTTCTGAGCTAGATGCCAGGTTAGGGTAGAAATTAGTCCTGGTCAAGCAACCATCCTCTCTGCTATTGTATTATTACAATAATACTACCAACAATAGCCCATGATGTCATTTAGTCCTCACAACAGCTCTATGAGATAGATATACTTATTGTCCTCACTTTACAAAGAAACTGAAGAGAAGCTAAATACTTTGTCCAGTTGCTATAGTTACTATGTGGCAAGTCCAAATTAGAACTCCAGTTGGTCTACCTCTGAGCTTGCACTCTTAATGATTAATGCTTATTATGCTAAAAAAAAAAAATGAAATCTAGCTCTTGGCCCCTACCAAGTGACCACATTCAGTCTCGTCAGGTTTCATATCAACAGAGTCATGTCTTTGGTGAAAAGTCCAAGAGAAATAGAGCAGATTATTTCACCTTCGGCTGATATGCAGTCTGTTCTTTTGGATCTTAACACTGTGCCAGGTTCTCATATACACCAAATAAAGGGGAAAAAAGTAGATGGGCATAGCATACTAGGACAATAGAATGTTGTCATGTTTTTTTTGTTTTGTTTTGTTTTTTGTCATGTTTTATTCACTTTCGTCTTCAATCTAAATCTTATGGTCCTTTGCTTTAGTCAATCTTACTTCCTCCACTGTCTTGTCATTCTGATCATCTGTACTGCAACCCCCAAATTCAACTATGTGTGTTTTATTCGTACCCCGCACTGGAGAAAATCACACAACCATGTGAATCAGTATCTCTACACTTTTACATTTCCAGTCACAGCTGGAAATGACAAGCTCAACCTGCTTGTCACTTTCTCAAACCACATGTTCCTCCAGCTCACAGAAGACCTCCCCTCCCTCACCTATAACTTAATTCAACAGCTTGGATTGAGTATGAAAAGTAAAGTAATTTGACTTA
The DNA here is from genome assembly GCF_048164855.1 of Canis lupus baileyi. Taxonomy (NCBI): domain Eukaryota; kingdom Metazoa; phylum Chordata; class Mammalia; order Carnivora; family Canidae; genus Canis; species Canis lupus. The sequence continues at coordinate 21,857,302 of NC_132847.1, read as the reverse complement.
TTTTGGGTTTAGATTTTGCAAGATGAGTACACAAAAGGATCAGGGTAGTGGGTGAGTGAATTGAAGGGATCACGAAATATAAACTAGAAGGAAAAGGAACCAACGGTGTCAAGGTCAGAGCTGAAGGGTTGGGAGGAAAACAAAAGTATTGGAATGAGGTGGACAGCTCCAGGGTGTGTCATAGGCTGAGAGGAACTGAAGTTCAGATAAAGGTCAAGCATCTGAGACTGAGGTATAGGATTACCCATCTGAGCACAAAAGTCATCGATCGGTGAGGCTGGGTTGCTGAGAGTTCATAGAATGTGAATAAGCAACTGGGAAGATTGTTGGTAACAGCAACCAGAAGGACACAGCATAGAGGTGCCTGGGTCGCTCAGTAAGTCAGGCATCTGCCTTCAGTTCAGGCCATGATCTCCAGACCCTGGGATTGACCCTCATTTCATTCAGCGGGGGGTGGGGGGAGGTATCCCTGCTCAGCAAGGAGCTTCTCCCTCTTCCTCTGCTCCTCGCCCCTTCTTGTGTTCTCTCTCTCTCTCTCAAATAAATAAAATCTTAAAAAAAAAAAAAAAAAGGATACAGCATAAACCTTGAAGGAGGTATTTCATGAATGTGAAGGCGAAAGAGTTATAGTCTGGAACTGCAGTGGGCAACTGGGAAAATGCTGAGAGCTCACCTGGCTTTGAAGATCACAGGAAGTTGGAAGTAAATGGCCTCCATTTGAGACAGGACCAAGACGGAAGTGGCGGAGTGCTCAGGGGGCAGCCAGGTCTCTGTTAGGAGAGATGTTGAGAAAGCACCCTGGGATATATACTTGAAGGACAACAAATGTCTGTCCGCAGTGGAACACAGTAGAGGGGAAGGCAACAATGGAGGGTAAGGTGGTGGGCTTTGCAGGGACAGGGAGCACAGAGGGAAGTCAGAATTAGAGTGACAAAGAGGGTCAAATTTGCAGTGTTTGATAAAGAAGTTCTCCAGGTTCTCAAAATCAGGTTTAAGACCTTTCTGTGCCAACATAGAGGCAGTGATAGTTCAAATCCTTATAATTTTTTTTTGCAAATCTGCATAATTTTTTATAATCCATTTTATGTCCATTTTTATAATCTGTTAAAATAATCTCAGCAATAAAGTAATTTCCTTCAGAAGAGCGAGTGTGGCTTGGTAAAACCAAATCAGGGGAGATGTGACTGCTGCTCAAGCAAAAAGGAGAGATCTAAATATGCCCAGGTCGGGATGGGAGAAAATGACTGACTGGGGTTTCAGCTCCACGGAGCTCAGCCCTAGGTCGGGGCACTGGGCTAGCTGCTGAGGCCACAGACAGGAATTTATCATCTGGCTACACTGAGCCTACTACAAGCAAGAATTTTGCATTCTTCATCTTTGCTTCCCAAGACCTCACACATAGTTGACACTTAATAAAAGTTTTGATTTTTTTAACTTTATCACTATAAAAGTAATATATTAAAAAATAATATATTTTGTGAAACATTTGTGAAGTATGGAAAAACCACAAAAAAAGAACCTAAACCAGAAGTTATCCATAATCCCCCAACCAAACATACCTCTGTTAATATCTTGAAATATTTCCTTCTAGTTGTTTTTTCATGTTTTAAACATAGCTTATTCATGCGTACATTCATTATTTAGTTAATATTATTATGTGCTGTTTATTTAATGCTTGCATTATATCACAAGTATTTTATGTGATTAAAAATAATTCTTAGGAGCACATGGGTGACTCAGTTGGGAGAGCATGTGAGTCTTGATTTTGGGGTCATGAGTTCAAGCCCATATTGGGTATAGACGTTACTTAAAAAAATAAAACTTTAATAAAAATTCTTAGGGCATCCCGGTGGCTCAGCGGTTTAGCGCCACCTTCAGCCCAGGGCCTGATCCTGGAGACCTGGGATGGAGTCCCACATCAGGCTCCCTGCATGGAGCCTGCTTCTCCCTCTGCCTGTGTCTCTGCCTCTCTCGGCTCTGTCTGTCTTTCATTAATAAATAAATAAAGTCTTTAAAAAAAATAAAAACAGTATCTAAGAATTTATTTTATTTTATTTTTTTATTTACTAATTCATGAGAGGCACAGAGAGAGAGAGGCAGAGACACAGACAGAAGGAGAAGCAGCCTCCATGCAGGGAGCCCGACGCCAGACTCGATCCGGGACTCTAGGATTACATCCTGGGCCGAAGGCAGACACTAAACTGCTGAGCCACCCAGGGATTCCCAGATACTGTTTTTAAAGGCTGAATAATATTCTTTCAGAAGAGCACACCATTATTTATTTAACTATTTCCACACAGCTTTTTTTTATTGTGGTAAAAAAAAAACCCACATAACATTAAATTTTGCCATCTTAACCATTTGAAAGTGTACAGTTTAGTAGTATTATGTAAGTTTACATGGTTACGCACAGATCTCTAGAACTTCTTCTTGTCAAACTGAAACCCACTAACCATACTGATTTTAAATACCCCATGTGAATGGAATCATACAGTATTTGTCCTTTTGTGATCGGATTATTTCACTTAGCATAATATCCTTGAGGTTCATCCATGTTATAGCATGCAACAAGATTTCCTTTTCTTTTTAAGGCTATGGAAGGTTGCATTGTATATGTACACCACATTTTCTTTATCCATTCGTCTATTGAAGAACATTTGAGTTGCTTCCAGCTCTTAGCTATTGTGAATAATGCTGTGATGAACATGAGTGTGCAAATAGCTCTTTGAGATTCTACTTTGAACTATTTTGTATATATACTCAGCTGTGGAACTGCTGAATCATATTGTAATCCTATTTTTAATTTTTCGAGAAACCTCATATTGTTTTCCATAGTGACTGCACCATTTCACATACCTACCTACAGTATGTAAGTATTCCAATTTCTCCATATCCATGTCAACACTTGTTTTCTGCTCTTTTTATAGTTAGCCATCCTAATGGGTGTGAGGTGGTGTCTCGTGGTTTTGGTTTGTGGTTCTCAAATGATTAGTGATGTTGAGCATCATTTCTTATGCTTGCTGGCCATTTGTATATCTCCTTTGGAGAGCTATCTATTGAGATCTTTTGCCTAATTTTAAATTAGACTATTTGTGGAGGGCCTGGATAGCTCAGTTGGTCATGTCTCTGACTCTTGATTTCAGCTCAGGTCATGTTCTCAGGGTTGCAAGACTGAGCCCTTCTTTGAACTCTGTAGGGCATGGAGCTTGCTTAAGAATTTCTCTCTCTCTCTCCTTCTCCCCCTCCTCCTTACTCCACCCCCACTCCCACTCCCACTCCCATGTGCACGTTGTCTCTCCCTTTAAAAAAAAAAAATTCTAAGCATTTTAAGGCTCTGGAAACATTTTGCCAATTGCCAATTTCTTTTCCAGAAAAAATAATCCAGTTTACACTCCCACCAGAAGAATGTGAAAGTGTATCTCATCATACTCTCATTATTGTTAAATATCATCATTTTTAAATCTTTGCTAATGTGTTAAATGGAAAATGGCATCACATTGTCACTTCAATTATTATTCTTTCAGTTGCTTGTAAGCAGAACCTTTTTTTTTTTTTTAAAGTATGCTCCAACTCAGGGCTTGAATTTATAACCCTAAGATTGCCGAGACCTGACCTGAGATCAAGAGTCGAATGTTTAGGGCAGCTGGGTGGCTCAGTCAGTTAAGCTTTCGACACCTGCTTTCAGCTCAGGTCATGATCTCATGGGTCATGAGATTGAGCCCCATGTCAGGCTCCCTGCTCAGGGGGAGTCTGTTTGAAGATTCTCTCCCTCTGTCCTTCCCCCCACTTGTGCACATGCTCTCTCTCTAAGATAAATAAATTTAAAAAACAAAAAAAAGAAAGACTTGGACACTTAACCAATTGAGCCACCCTATTTGCCAATGCTTTCTTGTTTGAAAACTAATAATTACTTTTGCCAATATAATAATGATTTTAATGTACTTATTCATTTTTAAACAAATATTTATTAAATATTGACTATGTGCCAAGCACTGTTCTAACCTCTGGGGATACAGAAGTGCTCCTCATGGAAATTCCATGAGAAAGCAGGACATTAAAAAAAAAATGAAGAGGTAAATTAGTTAGGATATTAGAGGGTAATAAGAACTATGGAGAAAAATGAACCAGAGACAGGTGAGTTTAGGACAGAGAGAACAAGATATGATTTAAAGCTGGGTGGTCAGGTAAGTGTTTATTAAGCAAAGACATAGGGTGGTCAGGTAAGTGTTTACTGGGCAAAGACATAGAGTGGGGACACATGGGTAATACCCTATAATTGATGAGCCTATATAACTCGTTATCCAAACTGGGACATTTTTAGAGTGAAAGATTGTGGGGGAGGGGCGATTCATTATCGCCCTTGGCTTATAGACAGAAACTGTGACTATCCTAGGAAAACTGGGACATGTGATCATCCTATGTATAGACTCTTGTAAAGACTTTGACTTTTTTAAAAACCTGACTGAAGTGGGATGTAACTCATATAAATAAAAGTATGTGCTGTGAGACCGTAAAGGGGGGGAAAAAGCACACCTGAGATGGGATGCCATTGGAAGGTTTTGAGTGGAAAAGTGACATGATCTCATTTAGATAATTCAGGCTGCTGTGCTACAGATAGACTCAAGGCAGAGAAGGAGCAGAACCAAGGAGGAGAGATTGGTTCAGAAGCTAACAGAATCCAGGTAGACACTAGATTCTGAAATATGCAATGTCAGATTGGCTGCCAGTCTGAAATTGCTGCTCACAAGCGAGTGCAGGATGTTGCCTTGTAGACCTAACTTTAAATGTAGTTTTTAAAAATCAGGAATGAAGGGGGGGTGGGCAGGGGGTGGGGGTGACTGGGTGACGGGCACTGAGGTGGGCACTTGACGGGATGAGCACTGGGTGTTATTCCATATGTTGGCAAATCGAACACCAATAAAAAATAAATATATATAAAAAATTAAAATAAAAAAATAAAAATAAAAATCAGGAATGTAGGAACACCTGGGTTGAGCATCTGCCTTTGGCTCAGGGCTTGAGCCTGGAGTTCCAGGATCCACATCAGGGGCTCCCTGCAGGGAGCCTGCTTCTCCCTCTGCCTGTCTCTGCCCCTCCCTCAGTGTCTCTCATGAATAAATAAATAAAATCATTTAAAAAAATCAAGAATGAATCTTGAATTTAACCAAATACTATTTTGGCATGTGTTGATCTACTTGGTCTTTGAACTACTAAAGAGATGATCATCTGTGTACTTGTTGCCTTTACAGAAACAGATTTTAAAAAGTTGTCTCTTACTATTTTAAAATATAAAGCACCTGTACAAACAGCAATAAAAGGTAATCATCACATCCTTACTTTTTCTATTTAGAGAAAGCTTTGAGGGCATTGTGTATATAGGTATTTAAAAACTTTAATGTCTCTGTATCAAACAAACATTTCCAGCAAACTAAAGTTATAAAGTTTCTTAACTAAAAGAAAAATTTATCGATGCTTCTTAAATGCAAGAAAACACTATGATAAACAGTTCTATAGAGGATAAAAAGAGAAATAAGGTAAGTCCCTAGCCTCCCAGAGGCTGGGGGGTAGGGCAACCAGACAAGAGTCCCCAACTCAACGAAGGTAACAGAGCACAGAGGAGGAAACAGCCATTGCTGGTGGGAAGGAAGTTAAGAAGAGCTTCTTGGGAGGCGGCGTGACCTGCTCTCTGTGGGACAGGCTACTTAGTGCTCAGCAAAGCAGGTTGAAAGGTGATGCAGACTGGCTGCATCCACGGGGGAGGTAAAAGCACTGGGTGGATGAAGCTATGCACCTGTGTCTCTGGTGACAAAACATAAACTATTCTAGGATATTCTAGTGGATTTTAAAGTAATGCTCAAAAGGTAGGCTCAGTATGTCAGTAGGATATAAAATCTGTGTTAGAAATAGGGCAACAGAGGAAAAAATTGGGGGTTAATCAGAATAGTTCAAGATAAAGAACTTGAAAAATTAAGGACTATTTGTCAAAAAATGTTACATCCAAGTTTCCTCTAAGAGATAGTGAACATTTACATTTGGGCATAATTATTTTTAGGATTTTTATTTTTGGGTATGTTAAAGGGTCAGGAGCTTACCACTGAGTTGCTGTCAGAGAAGCCACTTTCAACAAGAGCATGCTGTCCCAGTCTCTGAGAGTAACCTCTTGCTCTGCTGTCATCTCAGCATGCCTGCAACGTGCTGAGACTGAGACCTGACATTTATCTCCTGTGCTTGGGAGAATACATTTCCCCAGTAGTGGCATTTATTACCTACCACCCCCCCGCCCCCACTCATTTGTGGAACTGCCACCAGATGCACTCCTGGATGGAGAGGCTAGCAGCTGCATACTCTGCTTAGGAAGGAATCTATTAATGGAAAGAACTGTTTTAAGATTGTTAGCTTGGATGGCCTTCTTCCTGGGGGCTGAGAGCTCTTAGTGCCGGGCACACAGACCATTTTACCCATCTAACTGGTTTGTGGCTTTCCTGATTGTCTGTTTACCAGCAAAATACCTCTTCAGTCACTCTAAAGAAACAAAGTTTAAACACGTGCTCAAAAAACTCACAACTAATGTGGACCATTAAAAAGGCCATGAGTTTATAGCCACTGAAATTGTAGTAGGGAGCTGTCTTGGTTCCCTTCTCAGAGGCCAACAGGTCATATGAGCCAGGCTACTTGATCACTTGCTGCATTTCACTTGTAAAACACTATTAATATCTGCCATCGGGGTACCTGGGTGGCTCAGTGGTTGCTGCATCTGCCTTTGGCTCAGGGTGTGATCCCAGGGTCCTGGGATTGAGTCCCACATCAGGCTCCCCAGAGGGAGCCTGCTTCTCCCTCTGCCTATGTCCCTGCCTCTCTCTGTGTGTCTCTCATGAATAAATAAATAAAATCTTTTTAAAAAATCTGCCATCAATTCCCTTCAAAAGTTTGTATAAAATTTTGTGGATAGAAATACTGCCTATAATCATCATTTAGTTATGGCAGCATATAAGTTCACTTCAAAAACTACTATAATTTTGAATGTGCAGTTTCCCTTACACACACACACACACACACACATACTGTTGTCACCTGACAGTTGTGTTAATGCAATGACATTCTTTTTATTTGAATAGTATTTGTATGTTTGGTAATGAGATACAAATTTATCTTTGTATGGATTTACCAGTCTTTGCCCAACACGTTTTCAAAAAATCTTCTGAACCCATGTCATCAAATTCATTAGGAAGGTGGACTCTCTAGAAATGATGTGGTTTTTAAAATAAGAAGATTATTGGAAGAGTGGCCCAGAGTGTGCTCTATGACAGGCATTTCTCAATAGCAAAGCTATCTTAGTGTTAATCATTAGCATTGGTCCAATTCCTCAGGAAAGGCTTTGGTTTCTTCATAGAGTCTTATACATGTGGTTTTCAGGTCACCAAGTGAGGTGGAAACTTTATCAGAATGAAGTTATCAGAACTTTGGGATTTTCTTCTTTCTCCACTGAATCTCTTGTCCTTTTCCTAAATCTGAACCTGAAAATAAAATAAGTGCTGAAGAAAATTAAATATTCAAGACTCTCCTCCCCAAAATGCCAGACTGACATTGAAAAACATTTATCCAGTCAATGAATATAATTCTAATAATAGCTTAGGAGTCTAGAGTTTTGTACTCTATAATTTTATAGTTTCTCTGAGAAAAGGATAGAGTGGTAAATATGAAGTTCTCAGCAAGCTAAAGTTGGTATTGAAATAGTCATATCATTGGAAGAAAACGACTTTTGGGGCATATTTTGCTGTATATGTTCTGTCAGGGATCAGAATCCACTCATATAAAGATTTATGTTCTTCATGGCCACACACTAAAGACACATTATCTTACATAACCTCACAATAGCCATATGAGCTATTCCCATATAATAAATGTGAATCCTGAGGTTTACTGAAAATTAAGCCATTTCCCCAAATTTATGCAATAGATTTGGGTTTTGAAGCCAGGCAGTTCAACTCTAGAATCTAAACCTCTACAAATCCACTCGACTTTAATTGTTTGCCAATCTGTGATATCATAGAAAGATATTTGATTTTTGTCACTCGTCTTTTGTTCTAATGAGACAACTACTCTTGGGGAGGGCCTCTTGATAGCTTCAGGATGGAAGCTGGTCACCAGAAAGACCAGACCTTGATTAGAAGCCTGGAACTTTTCAGCCACACCTCCCAACATCCAAGGAGGGGCAAGGGGCTAAAGGTTGAATTAGTTATTGATCATACCTATGTGATAAAAACCTCCATAAAACTCCATGAACAGGGGTACCTGGGTAACTCAGTGGTTGAGCGTCTGCTTTTGGCTCAGGTTGGTCGTGATCCCAAGATCTTGAGATCGAGTCCTGCATTGGGCCCCCCCATGGGGAGCCTGCTTCTCCCTCTGCCTAGTCTCTGCCTTTCTCTCCGTGTCTCTCATGAATAAATAAATAAAATCTTAAAAAACAAAAACAAAACAAAACAAAACAAAAAAAAACCCTGAACACTGAAGGTTACTGAGGTTCAGAGAACTTCTGAATTGGTGAACACATCCATGTGCCAGGATAGTGGTGCTCCCCAACTGTATAAGGACAGAAGCTCCTGTACTCTGGACCTTTCTGGACCTTACCCTTTGTACCTCTTCATCTGGCTGTTCATATATATCCTTTATAATAAATCTGAAACGGTAAGGAAAGACTATATGAGTTCTGTGAGTCATTCTGATAAATTACTGAACTTGAGTTGGGGGGCAGGGGTTGTGGAAACACCAGACTTTGAAACCAAGTTGGAGAGAAGTGTGCATAACTGAGGACCTGATATTTACCACTGGCATCTGAATGCCAGTCTTGTGGGACTCTCTTAAACCTGTGGATTCTGATGCAAACTCTGGTGGTTAGCATTTGAATTGAATGAAATTATAGGACACCTAGTTAGTGTCAGAAGTGGCTGGTATCAGGAAGAAAAAAATCACATAATCTCATAGGTAAACACACACTCGTACAAACAAAAAAAGATATCGAATCGTTTTATTTCATATTTCTGTATAAATGTGTATATACCTGCCACTGAAATTTCCTTTCCTGTCACTGCTTGTTGATGACCTTTGCCAGTTTTCCTGCTGAGCGAGCTGTCTTTTTCCCACTGACTGCTGAGAGTCCTGTACATGAGCTGTATAAGCCCCATGTGTATATTGTGTGTTATAAATATTTTTCCCCTGGCTTTCTGACCTTTGTTTTTATTTATGGTTTCTTTTCTTGCTGTGCCAACAATTTCTAAAGTTTCATAATCAGACATAGTAATCTTATCCTTTATGTCTCTTTGCTTTTCATATCATGCTCAGAAAGGCCTTTTCTGATGTTACAAAAATATATATGTTTTCTTCTGGTACATTTATGATTTTACAGTTTTAGGCCTCAATTTTTAATCACTTTGCAATTTATCTTGATGTATTTATTCTGAAGTAGGATTCAAGTTTTTTATTTATCCAATGTGGCTGGCTGAATTCTCTAACACCTTTTACTGAATAGTTTAATTTTCCTTACTGATTTTGAATTGCTACTTTTTGGCATAGACTGAGTTTCATATTTTCTTGGATTTAATTTTGAACTCTATTCTGCACCATTCTATTCCTACACCATTTCTATTTCTGTTCCTACATCATTATCATTAGTATTTAATTACCTTTAATTACTTTTGCTTAGTAATATACTTTATTATCTGATAGAACTGCTTTCTACTGACCACCACTCTGCTTGTTCAGAAATTTCCTGGCTATTCTTGGCATATTTCTTCCTTCTGAGGAATTTTGGTATCAGTTTTTTTTTTTAATTTTTTATTTATTTATGATAGTCACACACAGAGAGAGAGAGAGACTGGCAGAGACATAGGCAGAGGGAGAAGCAGGCTCCATGCACCGGGAGCCCGACGTGGGATTCGATCCCGGGTCTCCAGGATCACGCCCTGGGCCAAAGGCAGGCGCTAAACCGCTGCACCACCCAGGGATCCCTTGGTATCAATTTTTAAAGTTCCACTTACCCTTTGACTTTCTGCATCTGCTCTAAGGTCTCTGGTAGAGTCATTCCAAAACTTTCAGGGAAAAAAAGGGTGATGATTCCAATGAAGACAGTCAGGCTGCCCATGACAATGTAGGGCAGAACTCTATTGTAAGCACCTGTAAGGCACAGGAACATCAAAATTAGATACAGGGATTCTCCAGATGCTCCTGGGAAGGAGCATTTTGTAATGATGGCAAACAGTATTTGAGAGCAGTTTTAAACCTGACCATTATCAGAAGGAAAAAGGTATGCAAAATATCACAGTTTCCTTTTTGATAGAAGCCATTGCCTTTGTGATTTCCATAATCATTTTCCTACATGATTTTGCATTATCAAAAGGTCTTTCATGCCAGTTGGCATTCTCTAAACCACTATTTAACCATGTGTGACAGATGTTCCTTTGATGGAAGTCTTTGCCTACCAAGTTTTCCCTCTCAAGGTGGAAGTAATTGGAGATGAGAGATGAGAGGATATAAGGAGAAAAAGGATATCATAGGGACAGGTCTGGCCATGATGACTGGTGTGACCTTTGCTTTTGCCTGAACCAGTAAGTAGGCCGCAATGGATAGCTGGTCCAAAGAGCCAGGAGACTTAAAAAAAAAAAACTAAGTAATATGTTCAGTCTAATTTCAATCACTAAATGTCAGGCACAGTGAGGGCCCTATACCTGGCTTTGGTTTCTTTTTGCACATTTGTGTATCTTGGTTTTGTAACGTAATTGTAAGAACCATTCCACCTCTTCCTTATCTGGCATTACTTGCACAGGAGAATAATAGATCCTCATCTTGCTTCCTTTCTGCAAACAGAGATTACAGAGGAACAACATACCCAAGAATTTTATTTGAGAGAAAATGTTAATCTTGAAGTTTCTCTGAAGCATCTCTGTCACTAACAGGAGTAGCTACTGTGGAATAGAAAAGCTCTGTGTCAGACTCCTCCATTTCTTATGTACCAATGGTCTGCCCTTAGACCAAGTGAGCATAGTTTGAAAGTATAGGAAGATACAAAGGGTAAATGACATCATTCATAATAATAATGTGCTTTCCTAGGGGTTGTTCAGGGTAAACGTATGCAGTATGTTTAAGATAAGAAAATGTTTCACTTTCTCTGCAAATATGAGGGTGTACCTTTCCTAAGGATTCGTATATAGTATTTGTGTGCATGTTTGAACCAGTAACCAATAGACAAATAGGAAGAATAAGGAGGTGTATTAACATCTCTCACTGTCAGAGTACTTATGGAGTTTAGGCTTGGAGTGCCAGATCCTACATCCATTGAGCAACCCACTGAAGGCCCTATGTGGTGTTATTCCAGATTGAGAAATGTAACTATATAAAAACTAAAATTTCCTAAAATATCATAAAGTCAAAAATAAATGATGAACTAGGAAAAATATTTACATATTTATATATGCAGAGAACTAGTTTCTTTTAATCAGAAAGAGCTCTCACAAATCAGGGTCACCTGGGTGGCTCAGTTGGTTAAGGGTCTGACTCTTGACTTCTGCTCAGGTCATGATCTCAGGGTCCTGACATGGAGCCCTGAGTCTGACTCAGCACTCAGCAGGACTTCTGCCTGAAGATTCTCTCCCTCTGCCCTTCCCCTGAACTCACATGAGCACTTGCTTATGCAGTTTCAATCTCTCTCTCAAATAAATAATCTTTTAAAAAAGATCGACCTTATATATAATTAAAGAATTAGAGATGAAAGCAACTATAATATCTATTTTTCAGATAACAGATTACCAATGATTAAAAAATTGGATAATTCCCATTGCTAGTGAGGATATGGAGAAACAGGCACTCTCATATATTGATAGTCAGATTGTAAATTAGTACAATATTTAGAGGCCAGTTTGGCAATATCTATGAAAATATTAAATTGCTCCAAGGATCCATGCATCCAAGTGTACATAATTAAATGAACAAAGCGTCTTAGGAGTATAGAGGAATGTTCATGGTAGTGTTATTTGTAATAACAAAAACCTGGAAATGGCCTAAATGTCCATCCACTGAACCTAGTTAAACAAATTATGTATATACATGCATTGGAAGAACATATACTAACTAAAAAGAAGATAAAAGCTCTATATACTAATATGGAAAGATATTCTGAAACAATGCTAAGTTAAAAAAGTTGTGAAACAATATATATAATTTTGTTTATGTTTTTAATTTTATTGTGTGTGTGTATATATATATATATTTTTTTTTTTTTTTCAAAACAAAATGTCTGAAGGGCTACTCACCAAAGTGTTAATATTAGCTACTTCTAGGGCTGCAATCTGGGGAGCCGAGAGAGAAGAGGTGAACTTGTACTTTTTCCAGTACTTTCTGTGCTGTTTGCATTTTTCACAATGAAAAATCTATTCCTTTATATTTGAAAAAAAAGAACAAATTGACAAGATGCATCTCACCGAGGTAAACAAAGTAGGGAGCAATGATGCTGCCCACTCTGGAGGCCATGGATGTGACCCCCACAGCCATGTTCCTGACCAGGGTGGGGTAAAGCTCTGCAGTGAACACATACAGCATGGAGAAAGCGGAGGTGATCCCAAACTTTCCTAACATCACCAGACCAATGGACAAGAAGTTGTAATCTGGAAGAGAGACCCAGGGTAAATAGAGGTGCTTTTGGAAGTAAGACTTTGTTAACAGCTGCTTTTGTTGTCCTTTTGCTTGTATAGCAATGTTTCTAGAATATAAAGATATTCCCGGGGTACCTGGATGACTTAGTCACTTAAGCTTCTGACTCATGATTTCAGCTCAGGTCATGATCTCAGGATCTTGAGATCAAGCCCTGAGCTGGGCTCTGCCTGCTTAAGATTCTCTCTCTCTCTCTCTCTCTCTCTCTGGGATGCCTGGTAGCTCCATGGTTGAGCATCTGCCTTGGGCTAGGTTGTGATCCCGGAGTCTTGGGATCGAGTCCTGTATCAGGCTCCCTGCAGAGAGCCTGCTTCTCCCTCTGCCTGTGTCTTTGTCTTTCTCTCTGTTTCTCGTGAATAAATGAATAAAATCTTAAAAAAAAAAAACAAAAACCTTCTCTCTCTCCCTTCCCCTCTACCCCTTCCCTCCCCGCTGCTCTAAAAAAATAAGTTCCCCAAGTAACACTTTCTCCTCAAATATCTTAATAACTGGACATGAGCAAAGATGGAGAGTGACACATTGCTTTCTGTTTTGTTCTACTGTTATTCAAGATCATTTATGCATTCAGGGACCTTTGTCCACTTCTATTTGTTACAACAGTTTCATGGAAGTTGTTAGCATGTTAATATAGTTAAACTTAACCTTCAACGAGAAGGAGCAATCCTTTCTATCCTGTTTATTATTATTAAAAAATATATATTTCTATGTATAATACTATGTTATCAATGATCTACTGACAATATTAATAAAATGAGAAAGTTAGAAATGAGGAGAAAGAAGAAGCAAGCATCTTCTTGTGCCCTAACTACTTAAGGATTACAGACCCTAAAAATCACGGACTTAATACTGGAACCGGCAGGTACTACACACTGCAACACTGTAATATGCTCCTTAGAGAAGAGGTTTGAAAGTACCAAGGCGATGATTCACGTCCTTAGTCTTCCTGGCAGGCAGTGATTTCTGATCCTCTAAAGCTGACTCCCATTTCAGGGGAGTTATGACCACAGAAGATTATGTAGTTAGCTATCACTTGTCTGGTGGACCTATGAAGAGCTTATAATGTAAAGGTGACACAAACAGGGTACAGTGACTAAAAATTAGTCTAGTTAAGGTTTGGATCTTTCTTGGTAAGCTGTTAATATTGGTTGTTAACTTTTACCTGCAGGTACCATCTGAATTAAGAGAAGCACACCTCCTCCCAAGAACAGTACTCCAGCTATGATATAACGCCTAGGCAGAGTTCGCAGTAGCAGCCAGGCTGTAATGTAAGCTGGAACTTCAATCAGGGCAGAAAGGAAACAGTTCAGGTAGGCATCTCCATGTAAATTTGGAGCATTGAGAGACAGAGCAAAGTAACCCACTGAGGTTAGCATCCTGAAAGACAAAAGAAAAAAGGAGAGCCTGAACCATTCAATAATCCCATGACAGTCAAGAAATTGTTTAGATCTTTCTGTCCTGCAAGTAGCCACTAGCCACATATGGCTGCTTAAAGGTCAATACGTTAAAATTAAATTAAATTAACAATTAAATTAAATTAAAAATTCAGTTTTTTAGGCACACTAGCCACACTTCACCAGCTTAATAACCATATGTGACCAGTGGCTACTATAATGGACAACTCAAACATAATATATTTCATTGTTGTGGAAAGTTCTATTGGAAAGCACTAGTTTAGATATACCAACATTCAATAACACCTACCCTGATCTAATTAATTTCAATATTTCCTGAACAGTTTGTACATCCTCATGCCCTTATAATTATTATTTGAAGAAAGATCATCAGTCACGTCAGTGAATACAAAATCCAGATTTTATTCCTATACAAAAGAAAAATGAAGACACATAGGTAAATACTGTGGGATTCACTTTCAGTGAATTCTAGTCAGTTTATTAAAAGTCACTTGAGGGAAAAGAATGAAAGTCCCACAATGGTTCAATGTTTCCCAGAGTACACACTGCATGTCCTATCATTACAATCAACTTCCACAGAACTGCAAAGCTCTTCTGGGCAAAAATAACTGCACTTTGCAGACTCCTCTGTGGAGACATTTGCTAATTATGAACATGACTGAAAAGCAGAGCATGTCTCAAAAATGTTTTCAGGAACATTGTTGGATCTTTTTATACATACTCTACCAGGTTGGGTAGTACAGGGCTAACCCAAAACAAAAGAAAAAATTAAACTTGATTGCTCTAAGGATCTTAGCGTTTCACATTTGATAATAAGTGCACTGTAGGCAAAACTAGTGACTAGTTTATTACTGGCTCAGTGATGCGCAAGATACATTTGTACCAATGACAGATGCTGACCTAGAAGAAGTAAGGAGGTCTAGAGTGAGGAAAGCCCTGCTTAGGACACATTTGCTAAATCCAGAGCCATAACTCTGTCATTGATTTTTTTCTAACTGCAAAACAGGATGGCCCTAAAAATAGACTCACTACAGTCTCTGAACCTTTGATTTTTTTGTGTTGCTGTTGGCGGGTAGGGATGTTCTTTTCTTCTTCCTCGTTTCTTGGAAGATACATTATTAAATCTAGACAAAGTCCATTCATTACCTCTATGCCTGAAAATCACTTGGTAGTTTGCTATTGGCAAGTGTGAAAAGCTCATCAAAGCTCCCACACCGGGGATCCCTGGGTGGCGCAGCCTTTGGCCCAGCGTGTGATCCTGGAGACCCGGGATCGAATCCCACGTCGGGCTCCTGGTGCATGGAGCCTGCTTCTCCCTCTGCCTATGTCTCTGTCTCTCTCTCTCTGTGTGACTATCATAAATAAATAAAAATTAAAAAAAAAAAAAAGCTCCCACACCGGCAGTGGGGATT
Organism: Canis lupus baileyi; assembly: GCF_048164855.1. Classification (NCBI taxonomy): domain Eukaryota; kingdom Metazoa; phylum Chordata; class Mammalia; order Carnivora; family Canidae; genus Canis; species Canis lupus. The sequence continues at coordinate 21,841,779 of NC_132847.1, read as the reverse complement.
CAGGTTGTTCTAATGTCACTGTTATGTTGACACTACAGCTTCAGGAAGCGGAAGCTGAATTAGCCTCTCAGTTTCAGCAATTTTATTAGTATTAATCCCAATTGCTTTCGGAGGGGAGGGACACTTTCCCTGTGGGCCATAGTACTGCAGACATAAATATTGTTCCCTGTGACTTTTTTTAGTATCCAGTTCCATGAATTGAATGGAGGCATTTCCAAATTACTTAGAAGTCTATAATTTTTATTTTGTTTTAGGAAGAGTCAGTCCTTGCCCTGACGTTGCTATGAATTAGAGAAAATCAGTTGTATACTTGTGTGCTGCATAGCACATTTCTAGATCACTTATTACTTACCACAGCAGCAAAGACATAATGGTTATTGTGGCAATATTCCGAGTCCTGAACAGGTCCAGAATGAAAACTTTCTGCTGACTTTGGAGTTTTAGTTCCTGAAGCTAAAATAATGCAAATAACCATGAGATTAAGAGGTAATGAGGAGGTATCTTCAACTACAGCAAGGTGGGAAAGACTTATGCATATGACTCTACTTCGCCTTGAATATGCTCAGAAGTCTGGAATTTGAGGGGAATCAGCGCATCTACTTATATGATGCTAATTCTAACACTTGAAAATACTTGTGGCCCATTTTAGATGCAAACTTTAAAATATATAACATTGGCTTCACTGTCTTTTTATATAAAGCCTGACTGCTAATAGCCTTTTCTTGACTCATGGTCACCACCCTGGTGATTTTAATCACACAGAGGATGCTATGATCCTCTGGACCTATTTAGTGGGTAATGCCAAACAGCCCCAACCTGCCTCGAGGTCCATGTCTGCTTTTTGGACTTTTCTTGTTGTTGTCTCAGTGTCAGAACAGATTTGGGTAAACTGAGGGACTTTGGGCAAGTGATTATGTACTCCTTCTGAGCATCAGTTTACTTCTCTGTTAAAAAGGTATAGTAATTGGGAGTTGAAAAAATTAAATGAGATCTCACATATATAAAGCTTAGTATAGTACTTGAACCATGGTTAATGCCCAATATGTTTTAACTGTAATTATTACTATTACTATTACTGCAACACTGAGAAAAAGATTCTAGCCAGTTGGCTAGTTGCAGTTTCTTACTGCTATCAATGGGCTTTCTTCCTTTACTCTTAATCTTAATTTACTAAAGGCAACTTCCCATGTGTTAGGAATCTAGATAACCAAACTTATTGAAACTTGTAAAGGCTCTGAGGTAGAGGATCTTTTTGGGATATGGTGTGTGTGTGATAAAGAGGCTTGAGAAGGAGTGTTTATTGTGAGGGAGTGAGACTGCCAGACTGCCTTTAGAGCAGATGCTCCCCAGATGTAAGCATCCTTCTCTCTAAGAATAACCAGATACTCCCTCCTGCTGCTCGCAGACATATTATCTTTCTTTTTCTACACTATTTGGAATGCACAGCTTTAGAGCATACCCCTGGCCATATATCACTATTATCACAACCCAAATAAAGCTCCTGCATAAACTAGTGGGAACTTAAAGTCTTCACGGAGGGTTCTGGAAGTGGTGTCATGCACGTATAGGATCTGTGCATCAGGCATAAGCTAACACTTGGTGTTTCCACAGGGCCCTTATGAAAATGCAGATTGCCAGGTCCCCACCTTGCCTGCTGAATCTGAACCTTTCCTGGGACCCTGAAGCCTAGGACTCTGTATTTTTAAAGCTCCTTGGGTGATTTTTCCCCCCTTTTGGGTGATTGTGATAACAGCCAGTTTTACAAACCTCAGGACAAGAATATTCTTGTGTCCAGTCCTAGTCTCTGTATGGAGTCCCAAAATACCTTTGGACCAGACACCCTGAGCAGGTTGAAAGTGCTTCAGAAGGAAAGCCAGAAAATCCCAAGATAGCTTTCCAAGGTGATACTACTCTATATTTATTTTTCTGTCCACTGCCTCTAACACAAGGTAAGAAAGCATATGCTCTTAAGCACATACTTGAACCATGGTTAATATGTACTTTGGCAACAGAGAGGCCTAGTGAGACTTCTAGCTGTGTGGTTCTGGGCAAATTACTTAACTTCTCTGTACCTCAGTTTCCTCTCCTGAAAACAAGGACTTAGGGACGCCTGGGTGGCTCAGTGTTTGAGTGTCTGCCTTTGGCTCAGATCATGATTTCAGGGCCCTGGGATGGAGCCCCTCATGGAGCCCCACATGGAAACCCATATCAGGCCCCCTGCTTAGCTGGGAGTCTGCTTCTCCCTCTGCCTGCCACCTCCCACCCCGCTCCTGCTCTCTTTCTCTCCCTCAAATAAATAAATAAAAATCTTTAAAAATTTATATTTTATAGGGGCACCTGGGTGGTGCAGTGGCTGAGCATCTGCCTTTGGCTCAGGTTGTGATCCTGGGGTCTTGGGATCAAGTCTTGCATCATACTCCCTGCTGGGAGCCTGCTTCTCCCTCTGCCTATGTCTCTGCCTCTCTCTGTGTGTCTTTCATAAATAAATAAATAAAATCTTAAAAAAAAAAAAGAAAAGAAGAGCCTAGAGTGGTGCCTACTAGCTATGGCTTTACATGAACATCAAATAAGGTGAACACTGTGCCTGACACCTGGTAGACTCTCCATTGTCATTCTGGGCAGACCATGTTTGCTGGCACAGAGTTCTGTGGATCCTCCTAAAGAGGACCCTCGCCCCCCCTCCCAACCTCCTTTGCCAGGAGGGGAGCAGTAGAGGTGAGTACAGGCTCCCCTTCCCTCAACGGGCATGTCCAGTCAAGGCTCCACGTGTCTAACAACAGGAGCGCCAACAACAAGGCGCTGTCAGACACATGTGTTTTGACACTGGACTTTATTCTTATTTGCCCATAATTATCTCCTCTATGTTTTTTGACTGCTTTCAACCATGTATGTTTGATCTCCACTACTAAATTGTAAGTTCCTCAAAGACAGGAATCAGATCACATAGCCAAGAAATATCATCCAACAACCAGTACCACCCTGAGATGTAGAAGAGTCCACTGGATGCTCCTTAAATAAATTATTTAAGGCTGGGAATGAAATTTTTGATCAGAAGGGCAAAGGATTAAGAAATATTTGCACTGGCAGCCCTCTGAGAGCTTGGGCTCAGGGCCCTTAAATGAATCCTTCAGCTATTGCCAGGATATCTGTTTCTGTCAGAGATCCCAAAGGCCAGGGATGGAGGAAGCCCTCATGGTGGAACCGTGGTATGCCCACCACCCTCCACAGAGCCCTGCTTTCTAGGGTAGCCAGACTTGAGTCTATGCAGACTTAAATGTGGGGCAGGCATACTGTTGTTGCAGCTGCCCTAGTCTTTTTTTTTTTTTTAAGATTTTATTTATTTATTCATGAGAGACACACAGAGAGAGGCAGAGACACAGGCAGAGGGAGAAGCAGGCTCCATGTAGGGAGCCCAATGTGGGACTCCATCCCGGGACTCCAGGATCGAGCCCTGGGCCAAAGGCAGGTGTTAAACTGCTGAGCCACCCAGGTGTCCCTGCCCTAGTCTTCTTAAGGTATCCTGAGCAATCCCCTACCCTTCTCCTAGCGAGGAATGCCCTGCCCCATCTTCTCCATTCATCTAAGTCCCCCAACCCCTGGGTTGGACCTGCCTCTTCAGCCCTGAGTCAATCTATTTGCGCTCTCTGCAGGTACACAGCATCCACTCCTTGGATACTTAGCACTCCCTCCCTCCTGGCATCATTCATGTTACATCTAATCCTCTTGACACTCTTAGCTACATGTTATGCTCCTTAAGCATAGGAACTGTATCTAATTTTTCTTATTTTCTTTAGGATCTGGCACAGGCCATGGACGGAGAGTCCTCAATGACTGTCAGGAAGTGCAGCTGCTACCATAATATATTATCTTTTCCTCGTGGCCTCCTGCCTTCAGGGGTGAACCCTCAAGCCTACACTTTCACGCCTTTAGGTTGTTAGACACGACATACCAAGACTAGAGGCATACCCAGCTTCCTCGGCAGCTTTGGCACAATTCAGAGTATGGTGGGGAAATCCATGGATGGAATACCCTCAACCACATTTTCCTCACTTAATCTGGACATTCAAAAATCACCAGTATGTAAGTGCACCAGTGGTACAGAGCAATACCAGTAAAAAGTTGGATATAAACTTGCTGAAGGAAAGGAGGAACTCATATTTAATCAACACTTGCTATATACTAAGCAGTTTACATATATGATTGCACCTAGTTTCTACACAGCACTCTGAGGTGGGTTTCAGCTCAGTATTTAATCATCACAGTGTCTCTAAGGACTCACAAAGAGCCTGGATCGTAGTGGGCACACAGTGGATTAAGTTAAATAAAAAATGCATAGCTGATTTTAGGAGGACACATCTGCAAATGCTTACCTCCATAGGATCAAAAATCACCACTGGGGCAGCTATGTTGTTCATTTTTGCAGCTTTTTGGATGATATTTTCAGCCTCTCTAAATCTTCTCTGGGATATCAACCACCGGGGAGATTCGGGAATAAACCTGGAATACATTTTTAATGGTTTATAATTTTTCACAATCACAAGGTTTGATACTATTCACCATAAATTGCCCCCCCCAAATTTTTATTTTGTAAGATTTTAGTCTGTTTAAAGAAAATCAGGAAGGAGGCCTCGTAAGATTTCCGTTGATAACAGGAATAATAAAGCACCTCCAAATTTCAAAGTTCTGATCAAATAACAAGGCTGATCATCAGTTGTGCTTGAAGCCAGGACCAAACCATGGGTGGGTTTAACTGTGGGTGCCATAAGCCAGGGCACTGGGGGACAGTCATTTCAAACTGAATAGCCAGTGAAGCTCTTAAAGAAACACAATCTAGTGTCTTTTTAGTGTGTCCATCCCTTGGAGAATTCCTGGTGCCCCAGCTGATGATGGTCAGAAGTTTATCAGGTAAAGGATGCCCTTTACCATGGAGCCATTTGTGGTTTTGGGTTTTTCCTGGAGTCAGAGGAGAAAGTGTATATATGGACATCCTCCTATGAGCTGCTATCCCTGTGGCTCTCAACAGACTCCCAGGTCAGTGAGTAACCAAATCAGTTTTTAGGAGACATTGTTGTCTTTTTTTTTTTTTTTCTAATGTCTAGAAACTTAAAATTTTTTTTATTGCACACAGTTCACTTCTTTCCTAATTTTTTTCTTTTTTTTTTTTTTTTTAAGATTTTATTTATTTATTAGAGACACAGAAAGAGAGAGAGAGAGACAGAGAGACAGGCAGAGGAAGAAGCAGGCTCCATGCAGGAAGCCCAAAGTGGGACTCGATCCTGGGTCTCCAGGATCAGGCCCTGGGCTGAAGGCGGCGCTAAATCACTAAGCTACGGAGGCTGCCCTATTCTTTCCTAATTTTTCTATTTTTTTCTATTTCTATCTATTTTTATCATACTTACATTTATTTATATTTTCCTACTTTTTATTTCTCAGCATTTCTTAGCCATTCTCCTTCCAGCTCTCGTTTTTCTTACCTGTCAGTACTCAATCATCCTAGAAAATAAATTACATGTAGCAGATACAGAAGCCTCCTATAAGTAAATGGGCCCCTCTGGAGCCTCAACAGGAATTAATCCCAGCGCACAACACAGCTTATCAAATGGCCAAGCCTCAGCTTCCTTCCCCAGATTCCTAGCACATGGGTTGAAAAATGAACCCAGTTTATGCCTTTTTTAAAATTAATTAATTAATTAATTAATTTTTTAAGATTTTATTTATTTATTCATGAAAGACACACAGAGAGAGAGGCAGAGACACAGGCAAAGGGAGAAGCAGGCTCCATGCAGGGAGCCTGATGTAGGAGTCAATCCCAGGACTCCAAGATCACACTCTGGGTCGAAGGCAGGTGCTAAACCACTGAGTCACCCAGGGATCCCCTATTTAGGCCATTTTGGAATATGCCTTTAGTTGGTCCCTGTAGGAACTCTGATGTTAGGTTATTGACCTTCAGTGAACAGGGCTGTGCTGTCTGAGAAAGCTTTCTGCAGTGTTCTGTAGCTGTGTTGTCTAATAAAGTAGCCAATAAATTGCATGTGGCTATTGAGCTGGTGTAAATAATGTAAATGAGCAAATGAAATTTTTATAGTATTCACTTTAAATTAATTTGAATTTCAATAGCAGCATGTGGCTAGTGGCTACTGTGTTAGTGCAGAATTAGAGCTCTTAACTTGTCAGCCATTGTATATTTCATGTGTATATACAGGCACACTTCACTTCTAATTCTGAGCAATGTCGGGACGCCTGGGTGGCTCAGTGGTTGAGCATCTGCCTTTGGTTCAGGGCGTGATCCCATGGTCCCCGGATCGAGTCCCACATCGGGCTCCCTGCATGGAGCCTGCTTCTCCCTCTGCCTATGTCTCTGCCTGCCTCTCTCTCTGTCTCTTATGAATAAATAAATAAATAAATAAATAAATAAATAAATAAATAAATCTTAAAAAAAAAAAATCTGAGCAATGTCTTTCCCCCACCAGGTTGTTCTTAGAAATACCCTGCCTTTCTTTCCATAGGCTCATCATGAACCTCAAGTTCTTAATGTTTGGTCAGCTAGATATTGCAAAGCTTCCCCCATGTTGCATCTACGGGCTCCTTCCCCACCCCGTACACACATACTCCATTCATACTTGTGGTCCATTCTTGCCAAACCTTTTAAAGGGAACTTGAGATATGAAAAATCCCCAAACCACCCTCAGGGCCCTGCATAGTAGGTCTACTCTCATTTCCAGCCCACCATACTTAGGGCTGCTGCCATCTTTACTTTTGCCATGGCTTTTTGCTGCATGGAGAATCAAGTCTAGCTGATGGTTTCAAAAGTTAGTGGAGCGCTATACACTCTAGCCTCTCTGCAGACTGAATTCAAATAGAACAGGGGAAAGGCATTGCTGGGAAGTCTCTATCACACACTAAGCAGGCAGCAGGGAGCATAGCAGCCCGAAGCCAGCTCCCCCATGACCCCAGCCCACCTAGACTGAAGAGCATGGCTTCCAGAAGCCCCACCCTCCAGAACCAGGTGTTCCTAAGAAAGCTGTTTTGTTTTTATAGGAAAATGATTAGACTGGTGTTAAACTTTCAGGACAAGCACACAGCCTTGTAGCACTGGCCCTGGGGCTGCCCTCTGGGGGTGGGGGGCAGTCCTGTCCCTGGGACAGTGTGCCAACAGCTGGCAGTGCTCATGAGCCAACCAGGTGACAACAAAAGGAAGAACTCTCCTTAGGGCAAGAGTAAGGCAGCTCCTCATGGAATGGACCATCTTTACTGGAAACTGAAGGGGCTGACCTATCAGACTTGTTCCTTGATGAAATATTTGGACCTAAAACAGAGGTCTAAGCTGCTGAAATTGAAATCCCTACTAATCTTTTATGGTCCATCAGGGGCCTTTTCTCTCTCTCTCTCTCTCTCTCTCTCTCTGATAGAGGCACACAGTAATAAAGGTTGGTTATAACCTATTTTAGAAATACTGGTCTCTTATACCAAAATGACAATAGGAGCCAGGGATCATAGATTACTAACATCATTTGCCTGAGGAGGCAGAGAATAACTTTGGACTTGTCTTGTCATATGTTCTGAGAGAACCTCTGGTCACCAACATCTTTTACAGTAAATTCAGTTAGCAAGGAAATTGTGGAAAGAAGATGTGATGAAGAAGATGTTGATGATTATGATTATGATATTGATGGCTCTCATTCCAGAAAATTGCCCTGCTCTTGTAAATCTGGGGTGCTTCCTTGGAGACAGAGCTGTGTAGTGAATGGCCTGTCCTTACTTACCATAAGTTTTTCTGACCTTCAGGGTGAGTTCCAGAGAAAAACCTCCAAATCAGAAGAGTATCTAACCTTTAACACACTGTCTCTCAAATTCCAGGGAACGGAGGAAAAAAGTGCTTTCTCCTCCCAGGCACAATCCATGCCAAGAATTTACTTTGAAAAATGATAGCAGTCTTAGAAGTGATAATAAGACAGCAACTGGGAGTGGTCCCACCTGTGCTAACTGATCCAACGAGGCCAAAATATACTACCTGTCAGCCTCTATGGTTGCCTAACAGTAGCAGCAAGATAAAGGACCTTCTGGCAACTTCCTAGGCTATGTACAAAGAACAGGGAACCATGAGGGCTAGTCTAAACCATGAGATTGAAAAATGGTCAAAGAAACGTTTCATTGTGTATAAGCAGGTAGAGATCAAGCAGCTCAGTGAAACCTGTCACTGCTGGGAGATTTTATATCATGAAACCAAACCAAAAAGAATTAGAGAGAGATACCCACCCAAAAAAGCAATTCCCTTTCTTCTTGCTTAAATATGTAAATAAACCTCTCCCAAAACAAAACAAAGAAATGGGGGGTTTCCCAAAAGAAAGTATGGCTGGGACTTTATTCCATTATTCTGTCTTCTCTCACCTGAAATTTCCTACATCATCATATTGGGTGAAACTGGGGCCTGTATCTCCAAACGTGTTTTGTTTTTTTTTTTTTTTGTTTTTTTTTTAATTTTTATTTATTTATGATAGTCAGAGAGAGAGAGAGAGAGAGGCAGAGACACAGGCAGAGGGAGAAGCAGGCTCCATGCACCGGGAGCCCGACGTGGGATTTGATCCCGGGTCTCCAGGATCGCGCCCTGGGCCAAAGGCAGGCGCCAAACCGCTGCGCCACCCAGGGATCCCCCAAACGTGTTTAATCCTGCATGAATGTGTCAAAACTGGGTGGCAGGATTGAGGAAGGAGAGAAGATTTCTCTAAAACTCATTAAATGAAAGTAATCCTCTCATCTTCAAGACAAAGCAGAATAAACAGGCACACCTAGATGTTAATCACCCTGTGATAGGGAAACTTGAGGAAATTGTATTAAATTTGTATTAAATTGAGAGCACCAGGGTGGCTCAGTCAGTTAAGTGTCTGCTTCAGTTCAGGTCATGGTCCCCAAATCCTGGGATCCAGTTCCCTTGTCTGGCTTCCTGCTCAGCGGGGAGTCTGCTTCTCCTTCTCCCTCTGCCCTGCTCCCCGCTCATGCTTGCTCTATCTCTCAAATAAATAAAATCTTAAAAAAAAAAGAAAGAAAGAAAGACACTACACTAGTTGAATCCATAAGGGGAAAGATTTCCTGAGAGAAAAGTTGTCGAAAGAGCCAGGAGAGGGAGAGCTTTCTAGCTCTGCCCAACAGTACCACCTCCGCAAACATCACCAACCAACAGCCGAGAGTGGAGGGAGCCTCAGTGGGGACGCGTTTCCCGAGAACGGTGCTCTGTGGGAGCGCAGTGTGGAGCAACAGACCCCAGCAACAGGCCCACCCACA